>NC_079502.1:6109024-6455634 GCF_030052815.1 Hevea brasiliensis
TCTGTCATCATCTTCGAACTGCATGGAACAGTGACAATAACGTAGGTCTCAGTTCAACAGAAATGTAAAAAGCAAATTTTTATAATTCAGTGTAATGTTCTAGATGTGTATTCAGAGTTAAAAAAAATTAAAATAAAATAAAATAAAACAATTTAGACCAACAATTATAGATATATGCACTTTCAGGAACTAACATTTAGCTGCTATAGCAATCAATGAGACGTATATCTCAGCTCAAATTTAATTAATTTCGGAGTAATTTTATTGGCCAAATGATTCAGTCATAAAGCCATCACCACTGCCAGTAACACTTATCTTCCCCTGATTTGAACGAAGAAGGGCTGAATCAGAAGAATCTCCTTACTCAGTTTCCATTAGGTGTGCCCCTTATAAATAGAATTTGTGATGGTTTATCATATGTAACATGGTAAACTGATCAGAATATACATCCAGAAAGTGGGGAGAAAGGCATGCAACTAGGTCATCCCCACCCAATTCCCCAAACATAGGGGAAGAAAAAAGGAGGTGCAGAAGTCCAGATAACAAAATAACAAGCTTGCAGCCTCTCACATAACTGAATTTGCCCAAATATTTAACCAAAAGCACAAACCAGCCATTGTGAGCATAACCCCTCTTCAAGATCTTAAACATTCTAACATCAATTTAAGCATGAACATGTTGTGGGTAATACCTTAAGCTTTGCTGAGTAAATTCCCCTTGCCAGCACACCAGATGGAGTGGTCTCCTCCTCCAAAGTATGCTTGTATGGTTCCTGCTGAGGAGCAAAAGTACCCAACATTCCTTTGCTTTGATCAACTGGCAATCAGTGGAAAACAATCAGTGGAAAACAACCATAAATAGTGTACTACTAAAGGTGATAACAAACAAATCAAAATAATGGCAGGGCAAGAACAAAAATGAATCAGTCTGGCAGCCCATAGCTCTAATATTTCAAGGTCACAACATTGTTCTCTCTCAATCTAGATATGAGCTTTTCTTCACATTGCAATATAAAATAAACTTGGATCTGCCTATGATTAAACATTACTACATATGGTTAAAGCAGGTTTCACTTCCATCATTATTTTGGCTGCTAATTTAAGATTGTTCTGATTTTCCTAAAGGCTAATGCAGCAAGAGAAGCTGTGCACTCTCAAAACTTCAGGTTTAAGTAGTACATACCCTGACATGAAATTGAAAAGAAGAATGCAAGCTGAAAAGGGAAAACACTTATTAATGTTTAATTTTGTTTTTCACTTTCAAATGTATCCTAAACCCACCATCATGGAGAAAAATTATCCATATAACCGACTCCAATACAATGTGACTGTTTATTGAGGCTAAGAAGTATGACAACTTCAGAATGAGAAATTCTTCTCCAAGTCCAAGGTGGATTAGATAAGTCTACAAGACCATTCTTTTACAATCATAAAATAAGAAGTTTAAATGCAAAAAAAGAAATTGATCCTGCACCTTGGAGTCCCTTCTTCCATACAGTATTTGTGTAGGTTAGGCCAGAAACAATGTTGTGTAGAACACTAAATGTTAGCTTAAGTTGATATCGAGATCCTTCTTTGAGAGTGAAAAGGACTCGATCACTCTGATTGTCATCAACAGGTAAGGGAGTATTTATTTCCCCAAAGTCATTGCATATAATTCCTATGGAGTGAAACTTCACTTCAGGTTCCATTTGACCTAACAAAACAAAAACACGAACTTGTGGTGATGTGAAGCATGACAAACCCAAATGCAGACTAAAAGATGGTGAATAAAAAGGCTCCATTATACAAACCATTTAAATCACCCTCAACACAGCCGAGTAGCTTCTCTTTCCACCTCCTTAAGCTATCATCATCCTGCAATTAAAGAGCAACCCAGAAAATTATTCAGAGACAGAAGTTGGGAGTACACGCGCTACACAATTAAGAAAGCAATGGTCCAATTAGTTGCTGTTAAAATAAGGAAAAAGGATGGGGGTGGAGGGAAACTAGGCAAGTAAAATTGTTGATTTTAGCTAATGTTGCTAGGCTTCCCAAATTGAAACACTCAATTGGGTCAAGTTTTAGTAAAATTGTTAAGAATGAGATCAAGAAATGGATAAAATACACAGACAACACATATTTTACAAGGTTCGGCTTGTTGCCTATGTCTACAAGCAAAGATGAAAGAAATAAACTATCAAAGTGGAGTTTACAAATTGCAAGTATGGTGTTTGGAAGCTCTCAACCCAAATCCCTTTTACACCCAAACTCACAAATATGACTAACCTTTTTTCTCTCTACAACTTTTCTCACGCACATGGCACACTTTCTCTCTTGCTCTCCAGACATTTCCTCTCAACACACTTACTCTCAACACATTGGAATGATGGCTAGTTGTAGCCATGGACTGTGATTGGGAAAGAAGGCACATTTGTCTCTACATTTTTAAATAATAGATATGTCAAATCTTTGGTTCAATATTTAGCGAAGATTAGATATACAAAGCCATGTGATGAATATCTTTCATTCAACCAAAATCTTGCAGCATATAAAGAGCATGTGAAGATTATGTGGGCCACAATTCTAGACATATTCAAAATAATCTCCACCATGACTTGAATTGTTAAGCAAAAAGAAATTTCTCCACCTTCTCCACTTAAACCCTAAAAGGCTAATTCTAGAAGCACCAATCAAGTCCAAGTATGGTGTTCTGAAGTTCTCAACCCAAATCTTCATCACATAGCTTTGTACATCTAAATTTGCTAAATCTTGAACCAAAGATTAGGCATATCTATCATTTAAGGATGTAGAGACAAATGTGTCCTCTTTCCCAAGCTCGGCTATAAGTAGCATCATTCCATCTTGTTGAGAGTAAGAGTAGGTGCGTTAAGAGCAAATGTGTAGAAAGTAAAGTGAGAGACTTGTGTGAAAGTGAGAGACTATTTAAGTGTGTATGTGAGTTTTGGGTGTAAAAGGGATTTGGGTTGAGAGTTTCCAAGCTTAATTTTGTACACTCTTCTTTGATATTCCCATCTTCAACAGTGAATGTAGGCAACAAGCCGAACCACGTAAATTCTGTGTAATTTCTACTATCTCATTCCTAACAAAAATTCTCTCACTTTCCGACCAACCAACCAAATGATAATTACAAGTTCAGGACATGATGAAAGATAAAATGTCCACTCAGACCAAAAAATTTGAAGATAACAGGAAGTTCAAAAATGAAAGGGGTGTTAAAGGGGAAAAGAAAAAGGAAAGGAAACAAAACCTTGTCTTTTTCAATCTGTTCCTTGAGAGAAAGCAAAGGCCCAGGCACAAAACCAGCAACAGGAACCCCATTATCCTCCTCCTCTTCCTCGCCATCATCAATAACAGTTTCAGCCGGTGCTTTCTCTGTCATTTTCTTTTGCCTTTCTTGCGTCTCACTAACAACTCCTGCTGTGGATGGACCTGCTTCCACTCCTTTCCCACCCTCCATCTCTCTCTCTCTCTCTACTGTGAATAAAACCCACTGAAAACCTTCCAAGTTTTCAACTTTAAAATCCAAAAGGACAGGAATTAGGATTCAGAATTTGCAGACAGAGAAGAGGCAGTGATCTCTGGCTGTTTACCCTCTCCAATACATAGTTTGTTTGTTCCTTTGTCTGTCTCCTGTCTTGATTTCACTCTCAGATGTGTGGGCTTCAAAGTGGACAGTGGAGCCTATTATTATTTTCAAAAAGAAAAATATTTTTCTCCTTTTTGTTATATGGTCCCTTATAATTCATTTATTTCGTTTATAAGTCACTTCTTTCTATTTTTTTTTCACTCAAAAAGGAAAAAAAAAAAATTTATTTTTACCACGCTACACCATATAATAAAAATTACAAATTAATAATAATAAAAAATAATGTTCATAATTTTTTAAAAATATTATTATGTTATACTTTTATTTTAATATATTGTGTCTTATTTTTATTTTTATAAACAATGAATTTCAAATTTGTATCAATTTTAATAACTTAAATTGGCAATTTATCTCAAATTTTCTTTTGATAATAATTATTCTGAATTATTTGAATTGCTTTTTTTATTTAAGTACATGATATTTCTATATTTGGATCCCTAACCTTATAAATAAAGTCTACTTGGAAATTACTTCCATATCACTAATTCAACATTTATTGGTACATTGATTTCCTTTTTTAATTTATATTCATAGGAATAAGAAACATATATAAAATACATAACACAATATATTTCATATTCACATGGGTTTACCATAAAAAATCATTTTAATTTAAGTTTTATTTATTTAATAAAAAATATTTTCTTAAAAAATTATTTTTGATATGTTTTAGTATTTGAAATATACAGAAAATAAATCAGTGTAAAATATTTTTCTAATTAAAAAAAATTAAATTATTTTTAAAAAATATTTTTTTAATAACCATACATACATTATGTAAATAAATATCATTAGTTTAAATTATAATTAAATAATAAAAAATATTTTTATATATATAAAATATTTTTCATAAAAAGAATAGGACTTTAATAATTAAATATTAATGATAAAATTATAATTTTGTTTTATACCATATGGGAATGGCAATAATAAAATGATGAAGATAACAATTAACACATTATGAAGTATTTTTCAATAAAATATTATATCTATTTCATCATTTCTTCTTTACGACGCTCAAACAAGCATAAAATTATTAAGAAATTTTCTTTTTGAAATCTTCCGATAGAAAGATTGCCATGCATGGATATGGATTTTTTCTTTTTGAAATATAAAAAAGAAAAAAAAATCAACTTTTGTTAGACAAATCACTATATCAATATTTACTACTAAATTATAATCATTATAATTTTAATTTAATGATTAAAAATATTGTATGATAATATATAAAAATTTGCTATTTAATTTTTGATATTCTTTTTAATTTTAAAATTCCTACATATTATAATATCTAGAGCTAATGAGCTAATTTTAAAATTGCAGATTTTGAAAAGTTTTTTTCTTTTTTTAAAGACAATGAAAAAATTAACAAAAAGATGTCCCTCAAATTTGTGAATTACAAAGGCTAAAAATTGCATAAAGGAATTGTTGAGGATTCTTTTACCACTTTTGATGATAAAATGTTGTTTATTTGGAATCCTAAGCAAAGCTAAAGAGGGTGTTTGGCATAATTAATGAAAATTAGTTTTGAAGTTATAAGTTAATTTGAATTTATAAGTATTTAAAGTTTTAAGTAGTTATGTTTAATTAGAGTGTTTATAAGTCGTTAATAAATAGTTAACACGTTTAATAAAAAAAGTATATTTATAATTGAAATGATTATATTAAATTATTTTTTTAAATAATAAATTATATTAACTCAATTTTTTATCATAATGTTGTCAAAATATATTTAAATCATATTACAATATAATTTAATTTAAATTAAATTAATAAAAAAAATAAATTTATTATAATTAATATAAGTAATTTATTTAAATTATTGTAAGAAAAAAAATATTTTTTAAGTGAATTTAAAATAATTCATAAACACTCAACTTATAAGCACTAAAAGAAAAATCTTATATTCCATAACTTTTTTTCTACTTACAAACACAACTTATAAATTCTACAAATATGATAATGAAAAAGATAAATTTAAAATTATGGCTTATAATATGATAATCAAAAAGATAATTTTAAAATTATAGCTTATAAGTCGATTTAAATAATTTACAAGTTACTAATTTTAGCTTAAAAATTCATTTGGATAATTAAATTAAAAAATAAAATTTCAGTAAATAATAATTTATAAATAACAAAATTATTTAGTTAGCATTACGTCTTCCCATAATAGCCAATCATATTTTTTTTAGAAGGAATATGAATATTAAATCACATTGATAAAACATTATAATTAATAACTCATTAAAATTGTACAACCTTTCAATCATAATAAATTTGAAATGTAAGCTGTAAATCCACTTATCCAACTTTTAAACCAGCCTAAGATATTATCAAACTTTATCATTATAAATCTTTAGAAAGAAGATTGAAAACTCCACTCAAGGACTCCCATCAACAAAAATTATTAAATAAATAAATAAACATCAATCTTGTGTCATCACCAGTTCTCTTTTTCTCATTTGTCGTCACTGCATTGATCACACCAAAGCTTTTCTTGTGAATGCTCTCTGCTCTCAGTAATGTCACCACCATCCAAAGTGTTCCTCCCAACCCCCAAACCCACCGACCCTTTTTGGATAAGGCTCTCTCTCTCTCTCTCTCTCTCTCTCTCTCTCTCTCTCTATATATATATATATATATAATCACCTCACAAAGTGATCGTTAGTGTTAGATTTATACAACACCTATTTAACCTTCCGGATCAATACATAGAGACTAAATATTGTTTAATTTTGATATATGCATTGAAAGACTATATAAGCTATACACAATCTCTGACACCTTGAGACCCATTTCGGATCCCATAGTATATCAACAACAGGCTTGAGCCTAAAAGAATAATGACCGTCACACCAACAGCTCGAATAAACACCATTGATCGATTAGCTTATTTCTAATCATACAACAGAGTCTAATTATTGGGCCTTTAGCTAATTCCAATAGTTGTTTAGACAAGCAACTGAAATGCACTTCACAAATAAGATTTTCCTTTATCCCTATTGAGTTATAGGCTACAACATAAACACAAAACTCTTGAAAAATAAATATTTCGCCAAAATACCAAAGAATGGATAGTAACAGAACTTCTCAGTAGTGATGGTCATCTGAAAGGTTCAACTGGTGCTGACTCTTCAAGAAAGGCTGCAGCCTTGAAACATTCAGCTGCGTATTGGAAGGAGGATGCACTACCCTCGGCTTTATGAACCAAACCAAGATTATACCATGCAGATGAATTCATTCTATCAAGCCGTAGCGCATTCATTAGAAAGGATCTGATTACTTCATTTGTATTGTTACCAAGCCTTCTAAGAACCACAGCTGTAGATACCAAGCTTGGGACGTGGATGGGATCAATTTCCAGAGCAGTAGTGAAGACTTTTAGTGCTTCTTTATGGAGGCCTCTTCTTTCATAAAGCACACCTGCAACATAATTGAAAAAAAAAAGATTCAGGTTCTGAATCAAACTAAAGCCAAAAGGAAAGATTTAGGCATGCACTTTGTGTCTGCAGAAAACTAACATGGTTTAGAGTGGGAAAAATTAGGCGGAATAGAAACACATCCAAGATTGGAACAATTTCAACACCTACAGTAAAACTAAAATGAAAGTGCGGTGTGGCAATTATGAAAATTCCCATTTTTGTAATTAGAAAAGAAATTAAAATCACGACCATAGGCAAATATTTGGAATAAATACAGAAGAGAGTTCCACTTGTATTTGGTGGGAGAGCAAGCGGGAAGCAAGGTAGGGGTTTGATTTTGAATGGACATAAACATTTAGAACTCTTGCTAATTGATGAATAATTATTTTGCTTGCATCAATCACAAATTTACTTTTCACTGGAATCATCAATCCATGAACAATCTTTGTAGGCTTCTCCAATCAAGACAATATAATTTTGAGCTTTTCACTTAAAAGGGGCTGTCAGTGTCATGCATCTCAACTGTAAACCGTAGCTTGAGCACCCAAAAATAATTTATGCATAGAAGAATTATTAAACCCAAAAGTGATATGCCAAGTTACCAGTTGTAAGACATCTTGAAGCTGAATAATAACTGATGGCCTTGGATTTGGAAAGACAAATCTCAGCGTCACGCCACTGTGACAGACTTATGTAGACAGAAGCCAGATCATGCCAAACTTCCAGTTCCAAACTTCTAGTAAGGTTTCCATTGCCCTGTCAAAATTTATGCAAAAAGGTAAGAAAAATGAAGTATAAATTGTCTTGCAGCAAAGTTCACAACAAATTACAGTTGGAAGTGAAAAACTAAAAGGATTCAGTGATCAGTATTAAAGAAAATGTTCTTTGATCCAGTATATCCCAATTGTCTACACTAAAGATAACCAGTCTATCCAACTTTTCGTAACCTGAGTCATAGCATCAAATTCTAGAACTAGAATTTATCCAAATATGCTTTATCACTTGGATAGAAACTGAGGGACAATAGCAGATTACTAAACAGAATCCCATTTAAATGATAGACACAATGAAAAAACACATGTATGTCAAAACTGGTTCCATCTTTTCTAATTAGGGAGTCAATTAGTATTACTTGTGATTAAGCCATTTACTGTGGCTGGCAATTAAGTGACAGACCTCACGTGGCCTCTTCCCAGAACTAAAACTTTTAGATTGAACTTGAAGAATGGCAAGAAGCTGTCCATAAGTCTTAACAGCACTCTCTAACTGGCCCTGTGCAATTTGAAGTTTAGCTCGAGTTCTCAACAGCTCTCCCTGATCCCATTTCCCTGTCTGATCTAAGGCAGCACTGATAACAGCATCAGCATCTACATACCGTTTCTGAGCAGATAAGATCCTGGCCAATAGTAGCCACGTTTTAATATTAGATCCATTTTCCAGTTTCAACAAGTGCGATGCATAATAAAATGCTACATCTAGTTTCCTTTGCTCTGCATTTTCCAGGCTGAGATAATAAAGAACATGGGAGTCTTGCATCCTTGTCATTTTTCCTGCCAATTCAAGGACCTGCAAAGCCTTGGCTTGTCTTGTGATCCTTTCAGATTCAGCAATGGCTGATTTAGAATGTGCAGAAAGTAAGACACCCAGCAAAAAATTAGCAATACTTTCCAATTTTTCACATCCACCTTCCAAGTTTTCTAGGGCTCTGCGAGAATAATTTATTCCTTCTTCTGCAAGTTTAGGGGTATTCCCACAAACCTTTGATGCCAATAATAAGGCAGGAACACACTTTGGATCCTCTCTACTGTGTAATAATTTCCTGAGTAGGTTCAAAGAAACCAAATACTCACCAGCACCATGATAGCAAAGAGCTAGCATATAACATATTTCTCTTCGATCGATGATGCCAGGAGGCAATTCCTCAACTTGATTGGCTAATGCCTTTAAATCCCCCGACACTAAGAGAGCAAAAGAAAGGTGATTCAAGATTGATTCATCCCATTCGATTCTTTTAAGAGAAACCTTTCTTAGCAGTATCATTAACAGAAGTATAGCCTCTTCTATGTTGTTTCTAGGTACAAATGAACTGTTCATCTGAGAGCGAAGGTCTGGGGGGCATGCTTCACCTCCACTATACAGAAGAAAAATGGCAAGCTCCTTTTGAATCTGTGCAGTTGTTTCTGCATCAAGATTCCAATGATGGAGAAGAGCCCGCCGGTATGACATGATTGCTTCACGAGGGCAATCAGCAAGTTTCCATAGTTCTGGAAGCAACTCAACAGCCTTTTTTAGAGTCTCCAGCAATTTACAGTCAGCAGCAAAGTTTTCAGGCAAGCCTTGTGGTAATGAAGTTTCGAAAATGTCCAGAATAACTTTGCAAGATTGAGCAGCTTCTGCAAGAATGATTCGAAATACACATTAGCCACACAATGATTGATTATATGTGCATGTCATCAGTTTGGAAACACGTTACTTACACAACCCAGTAAATGATGGTCCCTCAAAAGTTGTGCCCATGTAGGTGGACAAATGAATGGGGAAGCATTACGCATCAAACAACAGAAATACGAAAAAAAAATGGCTATATATCAGTGAAATAATAGTGGAAAGCTAATGAACTTGTCAGCTTAGTTTCATCTATACACACTCATAGAAGGCCACCTCAGGCTGTTATTTAAAATTCTCATTACATTTCTTAGAACTTCCGAAAACCAAGTAATTACCTTCTGAATTTCAGGGAATATTTTGATAGAGCATAACAAGCGATTTTTTAATCCACTAAGTTATTATATAAGGAAAGGAACACAAACATAGCAATACAATAAACATATTTTGTAAGTCTGACACATCCAAAGCAAAAAAGGCGCTAAAAAATTCATCAAGGAATAAACTAAAAATATAAAATGAGAATATAGAGCGCAAAAGAAGGAAAGCAGGTGACATATGTATGAATTGGCATTAGAAAGTACCATTAAACCTCCCAAGATGCTGTAGTGATTTTGCTTTTAGAAAGACTGCTTCCAATAGCAAACTGACGGCGTGTACAGACATTGGAGGGGTAGCAAAATTTTGTGACTGTTGCTTACGATGTTCTTCTTTTCTAGCAAGAGTATATTTCATCTTGGGAATTATCGAACCAACATCTATTCCTTCAAATACATGTAAAGCAGCTTCAATATTTCCTTTTTGATATTCAATTTTTCCCAGTAATGCTCTTGCTTCCTGTAAATTGAACACATTTTCATGTTAAAAAAGACAAACAATCATGAAAATCATCCGCAAAGTTTACTCATTTCAAGCTACAACAAAGTTTACTCATTTCAGGCTACAAATCAAGAAACAAGTTCATACTCCATCAGCCAAGATTAGTAAATTAATAATTAGCAAGTTGAGGAGGAAGAAGAAGAATAATTGCATATGAGATGATTTAAAGGCAGCACAAACTGCATACAAATTGAAGAACAATCTGGCAAGAAATTTGTGGATGGATAATGAAGACAACAACTTCATTAAGAGGAGTGATGGGAATTCAGTCAGTGAGTTCAAGCATATTTTAGAAACTTAAGGTTCATGATGCATGATCATGATTTTGTTCTTTCCAAACACGGCAATATCATTTTAAGTGCTCATCAAATCATTTGATTCCATAGTTGGTAGAATTTATTGCGAAATAGCCACTTAGAGTATAAAACCAAACGCTATGCTAAGACACGACAATCTATGATCCAACTGTAGAAACGGTCTTAACTAGAGCAAATCAGCCTGACCAAATAGGTTCTTCAAAGCTTTTTGGAGTTGGTCAGGCCATTGAAAATAACTGCATAGAGTATTAAGGCTTAATTAGGAAAATATTGTGAACTTGTGATCTGATAATTGTTAAACAAATACTTGCATCATCAATGGCCAAAAAAAAATTGCAAAAAGATCTGAAACCATTGAAAAAAATTAATGAAATATATTTACATAATTCTTCCAACGTTTAATAAGAAATTCAAAACAGAAAAAAGGATTCTTAAGTTTATTGTGTGATGCCAACTTAATAAGAACCAGAATTTTATACAGCCAGATAGATTCTAGAATTAAGCAAAGTTAAAAGCTATAATGCCAGAAGAAACAAACCTCATAGTTCAAAGAACCATGTTCACTAAGTGATAATTCAGCTTCCTCTATATTGCAGGTATCTTGCTTCTGGTCTGCTTCACCATTTTTAGAAGAATAACCATCCAAGGAATAATCCTTGGTGGCAAAAGACTCGGATGAAGGTACAATTTCATCTACTGGCCTTGCCCTTGCCCTTGATTGCTCTCCAGAGCATAGGCACTTCATTATTTGTCCCAAATTTTGCCCAGTTAAGCCTCTCCGTCTTCTTTTCACTCTAAATTTACTCTTCATTCCACTTCACCAAATTAAATTGTCTGCAAGCATCACCACCAGCAGCAATTAGAACCTCAAGTAAAATACTAATATACAAACATAAAAGAGTTCATATATATCAAATGATGTAGTACTGTAATTCATAAGATAACGATAAATCAAACCAATTTAGCAACAAGATTCAAGACTTCAAATGTGAAACTGACGACGAAATTTGAAAAATGCGAACAAAACATGTCAGAATCTACATAAAAACAACCAACATTTATATGAATTTTAAGAATACAAATGAAAAAGAAAATTAGCAAATACAAGATACGAACTTTAGCATGATTAAAACCCAAATCCAGCACTAAAAAACGCAAAACATAAGTGCCTATCAAAAACCCAAAACCCCCATCTATAATTCAAAAACAACAATTCAAAAAATACAATCAACATCCAAAAGTTGAACCCCAAACCCACCAAAATAATAAAAAGTAAACAAGAACCTTAATATTAAAGACAATTTCAAACGAAAACACAACCCATCACCCCATCATTAATCATTCAAATTTATATAGAAGAATCAAAAGCACCAACCTTTTTTTTTCCAAAAGGAAAAGCCCCAAAGGGCATAACCAGCAAGACTCATTCTGCACTTTTATGAAATCAAAGTCTTTTTCTTTGAAATTCTTTAAACAAGTCAAGCAGCTTCAATCTGCTTTCCTTTTTCTTTTCCTTACTGCCTCTTTGGATTCTCCTTTTTCTTTTTTGGCACTTTGTTTAACTTGATCAAATTCTTTTCTGGGTTTAATAATATCAAATCTCTGTTTAATAGAACAGGAAACCAAATTTGAACAGGATCTTGGGAGAGAAGACTGCGAATTAACTTCGAGAAAAATGAATTTATTTTTTAATATAATTGGAATAAATAAAAGTTTTCTTTGCCAGGAGAAATTCTGTTTTTGGGACCCACTTGAAAATAAAATTACCGCGGGACATTGGCTAATCTTCTTCCACGTAAGGTCATTCTTTTTTTTAGAAAATAAATAATGAAAATTGATTTGTTCCAAAATGATACATATCTAAAAATTATTAATAAAAATACAAAAAAAATATAAAAAAAAAACACCAAGAAAATAGATGAGGAATAACGTATGAAAATACTCACTAATGACAACTATAAATAACTTACTTCATTTTTTATGTTTTTAAATCGGTGCTTTTAATGGTTATAAACACTATTAATTTATTTTTTACTCTCCTCTTTTATTCTTCTCTTTAAATAGTGACTGTTAAGTGTTTTTATCGGTGTTTATCTCTCTTTTTTTTATATTTTTTTTAATAACTCTCACATTTATATTCGTTTAGAATATATTCTAAATGTATATTCTCAAGTCATTTATAATTAATAAATTTTAAATGAATAAATATTAAGTGTATAATTTTATTTTATTTTTCTATTTAATAGAGTTATTATGAATTTTTATTGGTGAGTTATTATATTTTTTCTTTTTGAAAAATAAGGCTATGTGAGGTGCATATCCTTATTTAATATGATATTTAAATTATGCAATAATTGGATGAGCTCATAAAAAATTTATAGAGTTAAATAATGGAATGTATAACTCGCTTATTAGTCGATTATTAATTTAGATATTTTAAATTTTTTATCTTATTTTTTATATAAATAATTAATTTAATTTATATAAAAATATAATATATTAATTTATATTTTTTTTTACACCATATTTTCAATTAATGAAGTATATTTTATATTTTATATAAAAAAAACCGTTATTGAGTATGAGATTTGGGAAATTTTATTTAATACATTTGGTGTGTGTATTTTATTTATAATAATATAAATTTATAAAAAAATATTTTTTTAACATGTAATACATTATTTTTTTAATAATTCAAATATATATTATAATTTTATTGTAATACATCACATCCAACTTCAAACCTTAAAGCAATAAGTTTATAAGTCATTTCCATTTTTATATCTTTTATTCATTTCATTTTTTTTTTACGTGAGAATTTCATACTTGCATATTCTTAATATTATCTCTCCCCTATCTCTATTCGTCTTTTTTTTTTTCTCTCTCTATTAGCGAATCGCTATTGAAGCCAAGACTTTGGGGCAAATGCAATAATAATTTTTCAAGCGTAAGAAAAAAGGAAAAAAAAAAACTATATTATTTTCTTTCCATATCCTTTCATCCAAACAAAATCCCAGATGAAATGAAAACTGAAAGTGTATGAACCATATCATAAACAAATCTCTAAATGAGGACCACATTTACCATTGGCACCAATCCAAATTCCAAGTCTGAGAGCAATTAGTAGGTCCATTACTAGGTAAAGAAATGGGTCACATGAAATAAAATTCCAAAATTTTTTAATTAATAAAACAAGTATTCTCTATGCGCTTTGGATATCTAGATAGCATTTACCATTTCAACTTCATTGATTTTCAAGCAAGCTCCTAATCTGTTAAACTTTGGATAAATTTTAATAATCGTCACTGAACTTATATAGTTATAATATTATAGTCTTTTAACTTTAAAATGTAATATAAAACTCCTTCAACTTTCAAATTTTACACAGTAAAATTTTTCTGACTTTCAATCAATGATTTTTCAGTTAGATGCTAATATGAATAAATATAGTGTGATGCTTAGTCAGTATTTTTCTTTTATTTTTATGTAAAGTGTAAAATTATTTTCTCTATATATGAAAAATTATTTTCTCTACAGAGAGTAAAAATATTCAATTTACACATGACTTGAGAGAGAAAAAAAAATAATAATTAAGCATTATTAGAAAATCAATGATTAGAGATTATAGAGATTTTACTGTGTGAAATTTGAAAATTAATGAGATTTTATGTTATATTCTTAAATTAAAAAATTATAATACATTTATTAAAATTTAGCCGTTGAACTTTCTTTTTTTCATCATTAAAATATAATATTTGTGTATGAGTAGATTCAACTCTAGAAAACAAACTCTCTATTATAGTTCGTCAATAAATATATAACTCACTCAATCATATCACTATCCAAAAAAGAATGAACTTGCGATGAAATTTCCCGCATTCCCCTTCAATTACTGGCATGGCACGCAATCTCAAAAGGCCCAAGTGGTCCATTCTTCTACTTTGGCATCCAATGAAGACATTGAAGTATGTGGGTTGTAAGGTTTGAAAGAGATGACATGGTTCCTGTGAGGATTTGAGAGAGGGAGAAAGGCGAGAGAGAAGGGAATTGACAATTGATTAAGTTGGTGAGGAAGAGAGATGGTAGAAGGAAATGGAAAAAAAAAGGGGGGCATTTATGACTTTTCCTTTTTGTTTTATTAAATTTAAATATGTTAAATGAAGTTTTTAACTGTGAGACCGATTTCCATAACTCATAAACTAAATTGAAGTTATGGGATTTTGTATTATAAATTAAAATTTAGATATCTAATTATAATATATTATTAAATTTATGTATTATCATGAAATTTATGCACCTTGTGATAGGAGTGTCTTTAATTTTTAATTGACTTTAAAATATATTTTAAATTAAATTATGATAAATCTTATCATAATCAATTTTAAATTTTTTAACGGTATGCTAAGATCTCATAAAAAAAAATATAAATTTATTTCAACTTATCATAATTTATATTATATGTAAATATGCAACATGTACAATTTTTATAACTTGCATCATAAAGAAGAAAATTATAAAGTGTATTCGGTGTTCATATATATTTTCTCACATAATATATGAGACCCACCTTCTAAAAGCAAAAAAAGATTATATTTTACTTTTATAAAAATATTATTTTTTTAGTATTTTTAAGAATGACATTTGATAGAAATCTCATATTTGACAAACTATTTTTCATATCAATTACAAATTTTGTAAAAAAAAATGTTAGCTATTATTTTAATCAGAAAATTATTTTTTTATTTTTTTATTTATCATGATTAAATTTTACACGATAATTAAAAAAAATTAAATAATCTCATTTTTATAAAAATATATTAATAATTAATTAAATTATCATTTATCTTACTTAAAAAATATATAAATATTTATTATATTTAATAAAAATAAAAATTAAATTAAAAAAATTATTAATATTCCTTTGTAAAAAAAAAAGACTAGACGGAAATAGTGTTAATTAGTGGCCGTTGGCAGGTGGCAGGTCGGTCCCCAGCAGAGCAGTGGACTAGAATTTAGTTATACCTGCCTCTTTTATATTAAGTTTTGAAAATAAGTTGTACGGAAATAAAACATGAATTTCACATGTTTAAAAATTTCTGCATTATCTATTATGGATCCAAATTAATTAAATTAATTTCTTTGAAGTATGGACCAATAGATATCATATGGTAAAAGCTGCTTTAATTGCATGTATTCAATGGACATTATATAATTACTCAATTTCGTTTAGGTCTTGGTTTAAAATACTCAAATTTTTAGTTTGATAAAGTATAATATAATGTAATATAATTAATTATATAATATAATTAAAATTATAATGTAATATAATTATAATTATATTTTTTTATTTAATTATAAAATAAAAATATAAATAGTAAATTATAATAATAATTTTTATTTTTATATTTAATTTATTTATAATATTAATAATAAGTGATAATAGTTACAGCGATTGGTAGTCGAGTGATATTAGTAATTAAGTATTGATGGTGACGATGATAGTGACGGTAGTAGTTAAATGATGGTGGTAGTGGTAGCAAGATGAGATAGTAATAGTGGTAATGTGATCAAGGGATAGTGATAGCGATGATAAAAATATAATAGTGGTGGTGATAGTGATAACAAAATACGAGTAGTGTGGTAGTAGTAATTGTGTTAGTAATAATATTAATAATAAATAAAAAATTAAAATAATTATTTATTATTATATTTATTTTTATATGTAATAATGATTACGTTACTTTTAAATATAATTAATTACCTCATGTAATTATCAGATTAAGTTAATAATTACCTATTTAAAAATTAAAACTTATAAAGGTAACATTTAATCATTAATTTTTTAACATTCTATCTATTAAACGCATCCTTATGAGAACGCATTCCGATACCATTAATCTTATAATTAAAATTTCCCATGAAATCAAAGTAAAATTATCGTATATGATATCTACCTATATTATTAATAATATTAAATTAATTTGAAATAAATTAAATTAATTTCTTATATAATTATATTTAACTTATATTTTTTAAAATATTTTTTTAAAATATATGAATTGATTAAAAAAATCAATTGACTAAAAAAATCAATTAATTTTTTATTTTTTTAAAATACTTTGAGCTGTTAGGTGATAAGGCTCATACATTTATTACCACATAAAATATAAATATCTTATATTTTTATAATTTATTTATTTTTATTTTAAATAATTTAATAAAATTAAAAAATACATATATATTTCACTAATAAAAATAGAATACAATTTTAAAGTACAAATTATCACTTTATTATATTTTTTCATAAACAAGTTCAAAATAAATTATTTATAAAAATAATAATAATTATTATTATCTTAATATGAAAAGTCCGATCCTGTTAATAAAACATTTAACTTCATTAATCGGGAAATATGCTCCATTTTAATTAACAATTTAAAAATCAAATAATCATATTATTATATTATATTCAAGATTAAATTCCTTAAATTCTATTAATAAATTAAAAAAAAAAAATGAAGAAAACATGAATGGCTGACCAAAGCAACTACCATAAAACTTAACAAGTAACTAACAACTCTCATATATAATTAATGACCTCAATTAAATCCGATCACGTGCCTAGCTAATGTGGTAAATTATAGGTGTACCCATCACTCATAAAAATTAATTATTTTTTAAATTTAAAAAGTATTGAAAATATCTAATAATTTATTGTCTAATGTTATATAAATATAATGGAGTTATAATCACTATTTTTTATATTTAATTTAAAAAAAAATATATATATATATATATATATATTTTTATTTTATATATCAAAAGAATTGTATTAAAAAAAGTAATATAATTTTGATTATAATATAAGCTTTATCATAATAAATAAAAATAAATTACTAAGTTTTAAATTATAAAACTTGATCGCAAATAAAATATTAATTAATTATTTATTTATCAATTTTATAATTTTAATGTGAATATTTTATCTTTTAAGAAGATTATTGAAGAAATAAATTTAATATAACACATGAAAATTAATCCTCAATCCATCATAAACAATAGAGATCGCTTAAATTCCGTGAGATTTTATTTCTAGCGACGTTATTTATTAATTTTATTCTTAAATATTAATAATATAATAATAAAAAGCTTTAAATTAAAAAAAAAATAAATCCTTATTAATAAAATACATAAATTATAAAATATTAAATTATATTTATCCCTTAATTATAATATATATATGGAGTGATTTAAAAAAAATGTAAATATGATATATTTTCCATTTTATAAACCCTCTTATTTTAATAATATTTTAAGCTAGTTATCACATATATTTTTGAAAATTAAATGCGTGAGTGACGGCGGGGTTTCCAATGGGATGCTTAATAGGAAGGAAATTTTATTTATTTATTTATTGTTAATTAATTGGATTGAGACATGGTAGTTTGGCTTTGACTAGTGACGAATACAAACATATTCCAAAAATTTTAATTTTTTTTTATAGGAAAAGGTGCAATGTACTGCATCATTGCTCACGCTTATAAGGATCACAAGGAATTGAATTTTTTAGTATTTAATTTAATTTAATTTTATTAAAATAAATTTAAATAATATATCATTAAATTTAAAATAAATTTAAATTTAATGAATTATTTTTGTATTATATTTAAGTTAAATTTAAATTTTATGTGAGTATTCATTACTTAAATTTATTTATAATATTAAATATAATATATATTTTTATAATAATATTAATAAATTTTTTAGATAATATGTTTTAAATAAATAATTTTTAAATATGAATATAATTATAAATTTTTAAAATATACATAAATTATTAATTAAAATAAATAATCTGAACAGATTGAGACATTATTCGAATAATAATTAATGAACTTCAATTTATAATACAAAATCTAAGCATTAATTAATTTAATAAATAATAATATAAATTTAAATTTAAATTATCAATTGATATATACTTATTCATGCCAAACAGGCTTGTGGTGTTGATATAATAAAAATTTAATTGACAAATATGACATTTTTACCAATTCAGTTTGGTTTATATTAAATATTTATCTAAAATTGGCTTACCTAAATCTAAAACTAAAACAAAAGCATTAGCATTAGCATTTCTAATCTAAATCAAACCTAATTGAAAGATGACAGATGTTGCTATGAAATCTGGCCCTTAACTATTTATTCCTACTGGTTATTATAGGGCCATCCATGTCAACTTTTCTCCAATATGGATATGGTAAGCACATGCTATTAGGTTTTTTCCTCAATTTCTTAACTTAACCATTTGTCTTTGTTTCAGAAAAAAAAAAACTTAACTACTTGTCTGTATCCATCTTATTATTTTTATTTTTTTATTAAAAATAAATTAATTAATTTAACAATTAATAATTTAATAAACAAATAATTTAAGATATCTAGTTTAATTTATAAGTTAATCAAATTTATTTATAAATTAAAAACTATAAATTGTAGAGGTAAGTATTATTTAGTTTGAACTGAATAAATTAAATTGAACCGTCCTAATTCTGTAATTCATTTCGTTTTTAATGCAATTGATTTGATTCGGTTTTGGCCTTTAAAAATTTTAGTTATTTCGATTTGGTTCAGTTCAATTTTGAAGAGAAAAAATCAATTAAATTGAACCAAATCGAATTACTTTATTAATTTTTAAATTACTTTATTTTTATAGAGAATCTATATATTATCTGTATATATATAAATTTTTTTAATTTCATTGATTAATGGTTATTAGATTTAAATAATGATCAAAATCAAATCAAATAACTTAAAAATTAATCATAAATTAAAAAAAAATCAAACTTTCAAAACTTACCAGTTAGAATCGAACTAAATCAAATTATGACGATTCCATTCAGTTTTTCATGTATTTCAATTTGATTTGATTCATAAAATATAATAATTCAATTTTAATGACTCAATTCGTTTGAACCGAATACTCAGCTCTAATAAATGAATTAGTATTTAATTTAATTTATAAATTAAAAAAAAAAACTTAAATTGATGACTTATATTTTACTTATGACCCATTAAATGGGAGAGTTTATAATCCACTAGAATGAGCCATAACTTCAACACATAGAAAATAAAGTCAAGTAGCCAACTTGAGAGTTGGTTTCGCAACTCGCATGATGACCCCTTGACACGTCCTCTTAATTTGAGGCCAATAATTTAGCTTTTTTTTTTCTTTTTTTTTTTTTAACATTAGAAAGACCATATACCTAATTGTTTGATTCCATCAAAGCTCTAAAAATATGTTTAGTTGTCAAAATTTATTTTAAAAAAAAATTGAATCTTGCATGAATATCATAACTTTTATATATATATCATTTTCTTTTACAAAAAATCTAAGAATATGTCTATCAGATTAGAAAGAGTTCATAGATTATTGAAAATTTATAATAGGATTTACGTATTATCCACTCATAAGTAACTCCAATGATAGTAAATGAAATTAGTGCATTGTTATAAATATTAATATTTATGTTAATTAAAAATAAGCTGATTAATTTTTACCTGTCTTTAAGATCTAAGGAGTTGAAAAAGAATTTAATTTTAAGTCTCTTCATCTATATATTTTAAGATTTATTACCTTTGAAGAAAAAAATTAAGAATACCCAATATATGAATTCAAATACATGGATCATAACCCATGTTTATATAAAATACCTTAAGATCTCTATCATATTTATTTCACTAGTCTATCATATATATAGTCTAAATATATACCTTATTTGCAGAAACTAATTACTCTACAAATGAATTAAAAGAGAGCCTTCTAAAGACTCAAGAGTAATGCCAATGTATAATCACTTGCACAATACTTCTGTATGTGTTTTTCTTGTCTCACTAATAAAGATAAAACTTGGCTATTTATAAGTCATGCAACTTTTGACCAAAAGTTGTGCCCCACTTTGTATATGTAACTATTAAGAAGAATTGCATCTCTTCATATAATTATATTTTTTGACCAATATACATAACTTTTAATATGGTTATGTTTGGTTCTGATTTTAAGTCTAATCAATCCGAGTTGATTCACATGGGTGACTTAAATCATATTTCTAACAATCTTTATAATTAGAAAAAGAAAGGATTGTTGTTCACGTGTAATTCATAATTATTATTTCAATCTACTAAATTTTATTGAAGAATTGAAAAATATTATTTAAATATAAAAGAAAAGAAGAAATAGGAAATCCCTCATAAAATGGGTAGGAGTTTTCATTCTAATTTCTAATCCTTTTTTTACTCTTAACAGACAATGACTCAAACTAATTAAATTACATGAAATATAATTGAATGAAAATGAAAATAATAAAATCCAAAACCACAAAAATCAAAGACTATAAAGTAATTGACCCAAAAAAAATCCTTTGGATTAGTCAATATATATAAAATAGAGTATACATGTTTGGGCCATCAATTCAATAAAAATTGTTATAATGATTTTAAAACAAACATGATAATTATTTTCAGATTTATTTATTTTTTACATTTTAAATAATATTAAGTATAATGAAAACTTAATTAGGAAATATATTAACTTAATTTGAATTAAAATTTCATATAATGCACTACTCAAAACTGTACTGAATAAAATAAATCAAACTGAGATTGTCATCCTCACTATGTATAATAATAATAATAATAATAATAATAACAGATTAGAGCTTTTTCTTAAATAAAATAAAAATAAAATATTTAATTAGAAAAAAACTTGATTAATTTTTTTATACTTTTAAAGTGTAAAGAGTAACGATATATCGAGTTTGAGTCTTATTATTTAAATTATTTTTTATTATATAATTCATCAATAATAATTGATTCATTGTATCTCTATTAAATCACAATAATAAATTTAGGAATTGGGTGAAAGTAATTTATGAATTTATTAAATAAAATTAAATAAATTGAATAGGATAAAAGGAAAAATGAGTTAGGTATAATTCATGTGTTATATCCCTTGTGGTTAACCTGGAATCTATTCCATCTCGGAAACCATGAAATGGTAAAGGGTAACAAAACGAGGTGAAAAGAGAAGGGTATTTTCGTGATTTTAAATAATGGCATTGATGTAATTTGATTAGAATTTCAGGAGTATTTATTAAACACTAGCTCTATAAATACATACCGATCGTTTCTCCATTTCATTCTCTCTATTCCTCTCTCCTTGATCTCCCTGAA
This sequence comes from Hevea brasiliensis, assembly GCF_030052815.1. Lineage (NCBI taxonomy): Eukaryota > Viridiplantae > Streptophyta > Magnoliopsida > Malpighiales > Euphorbiaceae > Hevea > Hevea brasiliensis. Next base: position 6,130,908 of record NC_079502.1, read on the forward strand.
TTTCTCTCTCTTTCCTCTCCCTCTCTCTCTCTCGTAGACAATCAATCTCAGATTCCTGCTGCTTCAAAATCAATTTCTATTTTTTTTTAATTTTCTCCTTTTTTTTTTACTTTTCCTTAGTTTAAAAAAATTAACTTTTTTTTTTACTTTATTTTCCTTTTTTACTGGATAGCCCTCTCTTCATTGAGAAGGGAATTTATTATTTATTATTTTATTATTAATATTATTATTAGGTTTTTGTGTTTCACAATTTTCTGGATTAGATTTGAGTGCTCTGTTGTTGACGTGGCATGCATCGATACGTCAAAAATGAATACCAAAACAATGCGTCTGCCTCCTCGTCGCGTCTTGACATCAAATAAGCGCAAGGATAGGGAGGGTTTTGATTCTGTGAAGCCATTTCCACCACAACCAACAGCAGCAAAATTGGCCAAGCCGAGCATACCTCAAGTCGGCTCGGGAAAACCATCCGATCCGGTTTCGTCTAATCATCTCTTGGCCGGGTATTTGGCGCACGAATATCTCACGAAGGGTACACTCTTTGGTCAAGCGTGGGACCCTGCTCGAGCTGAAACGGTAGCAGTGGAGTCGAATAAGATTAAGCCGAGCCAGAAAGGCAAAGAAGAAGAAGAAGAGGAAGAAGAAGCCGAGCCGAATAAGGAAAATTATCAAAGGTACGTGGAGGTATCGAGTTTGTTGAAAGCCGAAGGGGCCCACTTACCGGGCGTTGTCAACCCAAGCCAGCTCGCTCGCTTCTTGCAGGTGCGAATGTGCTAGGGCCTTGTCGATACGTGGAGAAAATTCATTGGGTTTCCATGAGGATTTTTATTTTTATTTTTTTTTAAATTAAAAAAGAAAGTGTGTGTTGTAGAAATGGGAAGGAAAAAAATAGTTAGGGATTTTGACTTTGATTTTTGTGGCGTTGAGAGATGCTTGTTTGTAGATCTGATCTTCAGTTTCTGTTTTTTTTTTTTTTCAGAGTTTCTGTTTAATTATATAATATTTTATTTCATCATAATTAAAATGTCTATTCTATTTCCATCCCAAATCAAATCATCTTATTTTAATTAGTCAAGGATTAATTATGATCAAGAATTGAAGAGTTTTTTGCAGACCTAATCAACTTACATATTTATTTTATTTTCATATTTTTCGCATGATCTAAAGGGTTTGACGAGGGTACCACCCTTAAAATTATTTTAATTTAAAAATTTAATAATAAATTGAAAGTTAATATATTTTTAATGGATTTTCACATTTAATTCATTTAAAAAATATTTTAATTTTATAAAAGAAATTTTAAATTTTAAATTTTTATTGACTTAATTAAATATAAAATTAATATACATATATTCTAAAATCTTAGAAAATTTTTTTACAAGCGAACAAGATAAGATATATTCAAATTATAAGTGAAACACATAAAAAACACTTAAATTTAAATATTTTACATATCTCTAGCCAATGGCAGATAATTTTTTTTTTTAAAATTAGAATATATCTTTCATTTAAAAGATAATTCAATACTTAAATCTAATTGTAATAAATATATAAATATATAAAAAGTTTAAATATTGTATTCTTAATTTTTTTTTTTTTATAAAATAATAGGTAATTTTTAATTATAAAATAATATTTTTTTCTCAAAGTACATTTTTAACCTCTAGGAGAGTAAAATAGTTTTCCTCTTGGCATAAATAGAATGTGAACTGAATGGAGAATGTGTGTTTTTGGTATTTCAGCCCAAAAGCAATGTAAATGAGAAAATGAATTCACTTGCTCAAATCACAATGTTTTTTTTTTTTATTGAAATTTTTAGATATTATTAAATTTTAATAGGAAATTTTAATTATATAATTTTAATAAAAATAAAATATATTTATTAATTTGAAAATATTCAAATAATAAAAAAAATTACAAGTGGACAAAAGAAATAATATTATCAACCCAAATGTGGATTCTAATGCAAAAATTCTAATATTTATTATTAGTTTTTATGTAAAATTAATTAAGATGAGCATAAAGTTTTATAGTAAAAGTTTTAGAAAACTCATGTGATAGCATTAATTCTCGTTGCCATGATTTTAACTAGCGTTATGAAACTCGATTTGGAGTTTGATTCGGCAAAGACATTGGGCAAGTGAATTAAAAATTAACTAAATATAATTCCTATTAACATAAATAAATATAATTAATTAATTAATTTTTTATTATTTAAAATAAATTATATTTAATAAATTTTAAATATTTTTAAATTTTATATAAAAGTGTTCAAGTAATGTAATGTATAAAATTTTTTATAAGTGTATAATTTTTTTTAATAATTATAAAATATTAAATATATGTTAAAAAATAAATATATTAAATAAAAAAACACATAACTACTACGTTAACGTTAGTTCAATTGATTTTAATTTTAAAAATTTTTTATAAGATTTTAAATTTAATTCTTTATATCAACATTAAAAATAAAATTTTATTGAATTGTTGAACTGATTGGGTTAATTGAGTCACACTAGGTTATTTCCTTATTAGATTCAATTATAAATTCGCATTGTTTTAAGGGTCGGTTCACTAATTCACCGATTTAATTGACTAGTTCGGTTCGAGTTTAATAACTATAGTTTTAATAGTAGTATATTTCTGTTACTAATTCGTATGTGCTTTTATTCTATTTTTAACAAAAAAAGGCAAAAGCAGAGAGGGGGGAGTTAGTGTGTGAGAGTTCGTATTGAACGAATTAAGGTAAACCTATTTGTCAGTGGACTAATCATTTGGGATCCCACGTCATTATTATTATTATTCAGAAAATTATTTATATTTGTCCAGATCATTTTTAAATATAAGATTTTTATTATTTATATTTATATTTTTTTCTTTTATGAAATAATTATGTTATATATATATTTTATTAATAAATTGTTAATTTAAAAAAAAATAAAAGAAAAAATGCAATAATTAATTATTAAACAATATCTTAATATTTAGCAATAAACAAAAATTATATATTAAAATTTACAAATTACATATATTCCCAACGTTAACACACATTTATATAATTTGGACAATTGAACATTTCACTTATTACATGGTTAATTAAATTAGGTGGTAAAATAATTAGTTATTAAATATATAGGAGGCAAGGCCATGCATTTGTAGTTACTATATAATATACATGAAATAATACATACTTGAATTAGAAAATAACATATAGAGCTAAATTTCTTAATTTAAATTAAAAAAATTCAATTTACTTGATTTTTGAGTTAAATTTTTTAATTTAAATTTAAAAATTAATCTAAAAATTAAGAAGCTCAATTTATTAATTTTTTTTTATTTTTTAAACTATTAAACTTAAATTGAAACTTTGATAAAGAGTTGAAAATATATTAAATTGAACATTTCAATAAAATATATACTTAGACCAAATATTGAAAATGCTATTGTAACCATTGAAAACTTTTTAGTTATTATTATTATCATCATTACCTGTAATTCTTTTAAATTTGAAAATTTTTAATTGACACTTGAAATTTTTATGTTCTTTTTAAGTGTTATAATTATTTGTGACTTTTAAAATTAAAAAAAAAAAAATTCATTAAACTCTTTAAATATTCAAGTTTTTAATCTTAAACCCCTCAATTTGATCTGGAAGTTCTAGTTCTATGCTTGCTCTACTCTCTCTCTCTCAATATACATTGAGCTCATTTGAAATTAAACTGTAAGAAAAAAATTTTTACAAAATCATGCATGAATTATATTTCTTTGAAAATGAAAAATTTTGTAAGTTAAAAAAAATTAAATTATTTCATTTTAAACATGAGAATTAACAAAAAAAATTATTAAATTATTTCATTCCAAGCATGAAAATTAATAAAAAAAATAAATTAAATTAAATTCTTATAAAATTTTACATTCCAAACAATAAATAGCACTTAATAATGTTGAAGATGTAATAAATATATATTAAATACATAATCTTGATAAAAAAAAATGAGTGTTCCTAATATAAACTTGAATATGAAAACAAATTTAATTATCATCATATTAAATATTTATATCAAAATATGAGTAAAATTAATTAAAGTGTATATAAAAATATATAAATTTATATATAAAAATTTAATATAATAATAAATAAATTAATTTTCATATGAACTCAAACTCCCCCATGAAAAGAAAAAAAAAAGCCTCCTCTTCATTTGCCATTATTCCATTCAAATTTTTAAGAAGTTAGTACATTAAAAAAAAAAAAAAAAAAGCTAAAACCATAGAAATTGGGCTCTAAAGCAACTTGCGCAAAAAGGTGGAGATTCCATTGGACCTTTAAAATCTGAAGGGGACCATGGGAATACTAAAAGGAGCAAACATTGCAATAATGTCACGTGATCCAATTACTGAACTTCAAAAACTAAAGGGAAATTATCTAAAGAATGCAATTTAAAAATTAAATTATCAAAAGAGAGTGAGAGAAAAAAATTTACTAAAAGAGAGTATTTTTGATGACATAAAGGAGAGAGACAAGCAGATTCAACCATGAGTAGCGACTAAGGACTAACTTATAATAATAAACTTTCTTTTGGACTGAAATGTAAAAAGAAAAATTAAAATGATAGTTACAGCTGGATGCTACCCATAGTAGAGTCTAGCTGACGATAACGATACATATTCTTTTATTTTGCGAAAAAGGTCTCTCGTTTTGTAAAAAATATATCGTTTTGTGAAAATAGCAGCTGGGTGTTACCCATAGTAGCACCCAGCTGCTGTGAGCAGTCCAGAATCTGCACAGTAGCTAAAAAAAAAGCGGTAGGGTTGCAACACTACTACCCGGTCTACAGTGTAGCTGAGCAAAGTGTGCTACATTCGGTGCCGAAGTACCCTATTCTATCTTGTCATGTACAATAATAATTCAATTATATTGTATTACGTGTAGAAATTTTTTTTTTATCCCATTCCATCACATCATTTCTCATGTCAATTGTTCATGTACCATATCATACCATTACTCATAAAATTTTCAAATAAAATAAACTTGCATTTTATTCATATAACATTATTCACAATAATATATAATTTTATATACAATCCAAAATTTAGTTACATATCTCAATATGATTTATTACATACAATAACCAAAATACCAAATCTAACTATACATGAGACCTACCAAAATGAACTGGTGAGGTGACAATCTACACTGTAACAGATCTGCTCAAGTCCTATCCAGGCTCTACTGCTGTTGCTGTTGTGACTCTTTTGTACCTACGCGTGGTAAGAACCAACGCGCTAAGCATAATGCTTAGTGGTGCATATATTGAAATAAAAATAAACAAATAACTGAAATAATTATTCTGCGTGTATTCTTATAAGGAAATATAAAATTTTATGAATTTCTAGGTCTTTTACATTTTTATAGAACTTTGGACAAAATAATTTAATTGGAATCTTTTTATCATGTATCTTATGTTTAATTCAATGAAGTTCACCTCAACAATCTTCTCATGTATTTATTTCAATTAAAAATTTTTACTCATTTCTGTACCAAAGTAACCTATGATAGACTATAAAGACTGGATACACGGGAGTATACAAGTTAGACAGTCGTATGTCTATCAAGTATACAACGGTCATATCAGGCACAAGGCCAGCGAGCAGGCATAAGCCAGTAATAATAAAAATTGGCACTATGACCATCGGGCATGCATAAAGCCAGTAGAAAAATAATCTTAGACATATGTTGTCTGTCAATGATTGTTCTTGTGGGCAGTACTGCAATATGTAGTCCCTAATTGGTATACTAATCGATCCAAGATATATAAATGAGTCTAGGTGTACTTTGGGCACAATAATATTATTGAGTATTTATAATTTCATTAATTCATGTTATTTTTATACTTAACAATTTATTCTAATTCATTTCATCTCATATACCTAATTGTTTTATGGACTTTTCTTTAGGTCCAGATTTAGTGCACTCTCTTTACATAGCAGATTGACTAGGATGTGGCCACTGTTTGGCCACACTCCCTTCATAGAATTTGTTTCTCTATGTCTTATAGTCACTCAGAAATTTTTATTATAATTTTTCAAGTTTTGTAGAATTAATTATGGCCAAATGACTGGCCTAAACTCATGTACCCTGTTCTACCAGGGCTCATGTTCAGATCAGTAACTTTGACTCCCATTTTTTGATTCTTATGTTCATAATTTGAGGACTAAGTCTAAAACAAAGTTGGAACCCTGTTTTTTAGGGTTCCAGATCAGTATGGGTTAACCTAATTGGAGTATTCTAGTAGGAGATATAGCTAAATGTGTGTTCTGAGGTCAAATGGTTCTTTTGAAAATTTCTAGAATTTATATGTTAACTTAACCTAATCAATTGACCTAGTTTCTTAGGTTTTTGGGTTTTGGTTAAAAGATCAATATTGTATATCTATGTCTTGTAAAATTTTTGCCATTGGTTTCATTGCATTTGGATTTTTATAGACCAAGTTATGGCCATTTTGCCAAAACTAGTCGGGTGAGCTTTAGTCCAGAAAATTCTGGGCAGAATGGTGCAGGTCAGTTTAGTGTCCTAACTTGAGTTAACAGTTTCATTTGGTTAAGGCATTTCTGGGCTTGGTGTTGTCAATGAAAGTTGTAGTCCTAGGTCTAATCTTTCCAATGGTTAAAATTCAGGTCATTTAGACCTGTCTAGAGGGAGTTATGGCTAAATGATGGTCAATTTTCTGGGTTCAAGGTCTGAACATCCGGATTGGGATAGTAAATTGGTCAACTTATGGATAGAATTTGGGCATAGTTTCTTCATGAAAAATGGGGCATTTTGTCCTAGATTTCATCTCCAATTGGCCTCACACCAATTGGAGCAACACAACTCCAATTATAACTCAAATAATGCACTGGACTCAAAGGTCCGATTTTCCTGCATAAGAATCAACACTCCCAAATTCAATTCTCCCAACTTCATAAACTTCATTTGACATATATAGCACTTCTAATGGTCATAAATCATCTCAACATCATCATTTCAAGACATACATCAATTTCCTCAAAGTTAGTTCAAAAACCCTAACTCACAATTCTTCAATTAATGTAAACACATGCCAATCAATTTGTTCATCACAATTACTCATCAATATCACTAATAAACACAAATAATTTCCTCAAAACCATCAAACCACAACTCATATAATGGCTGCTGAAATTTAGCAATTTCCTATCCCTACAAATTTCTTTTAATTTTATATCAATCTAACTTAATTTAGCAAGCTTGTCATGCTTAGAAAAGAAATAGAAATAAATTAGTGCACTAACCTCTTTAATCACTTCTTGACTTTTTAAAACTTTGAATTTTCTTCACTTTATAACAATCAAAATGTTCCTCTTGATGTGGGGATTAATTTTTATGAAGGGTGTTTAGAGTTTTATGGGGAGAAAAGGGAGGAACTCAAGCTTGAGAAAGGAAAAATAATGGAGGAAAGAACTTTGAAGGGTGCCGGCCATGAAAGAAATGAGAAGAAGAAGGTGAATTTTTAATCAATTTATCTCACTTTAATTTCTTTCTTATCCCTTACCATTAGCTTGTCAATTTCCTATTAGTTACTTTTTCTTTTAATGATGTCATTATGACATCATAAAAGCTTATATCATATTTTTTTTTCTTTTCTTCTGTTTTCTCATTTTCCATATTATAATTTTATGATTCTAATTTATTTTATGTATTTTAATTTATCTCATTTTAAATGACACTTAGGTCAAAATTCAACTCTAGGGTTGAAATGACCAAAATGCCCTTCATTGAACTTATCGAGTTATTTTTGTCTGTACCGATAAATAAATTTTCCTGGATTTTCTTTGACATTTTTAATGTCATTTATACCTCATTAACCCTTAAATTAAGTCCCGAAAATTATCTCTCGGGATTCCTCACGTGTCTGGGGTCAGTAACTGTCTTTACCGATACTTCCCCGTACGGTCACCCATCGCTGTAACCCTGGCTCGTTTAACCGAGTTGCACTTCGTTTCTTTTACTTTTCTTTAATTTTAGTTTGTCTATATTCAGTCAATTTATATTTTCTCACTCTAGCTTGAGTGTAGTTTTAGACATTCAAACTGTCCGAACAGAAAATTAGTCGTCGGAACAGTAGGATGCACGGACTACCTAAAGTGAGGTCGTTACAAGGGTGCTACCATTGACAGCGTATAACTGCTGGGTGCTACCAATGGTAGCGCCTAGCTTCAATCAGACACCACCAATGGTAGCGTTTAGCCGGTTGAGCCCATTGTTTGTCTGATAGTCTCTAAATATAATAGCGTCTAGTGGCTATTTATATATCAACCCAACTTCTCTCATTTCATGTACTAGATTTATGCATTGGCACTATTTACCATTTGAAGCACCAGCTCTCTCTCTCTCTCTCTCTCTCTCTCTCTCTCTCTCCCTAACATTTTAAGGTATGTATAGTGTATATATTTATGTGTTTTTATTTTTATAATATGTAATAATAAATTTCATGTTAAAGAAAATAATTGATGTATTAGTAAAATATTTTTAAAATTTTGTAGTGAAATTAAATATTATATAATTATATAATAGTGTAGTTAATAATTTGTATTAGTTAAAATAAAAAATATTAGTAATAAAATTTAAATATTATGTTGTAAAATTTAAATTTGAAAAATTATTAGGTTTAGAACATGATTTTATGTCTAAAGAATGTAATAAAATAATAAAAAAAGGAAAAAATAATTTTATTATTTTGAATATTATTCATAAATTTTCCGAGGGAAAAAAATTAGGTGAAAATAATGTAAAATGTAATTGAAAAGTTGTAAATAATGAAAAAATATTAAAAGTATAAAAACTAAATAAAATGTTGAGGTAATAATCAACATGACCGCAGGTAATTTTGACTGTGCATTTGTTCTCCTTCCATTCTTATCAAGGGTAATAATCAACTTATTAATCTTTCAGTGTGCCATATTATTACTCTTTTATTATAAAAATAAATGAACAAACAATCACTATAATTATTAGTCTTTTAATATATTAATATCTATTATAACACGTTATATAAAAAACTTAACAAATACAATATTGTATTTACATCTAATATATCAATTTCTATTTAGATTTTCATATAACAACAATAATACAAAAATTAAAATTACCTAAAAATAAAAATTACCTCAAGATTCATAACAATAATTTTATACAGCAGATATTTTTATTATAAAAATATTATTTAACAATAATAATTAAAAAAAATTTACTTTTACACTTACAAAAAATTATTTTTTTTAGAGTGTGCAGGAATTTTAATCAATAGTAGGTTTTTTTACAGTATTATAAAAATTTATATTATAGTAATTTTTATTATAAAATTGGTATTTAACATCAATAATTAAAAAAATATATATAATATGAATAACAAAAAAATTAGCTCAAAGTAAAATTGACCTCAAAATTCGCAATGCCTTAATTTCTCTATAGGCAGAGAGAGAGATATTAGAGTGTCATAAAAAATTATAGTACAATAATTTATAATATGGCATCAATAATTAAAAAAATAAGTCAAAATGCATTAGAACTTACTTTCACTACAGGCTGAGAGAAAGAGATATTGATAGAAAAATATATATATATATAGAGAGAGAGAGAGAGAGGGAGATTAAAGTGTTACAAAAAATTACATAACATTAATTTTTATTATAAAATTATTATTTAACAATAATAATAGAAAAAGTAACTATTAAGCTTATAAAATATTATTTTCTTTTACAGTATCTACGACTTTTGATAAACAGTAGTTCTTTATAGTATTATAAATAATTATATTATACTAATTTTTCTTATAAAGTTAGTATTTAACATCAAAATTAAAAAAAATCTCAAAATAAAAAATTACCTTAAACTTCACTGCACCTATAAGTTCTCCACACGTAGAGAGAGAGAGAGAGAGAGAGAGAGAGAGATTAATTAGAGAGTCATAAAAAATTATACTATAACAATTTATAATATAAATCAATAATTAAAATAATACCTCAAAATGCACTGCACTTTACTTTTTTTATAAACTGGGAGAAAGAGATACTAACAAAGAGAGGGGGAGGGAGATATTAGAGTATTACAAAAAATTATATTGCAGTCATTTTTATTATAAAAATATTATTTAACAACAATAATAAAAAAAATTATACTATTACACTTATAAAAATTTATTTTCTTTATTAGAGTGTGTAAAAATTTTAATAAATAGTATTTTTATTGGAGTATTATAATAAATCATACTACAGTATTGTTATTATATCATTATTATTTAACATTAATAATAATAAAAAAAATTATCTCAAAATAAAATTACCTCAAATTTTAATGAGCTTTAATTTATCTATAAATAGAGAGAAAGATACAGAGATAAAAATATTGTTAGTATATAAAAAAATATATCAAATATTATTAGATAGAGATATTATTATATAATATTTATATATGATGAATAATAAAAAATTAACTATAAATATATTTATTTACCTTTTGTTTCTTCTGTAATCAAAGAGAAATAAGCAAATAAATGCTTACTAAAATTTCTACACAAAGTTGATCTATAGCAAAATTTTAGAGGGAAAGCAGAGTAGGGTTGAATTATTTTTTTTTCTTAAGCTGGCTGATGGGTTGCTGAGAGACGCGAGGGCGGTATAAATAATAGACTAAGACTCTATTATTATTCGCGGCCACCTGCATGACGAGACCCCTCCATCACGGGTCTGACGCACAGTTAGGCGCTACCTTTGGTAGCGACTAGCTGTCGCGTCTGACGACGTGGCAACCAGACGCTACCATGGGTAGCACCCAACTGCCCAAGACTTTTTTTTTTATTTTGCATTTTTTTTGCTGTTTTTTCACTTTCGTAAAACGAGATTTTTTTTCGCAAAACGAGAGAATATGTGGCAGCTGGGTACTACTATAGGTAGCACCCGGCTGCCATTTTCGCAAAACGAGACTTTTTTGATAAAACGAGAGACCTTTTTTACAAAACGAGAGAATATGTACTGTTGTCGTCAGCTATACTCTACTATGGGTAACACCCAGCTGCAATTATCATTTTAATTTTTTTTTTTTTACATTTCAATCCAAAAGAAATTTTATTATTACAAGTTAGTCCTTAGTCGCTATTCATGGTTGAGTCTGCCTGTCTCTCTTCTCCACGTCATCAAAAATACCCCCTTTTGGTAAATACTTTTTCCCCCCACTCCCTTTTGGTAATTTAATTTTTAAATTGCATTTTTTAGGTAATTTCCCCAAAAACTAAATATATAAATAAATAAAATAACATTTCTACATAATTTTCCCATTATTAAAATAAAAATAAACAAAATTCTAATAAAAACGTAAAATATATATCAACTGAAAAGTAGAAAAGTTATATGAGATTAATAAATTTTAATTTAATAACATTATAATTATTTTTAAAATTATGCAATTTTATTTTGAGTCTTGATTAAATAAAAAAATAATAATTTAAAAATAGATGAAAATATCTAAATTTTGTTAATAATTATTTTTCCTCTTTTAATGTCATAGATTAAAAAAAATTAAAATCGTGAGGTTTTAATTTTAAATTTTGATCAGAATATATTATTAAAAAAAACTTTTGTGATAAGTCATTTAAGCTATAAAAAATTGAGGTAATTTTTAAATTAAAAAAAAAAACTGAAAAACAAAACTTTTTATTCACCTGTGACAGTTTCTCAAATAAAGAAATGAAAAAATCAGTTTCCAAAATTTGATTAAGACTTGAAAAATAATTTAAAATTGTTTATTATTATTTTTTATTATGATAAAAATTGATAAAATATTTAATTTAGTTGTTGAATTTATTAGAAAATTTTAATTTAGCTTATTTTTAATTTTTATTTAAATTAGTTTAGAAATTTTGATTTCAGTTTAATTTAGCCTAAAAATTAAAATTTATAAGCTAAATGATTTAAATAAAAAAAAATAAAAAGCTTAATTTCTTATTAATTTTTGGATTAAATTTCTTCATTTCTTAATTTAATCTCAAAATCAAGAAACTCAATTTCTTGATTTTCTTAATTTTTGGGTCAAATTAAACTTAAATTGAATCTTTTTAGTTAAATCGAATAAAAGTTAAAAATGTGCTAAATTAAACTTTTAGAATATAAAGTATAATTGAGCTTTAAATCAATAAAAGTTTTGTTCCTCAGATGAGAACTTCATATGTGTTTAATTTTCTCTCTTTTTTTTATTTTTTTTCTCTTTTTGACCTCCTTTTTTATAGTCATCGATGAATATTTTCAGTGGTAATAATATTTATTTTTCATTTTTATTGATTTTTTAATAAATCTTAGATTTGTGTTCATTTAGAAATTTTTTTCTGTATTTCTACTCAGATCTATCTATTGTTGATAAATTTTTAATAAATAAATTTTTAAATTTATCATTGTTGATAGATCTTAAATTTTTATATATTTTTTTTCTCTGTCCTTGAATAGAGTTTTTATACGTTTTTGTTGTTAGGATTTTTTTTTTGCCAAGGTAATTTAGGAGTTGATCTAAATTTAGAGGTCATTTGATTTGATGGGACTCACAAAAAAATCACAAAATCGAAAAGTTAAGTGCGCAACCTTCTTGTTGGCTAATCTAAAAACTCTGTTAATACTATCAAATTTTCTAAATTTTTTATGCTATTTTTTATATGAGTAGTTAATTTTATTTATGAAAAAATATAATATATTGATTTGTACTTTTCTTTGGTACTCTATTTGTAATTAATAAAATATTTTTTCATTTTTATAAAAAAAACTCTTTTCCAATTATAGAATAATAAATTTTTATAATCAAAATTATACTACAACTTTTTATAATCAAAATTAAATAATTATTTATAAAAACATTTATTTATAATAATAAAAAAAATTATATTATTATAAAATAAATGAATAATATATATTACATTTTTAAAATAAAAATAAGTTTTTAAGTATATTTTATAATGACTTATTCTTTTTATTTACGAAATATTTTATTTTTTTATTTTTAACTAGAGAATAATTTTTTATTATTTATATGTGAATATGTTTTTCATATATATATATATATATATATATATATATATATATATATATATATATATATATATATATATATTTAAAAACAGAAAACTATAATTTTTTTTTAAACAACATAAAACAGAATACTGTATTTCACCAATAGACAAGTCCTTAAAAAAAAATTAAAATTGTGAGGTTTTAATTTTAAATTTTGATCAGAATAAATTATATTAAAAAAAAAATTTGTGATAAGTCATTTAAGCTATAAAAAATTGAGTTAATTTTTAAATTAAGAAAAAAAAAAAAAACTGAAAAACAAAACTTTTTGTTCACCTGTGACAGTTTCTCAAATAAAGAAATGAAAAAATCAGTTTCCAAAATTTGATTAAGACTTGAAAAATAATTTAAAATTGTTTTTTTTACTATTTTTTATTATAACAAAAATAATAAAATATTTAATTTAGTTTTTAAATTTATTGAAGAAGTTTAATTTTGTTATTTTTAATTTTTGTCTAATTAATCTAGAAGTTTCTATTTAAATTTAATTTAGTTTAAAATTTAAAATTTATGGGTTAAATGATTTAATTAAAAATAAGTTTAATTTTTTAACTTTTGAATTAAATTTTTTGATTTCTTAATTTAATCCTAAAATCAAGAAGCTTAATTTCTTAATTTTATTATTTTTGAGCTAAATTGAGTTTAAATTGAATCTTTTCAATTAAATTAGATAAAAAGTTAAAAATATATTAAATTAAATTTCCCGGGTAGAGGGTATAATTGAGTTTTAAGTTAATAAAAGTTTTTTGTATTTAATAAATCTTAGATTTGTGTTTATTCGGAACAAATTTTTTTATATTTTTACTCAGATGTATCAATTATTGATAGATTTTAAATAAATAAATTTTCAAATTTGTCATTGTTAATAGATTTTGAGTTTTTGTTTTTTTATTTTTTTTTCATTTAATAGAGTTTTTATGTGCTTTTGTTGTTGGGATTTTTTTTAGGAGTAGATCTAAATTTGGAAGTCATCTGATGATATTCATAAAAAAAATTACAAAATCGAAAAGTAGAGCGCAGCCTGTTTGTTGGTCAATTTAAAAACTCTGTCAACACTATCAAATTTCTAAATTTTTTATATTATTTTTATATAAATAGTTAATTTTATTTATGTAAAAATATAATAAGTTGATTTGTACTTTTCTTTTGTACTCTATTTATAATTAATAAAATATTTTTTCATTTTTTTTAAAAAAAATCTCTTTTGCAATTATAGAATAATAAATTTTTATAATCAAAATTATACTATAACTTTTTATAATTAAAATTAAATAATTATTTATAATGATAAAAAAATTTGTATTATTATAAAATAAATGAATAATATATATCACATTTTTAAAATAAAAATAAGTTTTTAAGTATATTTTATAATGACTTATTCTTTTTATTTACAAAAGATTTTTTTTTTTAATTTTTAACTAGAAAATAATTTTTTTATTATTTGTATGTGAATACATTTTTCATATTTTTTTTAAAAAAAGAAAAACTATAATTTTTTTTTAAACAACATAAAACAGAATACTGTATTTCACCAATAGACAAGTCCTTAAAATTTAGTTTTCTTAAAATTTTATTAAGTGAGATAAACAGTATCATATATTAATTTCAAATATATATATTTGAAATTATTAATATGGGAAAACGTAAGGAGAAAATTGTAGTAAAAAAAAATTAAAAGAGAAATTTATATATATATATATATATATATATATATATATATATATATATATATTAGAGCCCTCAATGTCTTTTCTTGAATAAGAGAAAGAAAAAAAAATTGCAGAAAAAGTATTTTTTTTTTTGAAAAATTAAGAAAGTGAAAGAAAAGAACCTATGAATTATAAATTTATAATATTACTCTCTACTTTTTTTTTAATTCATTTTCAACTTTTAAAATGAAAGATACTCTAAAAAAGATTGGTGTCCAACAGTATTGTCATGATCCATTTTAGGGTCAGAATTTGAATAAATTATTTTTTAGGGATAGAATTTGAATAAATTTAATATTATTAAAATTTATCAAACACTAACAGTTAAACCAATCATTTTTTTTCAATGTAACACATTATGTGGAGTTATTTAACAAGCAACTTATTTTTTAAAAATTAATTTCTTTAAAATTTGAAATTTAAAATATGAAAGCGTGAGCACTTGGACTAAAAAATTTTTCTTGAGAGAGTCTATATAATAATATAGCTATATGTTCTTAAATGTGATAAATTATTTAGAGGAATTTAATAATTAAAATCAATAAATTTACATATAATATCTATAAATTTAGGCGACTCCCCTGAATCAGGAGCTCCCACTCCCCGCCGCTGTCTGAGCCATTTCATCATATTCCTTTCGCATGAAGGGCAACATCCTGACTGAGCCATTTCATTACACACGTATATCTTTCCTTCCCTTAATTATACTCACAGATTTAACAGTCATTAAATACATGTTCATATCGTGTCGTATCACAAATACTATTTGTGACTATAATTTATGCATGATTATTGCATTTTTATTCTTATTAAGATACAATTAAGTCATAACATGTATCTTTCCCTTAGATTCAAAATCATCGAATTGCTCTACACTTATGGTAGAGATGCTTGGCTTGGTTAACCCAGTTCCTGCTGCAATTATGCATCTAACAAAAAATTAGAAAAACATAATTATTTAATCAATATATTTTAATATATTACTAGTTAGCCTCTTCAATTATTTTAGGTGTTAACAAAACGTGAAAAGTTTAAAATATCCTAAATTTATAATTGAATTTTGGATTAAGTTGCTAGGTTACATTTTATTAAGTCCCTATAATTTAAAAAATATAATTATATAATTCTATTATTTTTTAAGCCTTTAACTTTAGGCTAAGAAAATAAAATAAAAATATAAAAATTAATTAATATATTTTTTAAAATAGAGAGAAGTAGATATATAGAGAAACTTAATAGTAATTTTTTTAAAAAAAATTAAATTTTTTATTTTAAAAAAGTGAATGGAATAAAATTCAATTTTGAAAAGACAAGATTACCAAGATATGTAATTCGTATATGTTCATACAGAAATTGAATAGAATAAAAATAAGAAAATTCCAGAATCGAGCAAGACGAGCATCTGCAATATACGCACCTAAAATGGGTAATATCCAAGTAGCAGCAACTCAATTGGTGACATTGTACAGTGCCTTCATGGAGTTTCTTTTCAAATACAGTACCAAATTTGATGCTATCCCATAATATATGCCATCCTTTCAAACGGCCATCATTATCCCCGTGAAGAAGGCTTCTGTATTCCGTTGACACAGAAGAAGTTGCTTGAAGCTCCATCGTTTGTACAGTAAAAGGTTCTCACTTTTTTGAGAATTTTGATGTGAAGATAGAAGAAATGGGAAAAGTGTCTCTACCTGGTTTGTCCGCCCACCACCACCATACCTAACATCCTTTCATAACATACAGAACACTACCTACCAGACCCGTAAAACAAGCATCCCTTTGCCTCTCAAGGGTAATCAAAACGCATGCATTCAATCAGACACCATCTTTAGGTATCAAGATCACAATTTGCATAACCTTTGCTTCTTCATCAAACGAAAACAATGGCCTTGATACCCTAGGCTATAGGCCACACTTTTTTGCATGAAGTTTGCCTTTACCAAATATCAACCGCTGAAAAACCTTTCCAATTGCATATTCCTACACTGAAACCCAGACAAAACTCCAGACTGAACAGAACTGCTAAGCACAGTTTCGTGTGCACTCAAAAGTACCCTCTTAAAATTTCACAAAAATGCATTTATCTAGCATCATCATAAAATGCTAACACTTCTGATCACAGACACCTAAATTACAAATGAAACCATTCAGGGTATCAAAATCATCAACTCCAATTCATGTCAACAATGGAGAATAAATTACAGAACAATAATCAATGCAACTAATCATTAATACAGAGGCAAAAAATAATACGGTGGCCTGGGTGAGAGCCCATATGAAAAGAATTAAAAGGTGACGTGGTACACCCTTCCTGCCAGGTGATGCACTTGATAGGTACCATTGATTCTAGAGATTGATCTGTTAGCAGGCATCCAAAATTGAAGCACAAAAAATAATGTTAAGGACATGCACGATAATGAAGTCCGCTAACTGAAAAGCCAAAATGAAGCATCTTTTACCGACATTGCAAAGTTGCAAATGCTTTCAACTCTTTCAAAAGAAACACGAAGGGTTTGACTGCATATCTAATTAATCTACTTTCCCAAATACTGGCTAGTTCTATACAATTCATAAAGTGTAAAACCAAACAGTACAGAATAAGAAACCAAATAAAAAGCAAAAATTTTACCACCTTTCAACTTGTACACATACCACATTTTCAAAATGGGATGAATCCTGCCCCACTCCATAATCTGCAAAAAATATCATGTGAATAAAGCATCATCAAGCGAACCCATTTTAAATTGCAGTCCATGCTACAAATCCCAATTACCAATTTTTGAGTTGCACACAAGAGTTGAGTACTCTCTCCTGTTCAAAAAGGGCAAATACAAGAAAGAAAATGATTATGCCTGTTCACAATATTTCATTACCACTATGATTACTGCTACTACTCACTAGTCAGTCATAAACACTAGCACCTAGAGATCCACCATATTATCATGAAGCTTCTCTACATTCGACTTTCTTTATTCCGCAACCTCTATCATACCAAACTTAGTAGCTATGATCGTACTGCTAGTAAAAGCAATGTACTCAAACAAAAATATATTGAAGATAGCATTGAATTCTAGCGGACAAATGGATATTAACCAACAAAAGGCCAGGAGTTAAATACCAACACAACCAACATCAATAACAATAGAAAATGCTCAGAACATTACTCCAGCTTTAAACAGTAGAAAGAGGAAAAAAGAAAATGATAAAACAACAAATAACTTGAAGTTAACAATTGCAACTTGAGATCAAAGACTAATAGATAAGAGATATTGCCACTACTTGGAAATACTAGCCATATATACTAGCTGAAAACTACTGCAAACTACAGCTGAGGTTTCAAGCAATCCAACCATTCCTGGTATCCGCTGCCATCATACATTCGTTCTACCACCAATGACATATGAATATAAGCCTGAGTATGAATTCCTGCAAAACTTAAGGCATCATCAATCACTGCTGTGGTGCCTGCCGTGAATGACCACCACCATAACTACCAGATACTTGTGCAGGATCAGACCTCCAAGATTCATTGCCATATCCTGAATTCCCATTAGTGTCACCATAGCCACCACCTGGGTAACCATCCCCACTCCCTTGTTGGTCTCCCCCACCAGCTCCACTGCTGTTATTTGGGGCATTTCCAATGCGCCCAACAGCAGCTCCATACCCACCAGGATAAGGACCATCATTTCCACCATAATTGCCATAACCATAACCTCCATACCCAGAAGTTCCTCCTGGAGATTGACCCATAGGAGCTGAAGCAGGATTGCCACCACCAGATGCACTCCATGGAGCTGTGGCCCCATAACTTGCATTTGCACCATAACCTGACCCACCATAATTGGAAGGAACTTGGCCACCCCAATTATTTTTCAGGGCACCAGGCATTCCATATGCCCCTGTTGGACCACCAAACCCGGTGTTCCCAGCTCCATATCCACCAACACCATAACTACCATAACCACCATAACCAACTCCACTGTTTGTTGCACCATAACCATAACTTGGTGCGCCATAACCAGAATAAGGTGTATACCCACCTGCAGAAGTTTGAGTCTGCATATATCTGTTTCCAACCATTCGACCATCAACAGCATTTGTATTGGCACCAGAGGCACCATAACCTTGATATCCCCCACCATGGGCCCCACTACCTGGATTTGCATCTTTTGGGAGTGCCCGTTTTACCTCTACAAGTTTACCATTCAGCTCATGGAAGACCTTGTGAAGTACTCTATCAACTGAATCTTCAGTGTCAAAGGTGATAAATCCAAAGCCACGAGGCCTCTGAGTATGCTGGTCAAACATTATCACCACATCAGTTACATGACCATAATTTTCAAAATATTCACGGAAGCCATCTTCTGTCAGGGTGGATGGCAAACCACCGACAAATATTTTTTTGGTCTTAAAATTTCCACCACCACCACCACTAGAGCCCCTACCAGCATTAACATTACCAGATCTAGAGGAGGTCTGTTGTTCTTCTCTTGATAAAGCTCTCTTAGCCTCAACCTGTGTTGGCAAATTGTAAATTTAAACCGCTGAAAGAAGACATACAAACATACAAAGCTTCTAAAGGTGAAAACGAAAGGTAAACTCTTAAGCCACAATCATGCATGTCAGGCTTCCAGCAATCCAGTCTTCAGGACATTTTGACAATACAGAAAACAACTACAGAAATACAAGCAAGACACGAAATAAAAGCAGAATTTGTTTTATTCCAAAATGGAAAGCAGAGAAACTCAAAGAAAGTACATCTGAGAAGATAACAAAAACAGACTCTAGCAAAACAAACTTTAATGGAATAAATATTTGAGGAGAGTATCAGAAAATTCAGTTATCAATAGTTTGGATATCTCATGATCTCGTTAATGGAATTTCTCAGCAAACAAAAGGCACTTGAATTGAAGGAAAAAAAAAAAAAAAGAGGTACAGTACTATTTCGGTATTTCCATTACAGAAGCAAGCCAGAACCCAGAGCTTACTGCAAACTATCAATCCCTATAAACATTCGAACTAGGATAATACTAAAAACCATTTAACCCCCTCAAAAACAATTGCGACTAATCAACCTATATCAATTAAAGGTTAAAGTTTTGCCATTCAACCATAGATGATGTGCTCCGCAGTTTTCCTAAGCGACAAAATAAAAAACCAAGTAAAGAGACTAAGCACCATATACCATAAATCCAACAAAATTCATAACGTTTATCAGAAAAAACAATTAATTGCCCATACAAAAAGTCACCAAATCAAACAACCCAAATGTACCTTAAATGAAAAAAAAAAGAAGAAGAGCAAGAGAATGTAATAATTCAAAACTTGCAATCCACCAAGGGAACCAACAAAACAGCCTCAACCCAGAAACGATAGCAATGGGATTAAGCATAATTAAACGAAAAAGAAGTAAATAAAGAAGAAACAGAAGGCATTACAGTACGGCCATCGATGGTGTGCTTGTCCTGGAGGACGCGATCGAGAATTGAAGGATCGGAGAAAACCACGAAACCAAAGCCACGAGGTCGACCAGTAGTCTTGTCCCGCATTATTACAACCTGGGAAACGTCTCCGTACTGGGAGAAGTGGTCTCGAAGAGTTTCCTCCGTGGTGTCCCATGCTATTCCCCCAATAAAGAGCTTCCCCTCGTCTGAATCCATTAGTCGTCTCTGTCAGCTTATGGTTGTAAGTCGAGAGAGGGAGACAGAGAGAAGGGGAATGAGAAAGGAGGGAATGGGCTAGGGTTTGTTTGTTTGTTTGTTTGTTTCCAAACCGAGTGGGCTTTGTCCTTGTGGGTCAGCAACCTAGCGCGTGAAAGCCTTTTTCAACTACCATAGATATATTAAGGTTAATTTGCAATATAATCGTCGAAATTTAGTTAAAAAAAAAAATCTCTTTTTTTAAATGATAAATGATTTTTTTTTTAAATTTAACAATTTATTCATAAGAATTATAAAATAAATAATCATAATTAAAAAACTTTTATTTAGATATGATCTAGCAATAAATCTTATGCAATACTAATCTTTTGAAAATTTATTATTTTTGTGATCGTAGAAAAAATTAAACCATTAAATTTTAATGAAATTATCAGACTCTATTAATATAAATAATTACTTATATTTTAATATTGAGAACTTTAAATTCATTACGGATATAAATATGAGAAAATAAATTTAAATAAATATAGATTATGAATTTATTAAAAAAGAAAAAAATTAAAAAAATATAAATGATTTAGTTTTTAAAATTTAATTATGTTAAAAGTTAGATCATTTTGTTAAAATTAAATAAAATTGCAATTAGTCAACATTAAAACCAAATATTCAACTAATATTATTAAAATTAGTTATAAATATATTCTTTTCTATGTTAGAGAATCAAATTTAATTGCCATTAATTGCCATTAAAATTTATGGTATAAGTTAACTGCTTGGTTTTAATGGTGACTATGACAATTTCATTTATTTTAACAAAAGATTAAACTTTTAACCTAAAAATCCTTTATGAATTAAACCATTACTCAATTAAAAAAGTCAGAATAAATTGTGATTTTTGCTAAATTTTGAGTTATAAAAATTATTAAATATTATCAAATTTCTTATAACTTTATGATAAAAGCAAAATAGAATAAATTTCTTATAACTTATTATTATTGGTTTGTAGGTCAATATATAATGTTTGGATTATAAATCTTACATCGAGAAAGTATGAATATAAAAAAAAAATATATAAGTGATTAGATTGTAACATTGACTTGACTAGTCATTTTGATATGTAAAATAATTTAATTATTTATATAAACTTAAATTAAAATAAATCAAATTATAATTTGATATGTACTCTCTCTAAATTTAACATAAGTATATCACAGATGTTTTTTAACTTTAATTTATATTATAAAGATTTATGAATTTCAATTTAATATATAATTAATTTAAATACAAAAAGTGCTAAATAATTGGATATATTATTTTGTTAATGTAAGAAAGGATGACAAAACTATATAATGTCAATCTCTATAAAAAAAAGAAAATTATTCATACTTAATTAGAGTTTGAATATTATTAAAATAAAAATAAAATAATAAATGTTATTAATTTTTAATATATGTTATTAATTTTTCTTACATTAAAATAAAATAAAAATAATTAAGATAATTCGATAAGAATCCTTTAAATATTAATCTAAAACTAATTAAAAAATAATGCAAGTGAAAATAATATTATTAATTTTTAAAAAACAATAATAATTACATAAATTTAATAAAATCATGAAACTATTTATCAATTTCAGTCTCAAATTTGATCAGGCTAATTTTGATATGGTTTTAATTTCAAATTAGTATCAAAAGTGAGTCTAATAGAAAAATTGGTCATTTAAATAATTTATAAAGATTTTTTTATTAAATATGAAAATGGTATTTTTTAAACAAAATCATTATTTAATATAATTATTTTAAAATTTGATATGCATTATATAAATAAATAAAAATAATAAAATTAATTAATTCAATTTATGAAAATCCAAGTTCTTAAAAAAGGTTATTGGACTAAGTAAAATTATTTGTACTTGCACAAATGTAAATCAATCAATTTTCTAAACATAAATAATGAAGATGTGCAAGCTCAACTTTTATATTTCAACATAAATCTAGACATAGAAAGCGAATATATATGCAACTTGAAATTATAATTTATTGGTATATTTTTGGTTATGTCTCATTGATCTTAGAAATATATTTTTGGCTAGCCAAATTTGTTTGTTACTTTAATAATATATGATTCAACTAACATGAGTAAAAATCTATTAATTAATTTAAAAAAAACTATTCATATTAATTTTATTTATAATTAATTTTTAATATTGAAATATATTAAAGAATTATGAAAAAAGGAAAAAGAATTATTGACAATAAAAATATATGCATAATATGAAATGTATGAGTAATAAAAAAATATTATTTATATTTTTATAAACTAAAAAAATAATACAATAATTTTTCAAATACTAAATTTAATTATGAAGTGTTTAAATTTTGACAATCAATTATTAAAGAGAATAATCATTTAATCATGATAATTGAGGTGATATTAGTAATAATAAAAATATTTAAAAAGAAAATAAAAAAATTAAATACTTAACATAAAAGATAATAATTACTATAATTATAAAGATAAAAAAATATCCACGTAGCAGTATAATATTAAAAAATAAATATTTAATTATGAAAATCAAGAAAATAATATATTTAAGAGAAAAATAAAATAAATAATTAAATACTTTAATAAAAGACAATAAAATTATAATTATAAAATAGAATGATTTTTATATAATAAGTGACATGATATTTACTCACACTGTAATATCATAAAAAAATCTAAAAGATAGAATAATAATAATATAGATTTTCTTTATTACTAAAATATTAGTTATATTTTCAATTTTTTTATTAATATTCCGAAAATAAATATAATTAGCTATTATAAATTTAAAATTAATAAAAAAATTAATGTTAAGATACTATTTTATTTCTCTATACATCGGCAGCCACTTTTAGCTGATTAACGGTCCAGAGATTTTTCTAAAGATTTTACAAAATCCAAAGTTTACAGGCTGTGTCTACATTCCCTAATCGTAACGGTCACTTGCTTTTTCTCCTAAAATAATAACCTACGCCTTTTCTTCTTCAAATTCTGACCGTTTTGTCCCTACCGCCTTTTTTCCCAACGCTCCTGCTTCTCCTCTTCTTCCTCTCTCTCCTCCAACTATGACGACCCATTAACCATTCCTTAGAGAACCCAAGAAGAAAATCAACCGATAGTGAGACAAAGGTCGAGAGGAAAAGCGGTTTGATTTTTCTAATGGGCTGCTTTCTTGCGTGCTTTGGTTCCTCCAAAGATCGCAAACGCCGTAAACAGCGGCACAAGGTTCAACCTAGGGAGCAGGTAATGCCCAGACCTTCCTTTTAATTTCTTTCCTTACGGATTTCTCATTTCTCTGTTTGGATTCCAAGAAAGGGAGAGAGAAAATAGTGGAATACCTCCCACGGTTTTCGTTCTTGTCGCCTTGCTTCTTGGGCTCTAGTTGGAGGAGGGCTCAGTTGACTCAGGGTTCATCTGGCTGGGCATATAAAATATTTGAAGTTTTGATTTATTGTTTTTTTTCGTGGATTTTCTTTGCAACAACCAAATAGAGAATCAATTGATATAGTTATGATTTCCACTGCAGAGGAATGCAGGTTACAATCCAGTGCAATCAGCCGTTTCTTTGGTACATAGCAACCCAGAAAAACCCACCAACCCAGTTTCGGAAATCCGGTGAGGAATCGAAAAGTTTAAGGCTTTGCTGCTTTTCTTTTCCCCTGTTATCTGTTTCGTGGAGACCCTGTTTTCTTTTTTGTTTGATATTGGTTTGACATTCACTTTTTGGGTTTGAGTTTAGGGATAATCCTGAGAAGCAATTGACCTTGGGTGCTCGTAAGAAAGTAACATTCGATTCGAGTGTGACAACCTATGAGCATGTTTCAGTTGAAGAATCCATAGAGTTTTCTGCAGAGAATGAAGATGGCAGCAAAAGGGAGGAGGAGGAGGAGAATTTTGCAAAATCAAGTCAATCTCAGTCCTATTCTGAAGATGGTTCGATCACTTCGAGCTCGGGATCTTATCCTTCCAATCATAGATACCTGAATTGTAGAGACAGTGATGATGAATTAGACTATGGAGAAAGTGAAATAGAGGATGATGATGAGGAGGATGAAGATGATGGGGTGCTAGATTATAATGATATTTATGAGGATGATGGAATTTTAGAATCCAGGTCTAAAGTATCTTTGCCTAAAGGGACACCACCACCATTTACTGAGGAGATTGAAAGTCCTGCAGTGGTAAGTGGTTTGCCAGAGAGGGAACTGAAGCCAAATCCGAATGTTCGAGACAGGAGTGCTTATGTGCATTCTGTGCTGAACCCAGTTGAAAATCTCACTCAATGGAAGGCTGTGAAAGCAAAAGGGACACCACCATTGAAGCAGCAGAAAGAGAATTTCACTCTGGGTCAAGAACCCAGAATTTCGTTTAGCTCTGAGCCCAGTTTCAGGGAATTGCAATTCTGTTTCAACATGAAATCTGATCAATCTAAGAAATCAAACCAGGAAATAGCAGTGGATGCAAGCTTGTCTAACTGGTTGGGTTCATCAGAGAACACGACAATCAACAAGCCTAGCACAATTGATTTAGGTACCATTACACCTGAGAAAAGCATGTCACTGGGATCAAATTCCCCAAGAAGCTTTGAAGATAGACCTATTTTAGGTGCACTAACCGTGGAAGAGCTTAAGCAGATTTCGCTTTCTTCTTCACCAAGGAGATCACCTAGCCATAGTCCTGATGAGATGGCTATCATTGGGACTGTTGGAACCTATTGGAATCACAGTGGCTCTGGCAACGATTCTGGTTCAGTTTCTTCTTTCAAAGGAATACCCAACACAACCAGCAAGTATAGAGAGGTACATGTCAAGTGAAATTTTGTGGGAATGCTTTTGCATTAGGTGATAAATAGTAACTTATCTGAGTTTTATGGGTCTGCAGGACAAGAGAGTGAATTGGCACTCTACTCCATTTGAGACCAGGCTGGAGAGAGCTTTGAATGGAGGAGCTGCTGCTGAAGCCTACCATACTCACACTTTTAATGTTCACTAAACTATCTTGGGAGGTGTTGTTTGTGTGTCTTTTCATCTCAATCTTGTTGTTTTTGCTTGTGAATTCATGGATATCTGTGATATACGCACTTGCTGTTGTTGTAATTCTTTCATTGCTTTTATTGAAGATTGATTGTCAATACGTTGTAATTCAATTAATTTTTTTTCCTATTCACAGTTCTTTGTGGAAGTTAATCTGTGCCAATGCATGTCTTAATTCAATCCCCTTTATCAGTTCAAGGCTATATAAGGCTGTACTAAGCAGAACCCAGTTATTAAATTTGATTCTGCACTATAACATCACCAGCAAATACACTGGGTATGAGTCTAACGGGGCCTAACTTTATAATTTGTAAACATCAGTTAGTAAAATGCACATGCAGGGATGTTTCAACCATCCGGCATCTGGGTATGAGTCTTAATCTGAGGTGCCTTTTCTATCATCTCTGCAAGTTCAAAGGTGATGCAGTAGAGTAGAGAATCTAGTTGAGTATGAATCTGAGGATGCTAAAAACACTGCAATTAACTAGTAAAACGACACGTTTGGAAGCAAAAGTCTGGTAAAAAGATTACATGACCGAATTTCTAACTACATAGCTATGAAGAAAAATTTAGAAATTCAGAAAACTGCGGAAATCTTAGCAGATTGAATTGGCCAAGAAGTTCAAGGCGGTGACATTATATATCCTCCTCCTGAATTACAAGAACAAGTTCCCTTCCAACTTGGTCACCCCACCGCACCTTGGGCTGCAGCTTCTTGTGCAAATCGCCTTTTCTTTTGGACATGAGGCAACTGGACACATTGACAACTTTTTCATCAGCAACAACCTGGTTTTCTTTGCTAGTGAGCAATGGCTTTTGGTCTACAGTGGCGACTCTTTGTTTTTTGCCGCTTCCATCCATCGTCAAGAACCGAATGACCAAAACTTCTTAGGGAAGATCTTTATATAAGCTTGTCCCGTGTGCGTCTCCAAGAGATCACCTAAACCTAGCCACTACTCATATGCCGTGCAAAGACGCACAGCCCTACCTTATTCCAACTCCTAATACTGAAAGGAAAAGGAGTCTGTCTTCTATAAAGATAATAAAAATATTATCTTTCTTAAAATAAAATATAATAAAATAAAAGATCTTTTGAAAATTTCCCATTTAGTATCACTTATTTCCATGTTTTTATTCATTAATAAAAATAATTCTCTTCTAATAAATTTAAAAATAAAAAATTGAGTCATACTACAATTATTATTAGGACATGGGTCCGAATTTAAAATTTTGTAATATTTTTCCATTTGGAATGGGTCCTGAATTAGCATAAGAAACTTTATTTTTATTAGTAACAATTAATTAGACTTATAATTATTATAAAAAGCCATCTAAAAAATATTTAAAAATTCATTGTTAATAATTAGGTTTACGGTCATCAGAATTTTTTTTTTCAATATTAAATAAAATAATTATCAAATGGGCATAAACGACAGCATCCGTTTGAGCTAGTATTTCATAGAAAGTTTGGTGCCTGGTTGGCAGTCGTGTGAAAACACATCCATCAAATCCTGCAATGTGAGCATGTAGAAGCTTTACTGAAAACTTGTGATAAAAGAAGCTTGCATTTCTCAAGAAACTGGGGCCAAACTCTTCGGGAATGCCTCCTGAGAAACTGTTAAATGCAACATAAAATATGACCAGTCTTCCCAAGACCGTAATTTATGAAGGCAAGGTTCGTGCAGGTTGTTGACACTCTAGTCAAGCTCTTACAAGCTTTCCATGTTACCTATTTCAGAAGGAAGTGTTTTACTGAGTTGGTTTCAAGGAAGTCCTAATCTGATCAGACTTGACAGGTTTCCAATGGTTGAAGTTATTATAGTAGTTGGCCAATTGAAGATCCATCAGAGAAGACAAACTTCCTATTTCTGGAGGTATTGAACGAGATAATTGATTGTGAAAGAGATACAGATAATTGAGGTTATGTAGGGTTCCAATTTCTGGTGGAATTATTCCAGATAAATCATTCACTTGGAGTTGCAAAGAAATGAGCTTTGAACAGCTGGATCGGAGACATGGATGGACTTGGCAAGCTAGTTTGTTATCACAAATTCCCAGTTCTCTGGTTTGTATTAATGAGGCCAAGGAAACAGGCAATGGAATAAGGCTTAAAATAATTGATTATTTTGGGATGCTATAACTTGATAGAGTACATTGACACACAATTCTAGTCCCACTTGTATTCTATATTCCTTATATCATTTGTATTACAGTCAACTCAGAAAACCTAGTCCATATCAAACTAAAATATGCTGTATAAATATTGTCCAATAGTTTAATGAAATTCAATTGATTGCCAGGAGCTCACATAATTTATGCCTGCGAACTTAAGATTTAAATATCAAAACATCCTCAGGTTTCCTACATTTGCTCTGGTATAGTACCTTTCAGCTTGTGTTGGGCACTGAAGGAGTCGTAGTATGTGTCTAAGATAAGAGTTGCGGAGACGAGAATGTTAAGGTGGATGAGTAGTCATACTATACTAGAAAAAAAAATCTGAAAAGGTAGGAGTGGTGCAAATTGAGGATAAATTGAGAGAAGCTAGATTGAGGTGTTTTGGTCATGTGAAGCGTAGATATAAGGAAACTCCAGTTAGACAAGTAGAGCACATTAAGTTAGATAGATGATAGAAAGAAAAGAAGGGTAGACCTAAAGAGTAGTACAACATGACCTAGAAGCATTATTACACATTTCTAAGGATTTAACCCAAAAGATAATCCATATAACCGACTCCGAATTATTGGGAGATAAAAGTTTAGTTGACTTGAGTTAAGTATAGTACCTTTCAGCTTGTTAATTTTTAGCCTCATGAGTCAAAGATTTGTAAAATTTCTTCTTTCTGTGGGAAAAGATCCTTCAAATGAATTTGCGTTCAAGTTCAGGAATTCCAGGTTTTGCAGACAAGTCAGTGGCTGTGTAATTGGGATCTCACCAGGTAAAAGATTATCAGAAAGACCAAGAAATATTAGCTACGGTCACTCAGTGATAAAAGTGGGAATCTTCTTTAAAAGGATATATGAGAGCCAAAGCTCTGCTAAAGAAGCATAACCTTAAATTTACCTGGATCAGGATCCACTAGTTAGTTTACACCAAGATTGAGAAGCCGCATTGTCTGTAGATTGCTGAGCTGATATGGAATTGGACCAGTGAGTTAATTGTTGTTCTTTGAGGTTTCCGATGTCTGGGGTTATTAGATTTGTGCAATTGTTGTTACCCAGATCAAGTAGAGTGAGTTTTGTTGCATTCCCATTCCAGCTGGGATATCTCCAATGAGATTATTCAAATTGTGGTTAAGGGAAGTGAGATTATGAAAGGCTGAGAAGTCAAACCTGTCAAGAGTTCCATCAAGGCCTGAATTCTGGAGATTTATGTCAATGATGCTGCCTGCTTCACTGCATTGAATTCCTGTCCAGCTGCTTGGGCTACTGCTTCTGTTAAGTGCCCATGAAGTTAGAATTGGGAAGTTTAAACTGTTTTTCCAGTTCAGCAGTATATAGATGTTTAAACCTCGACTTGTATGCATGTGCAAACACATAAGCAATTGCAGACATGCAAATAGGTACCTAAGGGAAGGCCATGGTGTTTTCATGGCTGCATTTATTTTTGGCCACTAAACTTTGGCGTCTCAATGTTATTTGAATCCTTATCTCCAGAAATGCTTGATGGTCTGAGATTGAAATAGTAACTCTAGAAAAACAATTTATGTTTCAGGTGGAATGCTTTTTTAACCTTCAAGTATTTTTTTAGGGCCTGCTTGGGTGGAACTGAATAAACAGGAAAAGCCAAAGCCTGAGATTACCTCAAATTTGTTTCTAGTTTACAAGGTAGCTTGGTTGTGATTGGTGATGTCATCTGACTACATGGTATATGAACTTTAGCTCAACAATATTGAAGTTGTTTTCAGAACTGTGAAGTCTCAAATTTAAACTTAGTGGGAGCCAATAGAAAAAAAAAAAAAAAGGAAAAAAGTAAACTCTTAATATGAACCATAATGATTTTCCAATCACATTTGAGACCTGAGGACTTTATGTAGATGGCATGAAAATGTCAACAAGCCGGGATGTTCTATTTATTGCCTGCTTACACAAACGCGCAAACATGCTTATGTCAACGAGATCATAACCATACATGTGATCATGTTTTTTTCTAAGCTTTTGTTTGTTTTGAGGAAATTGGATGGAAAAGAAAAGAAAAGAAAAGAAAAGAAACATCATTTTAATGGAAATTAGATTTCCCACCAATTTCTCTCCAAGCCTCCAAAAAATTTCTCTCCAATTTAAAGTGAAAAGAAGGGAAAAAGAGAGAAATGAGCAAGTGAAAAAGATGAATGTTGAAGTTACAAATATACCCTTAACACTAAAGCTACATAATGAGGTTATAATAGTAAAAATAGACTTTATAAATTCATTTCCCTTATGTGTTAACTAAAGTAACCAATGAAAATTGATTTTTTTTCCTTTTTCATTATATAATTTTCTTTCATTTCTATTGCACAATTAAGAAACCAAGCTAAAAGTTGCTTAATTAATAAATCGTTTTCATTTTCATTCATTCAGTTTCTTTCTATTAAATATCAGAATAGGATTCTTCAAGCAGGCAAAGTCCTTAATTTGCCAAGTGAAATATTGGGAAGAACTTGGGTAATTGCTAAGATACTACTTCCATACTTCTAAGGCTTTGTTTGGCTGGGGATAATTTGATTAGGAAACTTCAAGTTTTCAAAAAGTATGAAAATTTTATCTTTTTATTTAGCCTTTTATTTTAACTTCCTATAAAATTAAAAAAGTAATTTCCTTCACTTTTTACTTTTCAAAAAGTAAAAAGTTTAAACCAAACAAGACACTCATTAATACATAAAATTTCTTAAATATACTTTATTAGTACAAAATAAGACAATAAAATTCATCATATCAGCAAACTTATATTTAATTATAGTTAAAAATAAAGCTTAAATATGATTAATTATGAATTTTAACTATTAAGTAGACAGGGCTACTCAAGATTTTTTTGAAGTCTTTTTATCTATCCTTTTTTTTTTCTTAAGACTCCCAACTAACTATTTACTTTTATTTTTTAAGAATATTTTAGTTTTTATTTTTTTATGTAAAATAAAAGAAAACATAGAAAATTTATTCACTTGTCAATGATAGAAATCAGTTTTTTAATTTAAAAAATAAAAAAAATTCATATTTTTTTACAATTAAAAAAATATTATAAAATATATTTAAAAACTTATTTTATTTTTAAAATTTTTAATATATGTTATTTATTTTATATAATATGATTTTTTTATCATTGTAAAGGAAACATTTTTAAAATAATTATTTAATTTTAATTATAAAAATTTATAATATAATTTTAGTGATAGAAAACTGTTTTTAAAATTTTAGTTAAATTTAAAAATTAGTTTTATAGTTCTCCACTTGGAAACCTGACATATGTATGTAAGACTTTATTTTTTAACTTTCTTAGAAAATATTTTAAAAAAATTACTTCAGTTTTTCAAAATGAACAGGCATCTAAATTTTTTATTTTTTTTCCTTTTTTAAAAAATTAATAATTTTTTTTATCACTTAATGGACAGTTAAAATGTGACTAATTTTTAGAATTCACATGTCTCAATTTTAATTTTTGTTTTATTTAAATATTCTAATAATTCTGAATTATTATTAATCATTAATTTATCAGAAAAAAACTAATACATATATTTATATATAAAGAATAAGCAACCTTTCCCACTACATGTTGGGCAATTTCATAGTTAATATATATGATCTACATGTTTAAAGTCAAGTGAATAAGGAACATCCACAGCCAATGAATGCTTTTACACATTTCTTTTTCACTTGCAAATTCCAAATCTTTTCTTCAGTAGCCTTGTAGCCTAAGCAGGATGCTTTAAAAGTAAAAATAGGTGTTAATGATTTCATAACTCGTATCTCATAGAAGTGATAAAGCTAAACATGAGTAGAACTCAAAAGCTTTCTCTTCTCTTTCACTTTCTGCTCTCTTTTCCCCCATTACAGGTTATCTCATCACCAAGAACACAAGCAGAAGCTCTAATCCATTGGAGAAACAGTTTATCTTCTTCACCTCCTTCTCTCAATTCATGGTACCTCACCAACCTCAATAATCTTTGCAACTGGACTGCCATTTCCTGCGACCCCACTGGAGCAGTCTCCAAAATAAACCTTTCCAACTTAAACATAACCGGAACTCTGAACCAATTCAACTTTTCTTCATTTGCAAACATCATCAGCTTTGACGTGAAGAATAACAATATAGAGGGAACGATACCAGCAGCTATTTGTAGCCTCTCCAAGCTCACTTACTTGGACTTGAGTGTCAACTATTTTTCGGGCAACATTCCTGTTGAGCTGGGAAGATTAACAGAGCTTCTGTATCTTAGTCTTTATGACAACAATCTCAATGGTACCATTCCTTATCAACTCAGCAATCTTCAAAAGGTATGGTACTTGGACCTTGGAGCAAACTTTTTGGAAAACTCTGACTGGTCTAAATTTTCAAGTATGCCTTCATTGATGCATCTTAGCTTTTATAATAATGAACTTACTTTAGGATTTCCTGATTTCATATCCAATTGCCGGAACTTGACCTTTCTAGATTTGTCATACAATCGGTTGACCGGCATGATACCAGAATGGGCTTTCACCAATCTGGGAAGGACTAAATATTTCAATCTTACTGACAATTTATTCCAAGGACCATTGTCATCAAACATTTCCAAGCTTTCCAATCTCAAACATCTTCGTCTACAAAATAATGGTTTTAGTGGTCAGATTCCTGAAAGTATCGGTTCGTTGTCTGGTCTTGAAATTCTTGAGTTGTATAACAATTCGTTTGCAGGGAATATTCCATCTTCTTTAGGCCAACTTAGGGACTTGGAGCTACTTGATCTCCGAATGAATGCCTTGAATTCAACAATTCCTCCTGAGCTTGGCCTTTGTACTAACCTCAGTCACTTGGCCTTGGCCGTGAATCAACTAAGTGGGAACTTGCCTTTGTTCTTATCCAATCTGAGCAAAATGGTCCATGTAGGTTTATCTGATAATTTTTTCACAGGTGAGATCTCACCTCTTCTTTTTGCCAACTGGACTGAATTGCTCTCTTTGCAACTTCAAAATAATTTGTTGTCTGGACATATTCCCTCAGAAATCGGACAACTGTCAAAGCTCAATCTTCTTTTTCTGTGCAATAATACACTTTCTGGCTCAATTCCCCCTGAGATTGGAAATTTAAAAGACTTGCAAAGTCTAGACTTTTCAGAAAATCAGCTTTCAGGATCTATTCCTCCAACATTGTGGAAGCTCAAAAATCTTCGAGTCATGAGTCTTTTCTCCAACAATATCAGTGGAATAATTCCCCCTGATGTTGGAAATATGACATCCCTAGTAACTCTAGATCTCAGCACTAACCAGCTGGAAGGGGAGTTGCCACAAACCATTGCACACCTTCGTTCTCTAGAGTCAATCAATTTGCTCGCCAATAAATTTTCTGGTAGCATCCCACGTGATTTTGGCAAGTATGGTATCTTGAAAAATGCTAGCTTTTCAAACAACAGCTTCGCTGGAGAATTGCCAGCTGAACTTTGTAGTGGTTTGGCTCTTGAACAACTTACAGTTAATGACAACAATTTTACTGGGTCATTGCCTACCTGCCTGAGGAATTGCTCAGGATTAACTAGAGTTCGGCTTGATGGGAACCAATTCACTGGAAACATCACAAATGCATTTGGAGTTCATCCAAAACTTGTTTTCATTTCTCTTAGTGGTAATCAGTTTATTGGTGGAATTTCACCTGCTTGGGGTGAATGTGAAAACCTCACCAATTTACAGATGAGCAGAAATAGAATTTCTGGTGAAATCCCAGCTGAGCTTGGGAAATTGACCCAGTTGCGTGTTCTAAGTCTAGACTCGAATGATTTGAGTGGGATGATTCCCACTCAACTGGGAAATCTGAGCAAGTTATTCAGTCTCAACTTGAGCAACAATCATTTAAGGGGAGTGGTCCCTTTGAGTTTGGGCAATTTGTCAAATCTTGAATCTCTTGATTTATCTTATAACAAGCTGTCTGGGGACATACCACAGGAGCTTGGGAATTGTAAGAAATTATCGACTCTGAATCTGAGCCACAACCTCCTATCAGGTGAAATACCTTTTGAGCTGGGCAACTTAAGCTCACTGCGGTACTTATTGGATCTCAGCAACAATTCACTCTCAGAAAAAATACCTGATAATCTGGGAAATCTTACATTTTTGGAAAATCTCAATATCTCACACAATAAACTTTCAGGAAGAATTCCCACAGCATTGTCTGGCATGATTAGTTTGCAATCTTTTGATTTCTCCTTCAATGAGTTAACGGGACCTATCCCAGCTGGTGGCAGGTTCCAAAATGCATCTGCAGAAGCTTTCGTTGGAAACTCAGGTTTGTGCGGAAATATAGAAGGATTATCTGCATGTAGTCCTGTGGCATCAAGTGGCAAAAAGGTTCTCATGGGCATCATTGTTACAGTATCATTGAGCTTGTTAGCAATATCAATATTCATTGTTGCAGTTCTAATATCTTGTCGCAAGAGGGAACCACATGACGAAGAGATCAAAGGTGTAAAAAAATATGAGTGTTCTGAGTCAATGATATGGGAAAGAGAAGGAAAATTCACACTTGGAGATTTTGTTAAGGCGACTGATGACTTCAATGAAAAGTACTGCATTGGAAAAGGAGGATTTGGAACCGTTTACAAGGCTGTATTGGCTACAGGTAAAGTTGTTGCAGTCAAGAAATTAAATATATCAGATTCAAGTGATATTCCAGCAATAAATCGCCTGAGTTTTGAGAATGAGATTCGAATGCTGACCGAAGTAAGGCATCGGAACATCATCAAGTTTCATGGGTATTGTTCTAGGAGGGGCTGCTTGTACTTGGTTTATGAGTATGTTGAGAAAGGAAGTTTAGGAAAGGTATTGTATGGGGGAAAGGAGCTTGGTTGGGCTACAAGGGTGAAGATTGTGCAGGGAGTGGCTCATGCAATTGCCTACTTGCACAATGATTGCTCTCCACCAATTGTTCATCGTGACATATCTTTGAATAACATTTTGCTCGAGTCAGATTTTGAGCCACGACTCTCAGATTTTGGCACGGCAAGACAGTTGAATAGAGATTCTCCCAACTGGACTACAGTTGCTGGTTCCTTTGGCTATATGGCCCCAGGTAAATAGTAATTGAATTTATGAATAGATGTGCTGCAATATGAATTAATAGCGGTTGTTCTTCAATATGAATTACATATAGGTATTTAAAAATAAGGCTTAAATGTTCTCTCTCTCTCTTTTTTTTTTTTTGGCCTGATATGCAGAGCTGGCGCTTACAATGCGGGTCACAGACAAATGTGATGTTTATAGCTTTGGAGTGGTGGCACTAGAAGTTCTGATGGGAAGGCACCCAGGAGAACTTTTATCTTCACTATCATCACTAAAAACATCAATGTCAAATAATCCAGACTTGTCTGTAAAGGATGTGCTAGACCCGCGGCTTCCATCTCCTACAAGCCACTTAGCAGAGCAGGTTGTTTTTATAGTTAGGGTTGCCTTAGCATGCACGAGTACAACTTCAGAGGAACGACCTGCCATGCATTCCGTGGCACAAGAACTAGCACTACGAAGAAAAGCTTGCCTGCCTGAGCCACTGGAGAATATCACTCTTAGCAAGTTAACGGGCTTTCCAAGATATAACAGAACAGGATGAACTTTTTATTTTGGTTTGTCAAGGAACCTGCCTACCATTTTCTAGATCACAATTTAGGGAGCTAGTACTACCCTGGAATGATGTACAACAGTAATGAGGTGCATATACCCTTCATGTAACTATTTACTGGAATAAGGATATATTTAATATGGGCTACTATTACTGAAGTTAACTAGGTCCAAACTGCAACTGCAAGGTTTTGAAGTATTCAATATATATGCTGCATTAACATTCTTTATTTTGTGTTTCCCATTTTTAAAATCATATTCTTCCAACTGTATTTCCCTTCAATCAATTTCTTTTTTTGGTGAAGATGATGAACACATTGAGGATTAATGAATCTCACATCATTTTCTATCTTAATCTTTGTTTTCTGCTTGGTGATCAACTTAGTTGACTTTGATCCATTCCAGAGAGATTTGAGAGCTTTTCTTTGGGTTTTTTCCCCCCTTTTATTGTCCTCTAGTAAGACTTTTTCCATTTCTGCTCTTACATTCACATTGCAAGTTATGGTTGTTCATCTTTGCAAATGTGGTTACCAGTGAATTTTCTGGACTTTCCATTTAATTTCTTTTTCTTTGTGTTCTTCACTGAATAATTTCTCTTAACATGTTCATCTTTCTTTCATGCTAAATTGGCAAGAAGAGAGGACTACATATATAATTCAAATCAATAAATTAAAATTAAGGGAAAAATTTTTTATAATCAGCTATAATGAACATAGAAACATAGTTTATTACTAAGAAAAAAAAAAGGAAGGGAGATTGGGAATAGTACCTGCTGCAGTGCAGAGAGCAGTTAAACCCTAACAAAACCCAAACAACCACATATATAAGAAATGCTTTTGCCTCTGAAATCATTCCACAAAATACAAAACAAGCGTAGAACCATCTCACAACGCAAATCCCTAGACTTCTACAATTCTGTTTCCTTTGATATCTCCTCAGTAGCAGCGGTAGTAGCAGCAGCAGAAGCATCTGATCTGTGTTTTCTGTGTTTCTTGTGTATTTTGTGATGGGATTTTAAGGGCCACTGGTTTTTTTCAGATGCATAATACCTATCTTCCATTTCAAGGTCACCACTGGTGTAGAAGTTGCATATGCTCTCTGCAATGGAAAAGATCTGCTGATGGAATCAAAATATTTATCTGGGCTAAATGAATGCGAAAATAACATGGTGAAAACTAAGAATTTAATTTATGTTGTTCTACGTAGCAGAAAATCCATTAATAAACTGAAAAGTAATACAAGAGTAAGAGAACAAAAGAGTAATCCTCATGACCTTTAACCCAAATACAAAAGTGTATAACTCTCAAAATTCTACATACAAATGACAAAGGGTTCTCCATAGTACTCTGAACAAGATGCATCCATCTCAAAGAGCTAATTAGTGCTTTGCATGCTTGGCCACAAATTTGGATAGTTAAAGCTATGATCTCATAAATTCAAGTTACAAATTCCAACACTGTCCATTTGGTATGTATATGTAAAAATTAAGGCAGTGGAAGCAATCTGTTTACCACAGAAGGCAGAACACATGTTTTACTTCTTTTATTTTCTAGCAATTCAAAAAGGTAGGTCATGGATGAAGGTTGAAGAAACATACAGAAAAGGAAATATACCATCATCATCATCATCATTGATCAAGGACAAATCTCTGTGTATTTCTTAAAATGTACTTAAAAAGTTTGCATATGCTAGTACTTCCTCATTCCTCACATATTAACAACAAAATCTCAACTACAGAATTTTTTTTTTTTTTTTTTTTTAATCGATAGGTACATGGGGGGGAGGGGGGATCTAACCGGGGACATGGCCTAGGTTCATTGTGCCCTTGCCACTGGACCAAAGGCATGCGGACAACTACAGAATATTGATCACTCTTTTTAACAACTTGAATTCTTTTCCAGAAACAAATGAAAACAAAAAAACAATAAATGAAAGGACCACTAGCACTCCACCCCACATTGTTTAAGAATAGGGCCAGTTTGCTTGGGCAAGAAAGGATCAATTCTGACCCAAACCAGTGAGAAAATTGACGCCAGAAGGACAGACCACAGGACTACAATGGTAGGAGTCCTGTTTTGCCTTCCCATTAGACCCTTGAGGAAAGGATAGAGATGAGCGATGACCCAGAAAGCGAAAAATAGCTTCCCAAATAAGGGACCCCATGAGCCATATCCATTGTTGATTGCGTCGGATACTCCAGCCACAACTCCTACCATATTTATGATAATTAGAGTGGTTGGTGGAATGAGAAGGGTAGTCCATTTGAAGAGGTAGAGCTCCCCGAATTCTGTATCATCTGCTGCCTTTGCTGTGACTGTGAAGTTTGTGTCAACTCCAGCAAGGACCTTGAGGAGGCCTTGGAACACTGCAAAAAGATGGGCTGATACGCCACCAATCACCCAGAACTGCTCATTACGCCACAAGTCCTCGATGCTCACCCCACTCCATCGAAGCTCTAGGACACTTGTTGCTATGATGGAAAGGAAAAGTGCCAGGAACCATACACTAGCCAGGTTGGTCAGCTGCAAGATAGAAATGTCTAGTTAAAACATTGAAAACCTTTTGGACTTTTCTTTTTCAGGAAATCCTAACGGTAAAATTCAAGCATACTGATACCAAGCTATTTCTTGCAGTTCACAGTGATTAGCTAGAAATAATTCATTCTTACAACAATTTTTTGCTATGGGGCTCAGGATTACTTACCGTAGGAATGATAAATTTTCCGGTTAGAAGGCATACGGCAGGAATAGTACAGTAGGCAAGTAAAGGAATGGAGGTGAAAGGATAAACAATGGTGTTAATGTAGGCAAGCCTCTCCAGCCATTTCAACTTTCCTCCATAGCCATACCATAGAGGGCAGTGGCGACTAAGGAAAATTTCAACAGAGCCAAGAGCCCATCGCAAAACCTGGTGCAGCCGATCTGATAGATTAATGGGTGCTGATCCTTTAAATGCTGCACTCTCAGGACTACAGTATATCGACTTCCATCCTCTGCAATGCATCTTGAATCCTGTCAAGATATCCTCTGTAACAGAGCCATAAATCCATCCAACCTGAGAAGAACAAATTCAGCATTTAGTAATCTCGCTAGTCTCCTAATTTTGATAATAGTTTCAACATTTGTACTCTAAGCCTTTACTCTATACTCACCTCTTTGCCCCATTCGGTTTTCTCTTCATAGCCACAGCTAATGACGTGAATAGCTTCCTTAATGAGTGTTGAAGGATTAGTTCCTTCAGGTAGGCCACCTTCTTCCATGAGAGTGGAGGCAATAAATACTGGAGATTGACCAAATCGTTTCTCAAAATTTTTCTGTGACATTAGTGATGATTTCTCTAACTCTTCATAACCTTCAAGCCCTTCTTCAATCTCTTCAAGTTCAAAGACTGATCCAGACCCTTTCCTTTTGTAGTTCTTACCCATCATTTTCTTTTTCCTCGGGAACAGTCCACCAAGCAGACTTCTTTGCCCTTTGTTCTTGGATTTTGACTTCTTTCGTGAACCCCCACAGCAACAGCAGCACCATGAAGGCCAGCAATCGCATGTCATTTTAGGCCTCTTCTCAGACACTGGTGGATCATAGCCATACAAGGCCTGCCTGTTGAAGACACATCCTGTACCAACATACACTGGCCCTTGGACGCCATCTAGGCCTTTCATATTAATCTGTAACCAAAGCAAAGTTGAAGTCATAAGTAAAAAATTTTGGTTTGAAAAGTAGAAATAGCTGCAATTTTGATCTGCATAACAAAAAAGAATGATCATCAAACTTGTTCAACTCACATCGAAAAACACAGTGTTGCGATTAGCATATCTATCATGACGATCAATGCCATCGAACCTCTGAGGAAACTGGACATAGCAAACCTTCTTGCCTAGCTGGGGATCCATTAAAAAACACATGGCTTCCCTCACAGCTTTGCTGTTGTTAAGGTAGTGATCACAATCCAGATTCAACATGAAAGGTGCATTGGTGAGTACTGCAGAGACTCGGATCTTGAGTTGATACACAACAATTAAATTATGAGCATTAGTCAATTGAATCTCAAAGGAATATGCAGTTAAGAAACTCACGGGGAATTACTTACCAGAGCATTCATGGCACCAGCTTTCTTGTGGTGTTGATAACCAGGTCGCTTCTCACGAGAAACATACACAAGCCGGGGAAGCTCCTTACCTTCCACATCAAGAGCACCCTCACTTCCAAGATATACCTGCAAAAAAGTACGGCTTGGAATTGGAATCATAGATGATTATCATTTTTAGGTTAAAAACAATAAAGAAATGATAGATCTTGCTTACCTGAATCATTCCAGGATGATCTCTTGTGTTATTTCCAGGCCATGGGGTACCATCCTGCATAACCCATCCTTCTTCTGGTTTCTTCTGCGCCTTCGCCACCAATGCATTAATCTTCACCTTGAATTCTTCATATTCTCTCTACAAAAACCAAAAAATCAATCACCAAATTATAAAATTTTCACATATTGCTTGGCAAATGGCGAGGATATTTTAAGGACTCGAGAGAAGGATCTGGTTGCTTACTTTCATAGCCCTGCGCTCCTTCACAAAGCTGGGATGCACCTTATCTTTGAAGTAGTCAATCTTCTGAGAAAAGTAGAATTCAGGAGCCCTTGGCTCAATGTTATGCTTCTTGCAGAAGGGCACCCATCTCCTAGCAAACTCAGCAGTTTCTGCTAATGAATCGAAAAGGAGCATCGAAGCACCATCATCCGATACATAACAGCTGACCTTATCAACAGGATAATCAACGGCCAAGATTGAAAGCACAGTATTTGCAGTGATGATTGGAGGTTCCTTGAGAGGATCCACAGTACTCACATAAAAATCAACCGGAGATAATCGGTTAGGCTCCCCCTCTCGCTCGAACCTCATTGACAAGCGATCAAGGTAAGTTTCACGTTCAATGGGGAACCATTTGGGGAACTGATCAAGTATCCAGGAAAGTGCAAACCATATCTCGCAAATTACAGAGATTAGCCATAAAGGGAAAGCATCATAAGCTGGAGTTAAAATACGGAAACGAAGAAAGAAGCCCAGGACCACAAGTCGGATGACAATGACAATGCGGTATGGGTTGATTTTGCTTGAGGCAATGGGGAGTTTTCGCCACAGAGGTTGTCTTGCTTCAGCCATACTGCGAAAGGAATGCATGACAAAGAATCAAGGTTTCAATGAGCTTGATATTTTAATATCTTAATTTGAGATAAAGGAAGGCAATAATTATCACTTACAGGTATTCATCTTCTTCTCCCTGATCATTTCCTCCATCATCTTTGCTCACCAGACCTCTCTTTTCTTGCCGGACTTTCCACTTCTCTACTCTTTCTTTCCATTCTGCATTGCTGTACATCTCTCTTTCAGCCTCAATCTCCTTACCTCCTGCCACTGCACCCCACCACCAACAACCCCACAAATTTAAATTTCTTTCAAATGTGTAATTATTACAACTTATTTTAGTTTTGCTTACCACTTCCTGTAGTAGAGAATGCTCCTCCAGTATGCAATGGTCTTTGAACATAGTCCCCATTTTCCTGCAAAACCCACCAATCCTGCCTTTTAGAGGTTCCCTCCTTTTCTTCTAACAGAATACTATAGTATATAGTGTTATTAAAATATTATTAATTTTTAATTTCTTTTAGTTACTCATTTTTATTCTACTTTTAGAAAATTTGATATTATATATATTTCTATTAAATAAATTATCATAATAATCTAAAAATTTATATAATTTTTTTTCCTAAATAATCCAACTTATATATACTCTTCGAACTTTTAAAATACATTAAAATTGACCATGCAGGCAAATTGACCGCACATTAAAAATTTAGCTTAAAGTTCAATTTAATCCATTTTTTTTTTTTTGAATTTAATTAAGAAATTTTAATTTAAACTTAATTTTGTCTAAAAATCAAGAAATTAAATTTATTAATTTTGAATTTAAATAAAAAAATTAAGAAATTTAATCCCAAAGTTAAAAAATTAAACTTTTTAAATTTTTTATTTAAATCAAAAAATTTAGCCCATAAAATTTAATTTTTTTGCTAAATTTTATTTAAATTAAAAATTTTAGATTAATTTAAATAAAAAATTAAAAATAAATTAAATTAAACTTTTTCAATAAATATAAGGTCAAAATTAAATATTTTACCTTAAAAATTTAGCCGTGGTCTGAGATGTAAGAGATGGTCTTTAGTGAAAGGGTTTTTCTGTCTTTAAGGCACCCGTTAAGAGCAGTTTAATTTTTTTCTTATTATTTTAAAATTTTATTTATTATTTTAAAAATTAATTATAATTAAAAATAAATCACAAATAAATATACATAATTTCTGATAAATCATAATGTCAATCCCACAAATTATGCTGTGAAATTATTCGATATATAATTCGTCCGGGTGATTTACAGGTGTTATGGATAAAATTATAATACTACCTTCATTTCATTTCATTTTACCTGTTGTATTTGAATTTTGTATTATAATAAAAGAAATAATAAAATAATTTTATTTTTATAAGAATATATTAATAATTTATTAAATTACTTTTTATCTCACTTATTTATTTATTACATAAATATTTATTATATTTAATAAAAATAAAGAGTAAAATTAAAAAATAAATAATTATTATTTTTTAATTGAGATAAATAATTTTAGACAAAAAAAATCTAAATGTAACATATAAAAATATACAAGGGAAGTAATTTTTAAATTTATAATCAATTTTAAAAATTAAAAATATTAGTTGGATTTTTTTCTAAAAAGTAAATCTAAAATAAATTTTAAATTACAATGATATATATATTCTTATAAAAATAAGATTATTTAATTATTCTTATATAAGAATATATATTATGAAATGATCAATCAAGAAAATATGTGCATATTACTGAATGAGCGAAGACATTTTTGTGATCTGGGTCATCATGATGATGCTGCTGCTGCTTAATCTGAAATTCATCATCAAAGTCCTCTTCTTCAATATCATCATCATCATCTCCTGCAACTCTAGGACAGCCTGCATGGAGCAACAAAGCCTTACACTGTTAATTAATATCACATGTTTGATCGAGAACCTTAACTTCATTAAAAGGATAAAGAAAGATATTGAACCTTAACACTTCTTCAATATCTTCTTTGGTTCATTAAAAGAAGGTATAATATAAGAGACTAAGTGATGATAATGAAAATGAGTAAACCTTTGTGACGCTTATAGCGAGTGTTACACTGAGGACAGCTCTGGTTTCCTTCACTCCTTTCATACTCATAACAAGGCCTGCAAACGGGAAACCCACAAACATGACAACCTACAAAAAGCTGTCCATCTTCTTTCACTCCGATCTCATCCCCACAAACTCTGCATATTTTCGACGACACAGACTGGCGGGTGGAAGGCCGGTGCTGCTGCAACATTACACCAAAATTTATTTCCAAAAACCAGACTAAAGAAACACAGCTAAAGAACCAAGAAGAAGAAGATGAAATACCTCGTCGTAGTCCTGCAAAGGATGAGAACCGGTGGCAAGGCCAGTCATAGCCATGGTGGTTGAGCCCACGGCAAGCAGAGTAAAAAGAAATGAAAGAAGATAGTAAGAGGAGAGAAGAAGATAGGTTGGGTTATAAAAAGGATGGTTTGAGAGTAAAAATATTATCATGAATGTAAGTTTATTGTGTACCAAACTGTGTGTTGAGAAGTCGTGGGTTTGAGTCCAATAGACGTTAATATTGGGGTGGCCAGGTCATGGAGCGATAGGTAGGAGTAAGAAAGAAAGGGAGAGATTGCTTGTTTTGGGTTCTGCTGCTACTAGCTAACTTGGATTCAAAGGCGTCTCTCACTTAAGAAGCAGACACTTAACCTCTCAGTTACCTAACGCACGCATTTCCATTGATTAATAAATGTCACTGTTCATCTCTCTTAAATTTGTCACATACCCCATTCCTCCACCATGCCTATCATTCATGTAAAATCCATTGATGGATTTATGCAATACATTGATAGGAAAAAACTTAGTAGAATCTATAAATACGTGAGTTTTACTTATTTTATATGTGAGTCTTATTATTTATGTTGTATTTTAAATTTATGATAAT
Source organism: Hevea brasiliensis (assembly GCF_030052815.1). Taxonomy (NCBI): domain Eukaryota; kingdom Viridiplantae; phylum Streptophyta; class Magnoliopsida; order Malpighiales; family Euphorbiaceae; genus Hevea; species Hevea brasiliensis. Next base: position 6,174,377 of record NC_079502.1, read on the forward strand.
TAAATTTAAACAAAAATTTCTCTAAATTGAAAACATTAAAAAAAAATTTCCATAATAGTATATCACTTACCAAGCATAGTCAAGTTCGAATCCCACTCCCTTAATCCTCTATTATTAGTAAAGAATTTTCCATAAAAGAAAACAAAAGAATTTAATATATATATATATATATATATGTGTGTTTGCATAAGGTTTTTATTTTAGTAATTGGGTCAATTGAATTGGTAAGTGGATTTATCAACCATTTAATTGAATTTGTGAGTTTTTCAATTATGTCTAATTAATTGAAGTTAAAATAAAAAAATATTTTAACATCCAATTACATGAAAAATAATTTGATAAGAACATAGAAAAGATTTGGGTTAATTTTTCTTCTAATTTTTAATGGGATATAATTGCAATTAATTAATTTTAATCATAATAAAATTAACAAAATTAAAAAGTTTGGATCAAACTTTAAAACCCAGTAATTTTTTAAATTTTAACTATTAATTACTCCACTAATTAGGCTTGAAAAAAGCTTGTGTTATATATTTTTTAAAATAAATTAGCTGTAAACTAATGATCTTCTGTAATTTAGAGATGTGGTAAAAAAGAGAGGGGCAGAGCTATGGTAAATAATAATTGGTCAATTGCTTTTGATTGCATTGTCAATTATACCCATATTAATTTGTTAATATGAGTTCCACCCTCTTTCAAAATTTGAAGGTCTCCCCCTGGACTTTGATACCCTATTGTGACCCTATTCTTGTCCTTCTCTTAATGCCTAGTTGTTCAGAAAAATCTTAAATTTGCATTAAAAAAAATCAGAAATTAGGAACATTATATTAACATCATAAAAATGACAAACTAGCTGCCAACAATCTCTTGTCCTCTTGTTTTCTTAATTTTGTTCTTTTTTTTTCTAAATTATTATATGAGCTTCTAATTAATTTCTTACAATGCCTAAAAATCAAGCAATGCTAAAGAACTTTTTGTTGCACATCATTTATATTGCTTGTAGGAAGCCTTTCATGCAAGGGGCATATTTAATGATTGAACTCCATGTTTTAAGGTCAGTATATAACCTCATAACTATAGGGGAAATGGCAAAAAAAATCTCAAATTTTATAATTTTTATAATTATATCATTTAAATTGCAAGCATGGACATGGGATACAGTGGAGAAGAGCAATTCCTCAATCAAAAATTTTCTTATATAGCAGCCTTGTTTATGGGATAAATAAGAGTGCACAAGAAAATTGCAATCATGGACATGATAGAAACAGAAGCAGGAGGATCTCAAAATTCTAAAGCTCTTTTATAAGTCATCTAGGTCCTGTCCTACTTCAGATTATAAATCTTCCAACGAATCAATGTCACCTTGTCAGCCACATGCTGATGGCTTAGGCATCTGTTCTTAGACGTTTGCAATTATCTGGGTCTGGATTTTCAGAAGCTTCAACTTTAGGTGCCTTATGCTTCTCACTTGGATCATGTGATCCTTCTTGCAATAGAGACTTGGCCTCAATTGTGTCTGTGTTTGTCTTGCCATGGTCTGACTGGGAGGTTTCCGTTTCATTTTTGGCAGGGGAATCATGGATTGCATCGGAAGATACAGCAGAGGGATTCTCCATAGCAGATGATGAAGCTTTCAGCTTGTCAGCACCTGAGTTGCACTGCTGTTCAAATATCATTTGGAGGTACCTCCCTTGTTCTTCTATACGTAACTGTAAATTTCGTTGAATCTGCAAAAACAAGGTCAGTGTCAAACTGTAATCACAAAGGCAACCTGAAAAATGCATCTTGTGAGTACATGAATGCACACAGCAAGACCATATCAACTTGTATGCATGGATGGATGCCAGTATCATATGTTCCAACGATAATGTCAACCATTGTCACTGGACATATAATTAAACTAGTTGAAATCCTGCATATTGTGCAGGTTTATTTTATTTTATATAAATTTTAATATTTATAATAAACATAATTAGATTTGGATGCCTAACTTAAATTTTTATAGTGATTCTAAACAGTAAACATCCATTCAAATTTAGTAATATAAAAAGAGGGCAAGAAAATGATTTGAGTAGAAGGAAGTGATCCAATATTAAAGCGATTTGAAATTAATTGAATTGAAATCATCAAATTGATAATAAGGCAAAAAATTGTGAATGCTCACTCTCTTAGGGGCAGGTGAAATTAAGCCTATACTTCAATGCTCCAAAGTAGTATTTGTGAGACGAGTGCATTATATAATGCACAAACTGGCCTCATTGTCTCAAGGTGAAAAGTTAAGACCACCTATCAAATCTAAACAGAGTTCTTTTTTTGAGGAACAAATTTATACCTCAAGCTGTTCATGCAGCCGTTTCTGAACTTCCATCTGTAATCGCAGAGCTTCGGTAATCTCAATACCCCTATTTTACAAAATAAAAATAGGCCAATTACACATTTAGCAGGATAACTCAAAATGAAATGGGACACAATATTACATAGAATTTCATTCAGAAACAGAAAGAAACTATTTGAATGATGTGGCAGTCTTTAAGAAAACAACATGGACCGTTCAATGTCTATCCATCAGAAAACAATTCAAGCTTCTAATCTAACATAATTGACATCCCCAATTTTCTGTCTGCACCACTTTAATGATATTAAAACAGAGATAGTAAGTAACTCAGTTCGTAAAGTCTCTTTCGGAGATGCTTGACTCTCCCTGTCAATCAATGATTTGCCAAATCCACTTGAGTTATATTGGTGCAATGTATAATTCATCAATGAATGAGGGCTTATTCCCATCACGAAACATTCAAATGCAAACAAAATAACTCCTGTTATTTTCAAGGACCTCCTCAAACTCATAAAAATAATTTAGTTAGTTTTCAGGAAGCATATCAATTGAAAATTCAAATCCAATCTATGCAAAGCAAATGACTTATGCTCCTGGGTAAAACTATTCAAGAGAGGAAAGAGAAACAAACAGGAGGCTTAAAATGCCACAGAATTTACAAGTAAGCATTCTTATCATGCAAAAATTCCATTCCTTTTCCAGTTTAGGTGCATTAATCTTCAATTAGAAATGCAAAAGCTAGATTGTGTTCTAATATTTACAACTTTACCCTTCAACGAAGAACACACATGACAAACTCATTTAGCTGCACATTTTTCAGGGATAAGAAGATATTAATTTTAGCTATATTTTGGCCAAAGCAAAAACCTTCTTCACAGTTTTGGTCGATATTTCATTTGTAGTTGTTAGGACCTAACATCAGGAAGATTTTAATGACTCTGGCCTTAAATGGAGATTGGCATAGAATCTTTTTTTTTTCTTGGAACAACTGGCCTTTTTTAACAGTTTGATACATGCACTCTCAATTGAATTCCTAACTATGGAAGTGGAAAAGTAGTCTGGCTCAAGAAGATAACATCGAATAATTTTAAGTTTCGCAAGCTACCTACACGTTTAATTTGACACAGATCCTGAATTTAAACCAATTCTCCATATTTCATACGGTTAATAATCATGTAATTAATGATGGCCCTTTCACAGCCAGAGTGTCTCTCAATTTATGGAAGCAAACAATTAAAGAAAACAACTACTCATTCAGAGGCTTCAGTAGGCAATTTCCAATTATCAGAAATCTCATGTTTCCTGTTAGAAAATTCCAACCAAGTAACATCTAAGACAAGTATCCAATCTCCCAAAGCCAAAGAATTGTGAAAGTTGACTAGTTTGAATACCTGCATTAATTATTGATCGACTTACTTTTTCAAGTCAAGAGATGATATTTCATCCATAGGAGTCAATTTTTTCTCTGAGGATCCTGCAAGCAAAATAGAAATTAGAAGAACATATAAACAATAAATTTCTTACATGTGTTACAATCCACATGAAGCAAATGAGTCAAGAAATCCAAACCAAATACAAATAAATCAACACCAAATACAAATAAATCAGCATCAGCATAAAATCTGAGGGGAGACAAAGAGAGTTTCAGCAAGTTCAGATCATAGAGCACTTGAAACTAAATAATAGAAAAATGCCAAATTGGAATGTCCAAATTAACAATGAAAATTAGACGATGGGAAAACACCATTTGGAATGATCAGATTGAAAATTAAATCACTAGCATTGTTGTCAAGAATGCATTTCTTATCATGAATACCGTATCGATTCAACTTGACTGAAATCACAGAATGTGATATGAGGTCTAATGTAGGTCCAAAATTATCACATTTTGTTGCACAAACAGCATATCATGATCAATTCAATTCAATGAGGGACAGGGATTGCACCGCTTAAAAAGGGAAACATCCAATTAATACATATCACACAAAAAAACAAATGGTTTTGCATGATTCAACTTAATGCACTGGCACATGCCTATGAGTGATAAGACAAAAGAAAACCAGAAGCAAAATACCACCCCCCATTCCCAAGCTCCAAAGGAAACACAGGCAAACATGGTCTGACAATCATTGAAATTACTAAGGTAGAAGTAAATGATACAAAATACAGGAAAAATGCAACATATTGCTTACTATCACATACCTTCTGATGAGTCTGGTATGTATCTGGCTGTCCTGTACTTCTGAAATTCAAGAAATGAGATCTCCAATTAGGGGATAAAAGGTAATAATCTAAAAATCCTCTCAGAGATGCATGAGAAAATGGTTTTTATGCTCATGAGCATCCTCATGCTAAAAGAGAGAAACCGTACATACCTGCAAGTGGCTTTTTACATGATAGATCGTCAAGCCATCAACTTTCATGAGCTTCAGCACACCTTTTGGAGTAGCTCCTGTACATTAAACAAGGGAAATCAATTGGAGCTGAAACCTTGCAACTTTATGGTAAATTCAGGGGCTGTCTCACGCACTTTCACTACCACCAAGCTGATTGACAGCCTCCACAAAGGCTTCATGAAGTTCTGGCGTCCAACGCATGCGTGGCTTGGATGGGGCAGTATTGGCTGAGGAAGTAGGGGTAAGAACAGGACGAATTTCTCCAGAAGAAGCAGGACACTGTTGATGAACTTGGGGCTGGTGTGATGGAACATTTGAAGATGGTTTCAACACCTGGTATGCTATCTGAAGCAACAAGATGAGAGCAGGAGAAAACATAGAGCACACAAAAAGATAAATTAATTGCCTTATGTCGTGAGAAGGCCCCAACCTTTGTTTCCGTTTCTGAAACACTGGTGTCAATTAGAAGTTCACTCCAATTAGACGTCAAAGCATCGTCATCGGTGATCAGCTGTTCTGCCCATTCCTGCCAATCACTTCGTATACTAAATTCCTCAGATGCAATGACACCACAACTGTTGCCTTCTATTTGATTATTTTGGACAGGGTTATTTACAGGAAAATCAAGAAAACCAGGCAGTGACTCAGGACACCATGAAGCATTGGTTTCTTTGACATACTGACATGACGTTGTGGATTGAAGGAATCTTGAATGTGAAGATTGTGGCAATGTCAAAGCTGTCACGTTTGTAGATGATTGAGAAATGAAAGGAGTGTTCCTAGAATGTTTCTCCAGAGGTGAAACAGAAGAGTACTGAAGGTCTGATGAGAAGCCAGCAGATGATGAAAATAGATGGCCAACTACTCCACTGTTAGCGGTTAATTGACTTGCATGGACAACAGGCTTTGTCATAAGACCCCTTTCCATGGAAACCTGTTGAGAGTCTGATAATTTTGGGTATGTCTCTTCTAGAGAGGTTGGCAGGACCGGCAAAGATGAAGACAGAGCTGCAGACAGCCCAAGGTTACTCAGCTGCTTTGCACCTGATCTCTGAATAGATAAAGCAGGGCGTGCCTCCATTGTTGTCCTTAAATCAACATAAAGAATAGGTATCCATTATTTTCTCAAATCATATTAACCTCCTATTGTGTAAATATTACCAAGTAAATACCTTCTGAAAGCACCCTCAGTGGTTTTCAATATCGAGCCTCCAGAAAGGTCATCAATTTACACATCTAGCAACAGGAACAAATTAATCAATACAAGGCACTATCAAAAGGGACCACATTTCACGCTTTCAACTATTCACCAACAGTGAAAGCATCAATGTCTACAATGCTAAACCACACCATAAAAAGTTTCACAAAACTTCATGTAAGATAATGGAGGAAGGACCATTTTCCAATACTCAACCAAGTCAACTATGCCTTAATCTCAAATATGTTGAGATTGGTCATATTTTCTCCATTCCACCCAAGTTTAAGCTACATCTTTAAAAAGATTTATGCCCCTAAATTCTTTCTTGCTACTTCTCCCATGTTATCTTTAGTCTACATCTTGCTTTTTTATATCCAAATTCAAAGTGCTAAACCTTTTATACCAGTACATCAGCTGGTCAATGATGCATGTGTTCAAACCATCTCAATTTCCATTTCCTCAATCACTGTCCAATATGATGGCAGAATCTTGGGAATTGTAACAAAGAGATTGCAGGTTGAGATATGAGGACATCCACTACATGCAAAATTTCCGAAAGATATACTACATCCAAACTGCCCTTTCAAGGACCCTGACCTTTAACATCCAAACTGCCCTTTCAAGGACACTAAGCTTGTTGGGATGATAATGAATGTGATAGAGAAAAGGAATAAGAATTAATAGAACAAAATTATCGGCCACTCCCTATCAAGGGCCAGCATACCACTAATGAGATATTACTCTGATGGTGCAAGGATCCTTTAAGGTTTTGCTTTCTGATTAATTTCTTACGATGATAGGCAAAATGAAAAAATGAAGAGTTGCTCATGCAATAATGTCGCAATCCAATTTCCAGAATGTAATGTTCTCCAACATAATTAGCAGGCGAACTAAGTCTTCCTTGTATCATTTCTTCTCGAGCATAATCAACAAATCTTTCCATTAGGAATCCATCACTGCCCCTGTCAATCTGACATTTCAACACCTGTGAGACACCTACTTCCATGATCACTTAATCCCAACTATTTGAAGTTGACTAAATAATTTTGCCTATCATCTTGCCTTTCCTTAATTTCCCTTGGCTTAAATGCAACTGTATATGGGGCCCACCATGCTAATTTATTTTCACCATTACAATTTACACTCTACAGTTATATAGTACCAGACACTGAATATACCTAACACCCAGAAACGAATTCTCGACTTATAGTAATTAAGCTCCAAAAAAACAAGGCAGACATCCAAAACGAGGAACTCAAAGAAATGTAGCCACGTACCCCACTATGCAAAGGAATTCCCATGTAAAAAAATTTAGACATGCATAAGATTCAAAAATAATTTATAGCCAACCCGTTATCCAATCAACAGACCAAACTAACAGCAAATAACTATGAAAAACGAAATACCCAATACAATTTGGACACAGAAAAGGTTGAAAAGCGTCAAAACTGAAGTAAACACCAAATGGGTATTCCAAAAAACACAATAAAACTCAAAATTCTATGAAAATAAATGCAAAGCCACACAAAATTATCAATTGGCACGCAAAACTCTTACCTAAAACTTCATAGAAACAAAAGGAAATTGAAACCCAAAAGGCTCAATCTCAAATCGAGTTTAGAGGAAGAGAAAGAACGACAGAAACAATTCTCTAAAGAGACATGTGGGTCTTTCTCGAATTGCGTCACCGGCGCGCGACAGAAGTGAACGGTGAGCAGTGAGCTTTGTCTCTTTTTTTTTTTCCCCCTTTTGGCTCTGAGGGCGTTATAAGGAACAGTGATTTCCCACGCTCCACTTGGGGAGCGTGTGGAAAAGCAACAGAGAAAGGTTGGGAACAGTGAATGGTTTATGTTTGGAGGGTGATGAAAAGATCTGATGGGTTGCACATGGGATTACGCCGGCCATTGACTTGAGTTCTGTTCTTTCAGTTCGCTAAAAGGCCAAAACCGAACAGAAAGCAAACTTATTAGTTAGAATTATATTAAATTTTCCTTCTCAATTTGATTAAAGGAATACCATTTTTGTTAACGATAATACATATGTTATACTGAAATCATTTTTTATTTGTAAACACGCAATGGTGGAAACGCCTTAAAAAAGCGGGTCAACTGAGAAGAAGTCACCTTCCAAAGTGCAGCAACTGCTAAGGTAGAGCTTGACCTCTTCAATGGCTCTCTCAGAATCTGCTTCATACTGAGAAGAAGTCATATAATGCTTGATGTAAGCTACACATTCCTGAGGCACAATCTCAAACTCTCTAATGTTGTTTAGCTCCACATTAATCCTCCACCTCTCATAATGGTTCTTCAAGCTAAAGCTAAAGTCGACATCGCATGAGCATTATTATACTTACCTCAGGTTTACAGACTTCCGGTCAGTAACGGTATCAGAGCCTGTGTGTCCAAGAAGGGGAGAGAATTCGAAGGAAAAAAAAGCTGGTCATTGACTAAGTGGCTACTAGTCCAATGCAGAGGCTTGTCAAAGCTAGCTAGTTTGAACACTATGTTTCTTCCCATTTGCAGAAAGAGAGAGAGATCAATTTATATAATATAAATTTATTTATTAATAAAATAAATTATAAATTAAAATTTTAAATTTTAAATATAATTTTAATAACCTACGAATATATTTTTTAAAAAATAAATTAATTTTTAGTAAAAATAATATTATTATCATTAAGACAGATTTCAAAGTTTCAGACGGAGAGATTTTGTCCGTCCCCATCCTCCATAATATTAAAAGCAAAACAAGACTAAGAGAAAATTAATCGATCGAGTGCGGGATAAACAGAGTGAGAATCAGAAACAATTGATAACCCTAATTTAATGATATTTCATCATTACTTTTTTATGAACTGTTTTTGCAAGAACTGATTAATTTTTACAATAATTAACAACAATTTTGGTTCCTCAATGAGCTATGACTGCAATTTGAAAATAAGATCTGCCCCTTATAGGTAACTCTTAACAACTTCTTAAGCTAGAAAATTATTATCCATCGACTCTCAATAGAGAATAAAATCTATCCTCTGTTTTTCGGTCGACAAAGAATAAAGTAATGGATAGTGCCATAGTGAGTGGCCCCAAAGAAACCCAGAAGCCCTGCATCACATTCCTTTACTTTTCACAGTGACAATGGGTCGGTAGGATTATAAATAAATAATTTTTGTGACCAAAAAAATACTTTTAAATATATTCCATATCTGATTGCCTAAACTCAATTAATAACTGTTCCAATCCCACAATAATCATAATTAAAATTCACTTGTATCGTGTTTGATTTAATTCTACTATAAGTTTTGAAATTCATTTGAAATAAATTTCACTATTTAGTATAATAATTTAAAATGTAGAATTCAATTGAATTTCATATAATTTATGTTTAATATAATTTTAAAATTAAAATTGTCATGATTTTGACAACAGTTTATTTTTATTATAAACTCGTGTATACGTGTGTTTTATCTATCTAAAAAAAAAATTTATATTTACTATACTACTCTTAAGAGAAAAATTAAAAAATTATAATTTTTTACAAAATTCAAAAAAATCTTATGAAATAAATCTATAGTAATTAATAAAATTATAAACTAACTAACAATACAGTAATCAATGTAAGCTAAATTCACATGTCTCATCATATAGAAGACATAAATAATATTATTATTACGACTCTCATTTTTCAAAAGAGAAAGTCATTTTCTATCTTTTAAACTTTTATAATCTTTTAAAATGTGAACACACTTATACATATGTGAAATAAATACATATCATTAATTTAACATTATAAATAGACAACGAAAAATATTTTATAAGTTATTTTCTGTGAAACAAATAGAGTCTAAGTATATAATAAATTTAAATATTTAAAATTTAAAAAAAATACAAAATATCTCATAAACTTATCTAACATATAAATGATAGATAAAAAGCTAATTTGTGGTACCATATTCTTCTTTAGCCAATAGACTTCAATTGGAAGGAAATTCTTTGATAAGGATATTTTAGTCCAAAAAATGATGTAATGTAACTTTTGTGGAATTAATTTCAAATTCCATCGATTTTTATAGAATTTGACTTCAGTTGTAACCAATTACTAGAATTGAATTCTTAAAACTAAATTCTTTTTTTTTTTTTTTCTAACCAAATACAAAACATGGAATTGAATTGAATTCCACAAAATTGTATTTTGGAATTGAACAAAACAAGCTTTTAAACTGATACTGGAGAGGCAAGCAACAAAACCAGTTCCATTCCAGGAAATATGGGACATGGCCATCCGAAAAAGGCTCTCAGGATTATCCTGTTGAAGGAAATGTTGGGTAGCACCTGCTAAGCTTTGCAGAGTGTTGACAAGAAAATTGTGCAACAAAATCCAGAAATGGGTCAGGAATCCATTTCTATAAACAAAAAGAAATCTTTAAACACAGAAAGCCAGCAAGTAACGAAGAACATTTCAAAACAAGTACAAAATGCTCTTCAAAGACCTCCAGATTAAGACATGTCTCAGATGCTATACAACATGCCATTGACAGTTCCTTGCAACTCTCACAGTAAAGCAAAGTAACATTATTGAAATTATAACTCAAAAATAATGCGTAATGGACTGATCAAGAAAATACCACCAGTATCTTGAGAAAACCTTGTATGTATGCCAAATGGTCCTGTGAACTAACAGATAACAACCAGATGACCTGTTGCTGAATGGGAGAAAACTTTCATTGAGAACCCTTTGATGGAAGATGACCATGGTGGAGACCATCGTCAAAGTTAAGAGAATAGCTGTGAAGATCATAGCTGTATCGTACACTGCTCCTTTGCCATCCCAAAGCTTGCTTCCATTTTGTCCTGAACTTCCATACCAGCTGCCTCAAGACATGTGATCCACAGAAACAACTAAATGATCCTCGAATTTTTACATTACCATGTGTAATGGCAGACTCCGTGCTTGCAATTCTCTTCCCCCACTTTTGCAATTGGTTTTTCTTTACACCTTGTAAGCTCAAAATTTTCATTTCTAACTTCTTTCTCGACTCTAGATACATGGTAATACAATAGAACCCCACAATCATAAGAGAAAACCATAAGTTGAGCTTTCAAGTATCATTCCCATTAATAGGAGGCACTGTCAATGACATCAGATGTCATTCTCCCATTAGTGGAGGCCAAAAAACATTATCATCAAGGGAACATTCAACTTTGCTTCTATCACTAGCCTTTTGGGTCCCAACATGAAGAAAGGACAAGACACATGCAGCAAGTGATGTAATGTCAACAGTAATGATATGCACTTTTACTCTGGCCCGTCTTCCAAAAAGTAGCTAGTGTTTACCTGTTTCTGGTTTTCATTCTGTTTTACTCATGGTTGATGAAGTTGCCAGGAAGCATCTGTTAAAAAAATAATAAAAAGATGAGGTTTGCTCTCTAACATAATGGTCCACGCCATCCATACCTAAAGAGTGAGAGAGACCTGATATAATCACACTAAAAATGGTTTTGTAGGGTAGACATTCTGAAGCATAAAAAAAAAGGTTCAAATTATATTAAGATGAATAGTTATCGCATAAGCAAGATGTTAACTCAGGAAACGCAAAATTTAGTACAAACAAATTTGGATACACCAAGGTAAAAGCTATTCAAAGTTCAGACAACCTCACGAGTCACAACAGTGATTCCCTGTAGATCTATATACAAATCCTATTTTGGCATTTAGATGTGAATCAAACTCCACAGATACAACCACCAATTCACTAAGGAAGAATCCAAAGAGATTTCAAACTGTTATTCAACATAAAGAATCAAGGGACATGTTGGATGAAAACTTTGAAAAGATTTCAAGAAGGGACGCAAATTGAACACAATACAAGAATTGTCTAAATTTCATAGGAAAAACTACTCCTGACATTATAGATAGCCAGGAATTCACTTGATAGCAAGGCATAAATCTTATGCTAGCAAAAATCTAGGGATTTTAATTATGTAACCATTAGTTGCAGTTGCAGCACTGGAATCTTCAACCCCAAAAGAAAATCAAGAAATTATATTTGTAAATTGTGATATCTAAACAAGATTTCTGTTAGTTGCAAATCGGTCTACTCAAGTAAAACCTTTCTGTTTCCATCCAGACAACTAAATCAAAGTAAGGATAAAATCATTAAATATTTGCATTATTTTGAAAAAAAAAATCATTTTTTTTAATATCCATTAGTTTCAAAAAAATAATAAATACAACTGAAGGGAAAATTCTGAGTCCTGCAAAGACAACTTCAATATATTTGCAAAGACATGTAGGGTAGAGACTCTCACCAATGTCAACATGGTAGTGCTCAACTTTCAAGCACTATTGGCACCATACATTACATGAAAGCCACAAATATGAAAGATGTGAAGACACCAAATTCTCTCAGCTAGTTGACCTGGACATACATCAGATACAATGGTTGTAAGATTTTAGCAAAATAGTTCCTCAATGATCTCTAATGCTTAAGCATGCCTTCAAACAAAGGTAAAAGCCATAAGTATCCCACAGAAACACTATTAAACCATCATAAATTGAAGTATACAATAGAAAATAATAATAAAAAATAAAAGAGAAGTATACTCAACTCAACTTAACTAAGCCTTTATCCCAAAAATTTGGGGTCGGCTATATGGATTCGCTTTCTCCACTCTACACGATTTTGGGTTAAATCCTCAGAAATGTGTAATGTTTCTAGGTCATGTTATACTACTCTCCTCCAAGTTAATTTAGGTCTACCCCTTTTTTTCTTTCTATCATCTAACCTAATGTGCTCTACTTGTCTAACTGGAGCCAATCCTAATTTTTCTCTAATATTCTCATTACGGACTTTATCTAGTCTAGTATGGCCATTCATCCACTTTAACATTTTCATCTCTGCAACTCTTATTTTAGACACATACGACTCCTTCAGTGTCCAACACTCACTACCATAACACATAGCCAGTCGTATGGCTATACGGTAAAATTTTCCTTTCAACTTATTGGGAATCTTGCGATCACATAAAACTCCCGTGGAACATCTCCACTTCAACCATCCGGCTTTAATCCTATGACTAACATCCTCCTTACATCCCCCATCTACTTGAAGGACTGAGTCGAGATATTTAAAGTGATTACTTTGGAATAGTACCACTCCATCCAAACTAACTTCTTCCCTATCACCAGTTTGGCCTTCACTGAACTTGCAATGCATGTATTCTGTCTTCGTTCTACTTAACTTAAAACCCTTTGACTCTAGAGTACTTCTCCAAAGCTCTAGCTTTCTATTGACTTTTTCTTGCGTCTCATCTATCAGAACAATATCATCCGCAAACATCACGCACTAAAGAATACTCTCTTGTATATGTTTCGTCAATTCATCTAAAACTAATGTAAAAAGGTAAGGACTTATAGCTGAAAAAAATAATGCTTATGTTTATTAGCGCACAGGTGCAAACCATGCATGCATCAATTGTTTCTATCAAGGAATTCTATTAACTAGAAGAACCTCTTATATGAAAAAAGCCCCTTTTCATTCTCCTCTTTTTCCCTCTAGGACTTGAAACATGATATTTATGTATTCATGACATCAATAGTAACACTACTAATCAGAACTTCAGTGGAAGAATTTCCACTTGTTCACTGTACATGGTCAGACTTCTTGAAATAAAGATGCTTGCACAGTTTGCAACCTAGATTTTGACAACTTTTAGCATGTAGTGGGGAGGGTTGACTATACTTACAATCTTCATGCTCCTTCCTATCTAGGACACAACTGCAGCATCTGCATAATTAACCAAAGGTCAATTGGTAAAGAAAATTATGAAAAATATCGTGTCAAAATTTTTAATTCAGAACGAGGATGGCAGACAGTTAAAAGGACAAAACCTCATCACTGAAGAATCTCCTTTGAATTGACTCTCTATTTCACTTAGATACAACCTAAACAGAGGAGACCTACAACACCAAATATCAGCATCTTTAATGAGAAATCTGCCACAGTGCCACCTACAGGCATTTTTATATTCTATTGATATTAGTGTGTCATGGAAAGAGCATGTAAAATCCATAGCAACTGAACATCTCCTTTGAGGTTTTCCATTCTTCCTTTTTGTTTTTTAAAGTTATTTGGAGGAGAGGGTTTGACTAATTGAATGTTGATATATGATGAAAATTGTACAGCCATAACAAGTGTATAATGTAAAAACTCAACATGATTCCTTTTTACATAACTAAACTGATTTCAAATTCATAGCATGCCAAACATTGAAAAGAAGAACCATATGACCACCAGAATGGTATTGCAACAGCAACAAGGACAGGGGATAGTTTCCATAATTGATGAAGCTGTCCACCCAGCAACCTATCCAAATACTCAAGAATGGCATTTTCCTGTTATCAACTGCAAGAATCAGTCACAAGAAGCGATACAGATGAACACAAAAAGGATTGGAGCAATAAGCCAAATGTAAAAGCATTCACCACACCAGCCAATAATTAACTAAATAACATGTATATAAACTCAAGTGAAGAGGGACTGGAAAAGGGAAATAATATAATTCATTCAGACAGGAATCCCTTATTCATTCAATTTTGCAAAGGTTTCAGTAATACCATAAGAAAGGATAATAAGGTGTGTAGTCAAAGCTATCCAGCCTTGAAATGTTCATTCCACTGGGCATCACGAGCACTCAAGTACTAGTGTGTCCTAACAAATGCCCACTGCAGCATCCATGCAATGACATTAATGTAACAATAGTTGTTAGGACTAGCGCTGGACCTTGTCCCCCTCACGCTGAATGAGGCAGTTGACGTCACCATCCTTATGCTTGTTCACATTCACCTCAGTTAGCTCCCAATATAAGCTACCAAAAACAGTATCCTCAAACTAACCACAAAAAGTGAAAGCCACTAACATGCACTAAGCCCAGAGCATCATACTTACAGCTAGGTGTGCGCATGGTTCCTGACACAGACACACAAATATACACACACATACATACATACATGCCGCATCTACAGCTATTTACAGTACCTTGAAGAAAACTCCAAAAGTGCACAATTTCTTTAATTTAAGAAAACAAAATTATCCAAACATCAACTCATCTAGACAAACTAGTAGCATAACCTAGCAACACCTTTGAAATTTAATGCTAGAAGAGCAATGATCCACTTTGATATACAAAGTAGAACTAGAACAAAATTGATGAAAGCTAAGCTACAGGAAAAAATGAACAATAATTGATTAGCGAAAAAATCAACAATATCCCATAAACAACTACCGAAAGAACCAATGGAACATGCATGCATGTTATGTTCATGTGTGAGTGGACACAGTAAGAGTATAAAAGGCACCATTGACTCACACTAGCTCTAAGAATTACTAGTCTTTACACTACTGCAGAACATGTTAAGGCATTCTATTTTAAGAGAGAGAGAGAAACTGCCATTTAGTCAAATAATGTATTCCCACATATCCTTCACAAATTTTAAATCAATCAAATGAATAACTATCTCATCCTTATGAATACTGAAGTTTCACCTTATAATCTTCACAACAAAAGTCCATACTCAGATAGAACAGTTAACATTGGCAGAAAAAAAGGGCACGCATGTGCACAAAGGAAAATATCGATTCAACAATTCAACCAATAAAAACTGCATCAACAGAGGAAGTCATGAAAGTAGAAAAATACTAGAAATTTTTATGCTCCAGGTCAACGGATACTGTACATTTGCATGTATATGCAGATTTATACCATAAGCATACACACACCTTTGAATCTGTTGATTCCTCTTTGGAGTGAGAACTTTGAGATCTTCCAGTAAATAAACTGCAGACTTCATGATACAGCTTTGAGATAGTGAAGGGATCATAAGAAACTGACATGAAATATTCAATTAGGTGATTCCATTTGTTTGTAATGCATCCAAGCAACATGAGTTCCTGTCTCCACAGAGAAAAAGACATGAACAAATGTATGAATAGAATGAAAAGTCAAAGTCAATATTATTTATATATCAATTACAGCATCATATGCATAAAATTATTTTCCATTATGAAAACTGCATAAGAACAGCTCAAAGTGTAAACCACTATTTTGATAAAAAACATGAAAAACACAAGGAACCATGAATCTTCAGGAAGCAATATACGCTTAAAATGTTTCTGGCCTAAGCAGCTTAGTCTCCTTGCATTTAACAACACCAGAATGCAATTGGATATATCAACATCACTGCTTGAAACTACATGAAGAAATGCTGAAGTGTATTATCAAGCAAAATGACTTGAACATGCATAAAAAAGCTTCAACATGAATTCCTCAGCCACCCACATGTATATCATTTCTAAAAACCACCAAGGTAAACAGTGCATCAATTGTCAATTAACCTATTTCTTCATAAGAAAATAATTACATCAACTGGAAACTCTAATAAACACCCACGTGGAGACTTGTATGGAGGAGATAAATATAAAATTGTCAAATATAAGTCAAATGACTATTTAATATGCATCAGCAAACCTTCAGGAAATTCATAGAACTCTGTAGGCAGCAGCATATCTACATTTAATTTCCAGAATGAACTAACTTACTATTGTTTCCTGCAAATCATCATCCTCCTTGCATTTTGCTGAAGTATTCAGCCATTCAAAAATTTGCAACCATTTAAACTTAGGGGCAGAAAATATCATGCTGGCACCTGACACCAATCTGACAGTTCGCTTATGAAGAAAATATGAGAGGTTCAATGATTTCCAGCGATGCCATGTAATAAAATCAACCAATTGATCTGCACTCCTGCATACAAAGTCAAAGTATGCCCAGCCTTAAGTCCTCTAAAGTACCAGCAAGTACGCAAGTACTTTTTATTGCAAAAGGGGGGAAATTATCATCAGAACATAGAATTTTGTTATAAAATTTCGAATGTTTACCCCACTGAAGTTTGAGCTCCTTCGTGCTTCAGGTGTTCTTCAGATAAGCTACTATCAGAATCAGTCCAACTACAACATCTGATGGCCTTAGAGAGGATATCTAAGCCGGTCCCAACTTTAGATATGCATGACACTGCCGACTGCCTCTTGAACAGCTCCTGAAGAGTAAACTTTGTCAAGTCATCATCCGTGAATCTTCCAAGCTTCATAGTTGGAGTAATGTCTTCAACTGCAATAACTGAATCCTTAACAAGACCGATCCGTTCTGGAACCAAGTTAAACTTGTTGAGATATACACTAAGGCACTCATGCTCTGATCCCGAATGCTTATCAAGATCCATCTCAATTATTGCAGTTAGAAAAGCCCTGAGATGTGAATCCCTCAATGGCAAAGTATGGAACAAATGTGCCAGTACAAAATTTCTTGCCCTATTAAGAGTACCATAGGATAGATTTGCAAGTCCCTGCTTTTAATAGATATATCAGTCAATCACGTAGAACTCATCATAAGTAGTAAAACTAAATCTAACTCATCCTTAGATGATAAAATACAACAGCCTACCGGAGGAAAAGAAGGATTGGATGTCATTTCTCGGATAGCTACATCAAGTTCCTTAACTGAGTCCTGGTAAGCATCTGAGCTACTTATTTGCCGAAGCACCTAAACATTATCATCAAGACAATTTTCAATACTGCAATCCCCAGACAATAAATAAAGCAAATGACACATTAGCTTTGTAATGATACCAAACCAGATAGGAGATGTGAAAAATCTATCAACTTTCCCATCAAAATCTTACTTTGTCTCTATAAAATGGTAGTTTTCCAATTAGCAAGAAAAGAAAAAAGAGTATAAAAAGCAAGCATTTCAACAGCAGAGCAATACCAGATGAGAAACCCATAACAATACATTCACAAAACAAACCAATAAGGAGAGAAAACAAAAGAGTGGAAAGGGAAGGGATAAAAATTTACTTACATTCTCAAAAAATGAAGCCCAGTGAAAGGCTTTCTTGATATTGTGGGCATCCCACTGGGCTAACAGACCAGAGGACTGATACCCAGATGCCAGAATCAAGATATCTACAAACCCTTTTATTAGTTTCACCATTTCCTCTAAGGATATGCCCGGATAATTCCAAACCATGTTCTTCTTCAAACTGGAACCAAAATGGACAGGAAAGGATTATAATAAGAGCCGATTTTATAACCACGATTATTCAATGTGTAGGAGTTTCAGTTCAGTGGAGACTGAAAGTTTCGGTTTGCGTAAAGAGGGCGCGAGAACGAGAGTCAACAACCACGGGGACGGCGGGATGAAATCCCAGTCAACTCAAGCACTCGTTTAATCGTAATTTTTTACTGTAACGGATCGCAACATTGAGCTTTGCGAGAGTTTCGTGATTAATTATTTAATTTATTCCAATAATGAATTTTATAATTAAAATAACAATGAAATTTTTATCAATGAGTTTAACTTTAAAATGCTGAAATCATCTTTTTATCCTCAAATTCAAGTTTTAATCAAAAGTGAATTAATAAAATAAATTTGAATTTTAATTATAATTAAAAAAATAAAACTTTAATGTGAAAGGTTTTTAAGGAGGACACTCAAACGCTCCAATTAAAAGAATGATGAGAGTGAGATAGTGAAAAACTTTTTTATTCAATAACCCTATTTTTAGAGAAAGTGATAGAGTATATTTCAAGGAATATTTTTTAATGGAGTATTTTTATTATTTTATATTGTATAAATATATTTCATAAAAATTAAACTTCAATAATATGATTATATAGTTTTTAAAAATTAAAAAAAAAATGTCATTAGAATGCCATGTGGACAAATGCTTAAAATATAGTGTCAAGTGTGAAAATGTGATTATATATATATATATATGCACACACATTTGTGGGGTTTAACATAATCAAATTAAATTAAGGTTAATACGGATGCCTCTTTCATCATGATTCAGGGAATGCTTTTGCTAGTGGTCTTATTCATGATAGGATCGGCTTGTGGATTAGCGGCTTTGTCTCTAATTTGGGGAAATGTTCTTCAGTTAAAGCAGAGTTATGGCTGTGTCTCAAGGTTTGCAGCTGTCTACAACTTTGGGCATCTCTTGTGTGGTTGTAGCAGCTGTCGTCTCTGGGTCTACTTCTCCAATTGGCAGCCGTGCGTCCTTGACTTGTACATCTCCGCAGCTCTAGCGTGGTTTTAGTCAAGCTCAAGCTCCCCATGTCTTTAGAGAGGCAAATTTATTCTTTCTTGATTACTTCATGATAGAGTAGGAGTGAAGTATACAGGTTTATGTTCTTTTTTTTTTTTTTTTTGTGTTTGTTTTCCTTTAACACAAGTCATTAATTACTTCATCATAGCAACAAATTCCAACTCTCAATAGCTAATACAGAAAGACGCATTCAACCAGCAATCAATGCCACAGCATAGTCTGCTCCAATCTTTCCAGCTTGATCAATCAAAAGAGAAAACACCCTTGTTCCAGAACACCAAATCTTTAACATTAGTCTTGATCAAGACCAGACTAGCAGTTTGCGTTTGAACGAGGTCCTGAAAATTGGATGGCAAGACAACAATCTCAAAACATGAATAATGGTCCCATCTCTGGCAGTTGGCACAATTAACTGTAGGAGCTTAACAATTCCCATTACCCTATAACCGTTGATCAGGAATAAATAACAAGGTCAGCACCTTCTTTATTCCCTGCAAGCGCCAGACACCATTCCACCGCCTGTCTAATTCATTCCAATCTCCATTCACAAGCTGAGCATAAGCTACAGAGAAAAGCTACCAGATTAATACAATTAAATGCCATATTCTCCAGCAGCCACAATCCTAATGCAGACATTCTGAAAAAGAAAAACACAGCTCCGATCCCAGTTCCACCTTACACTAGATATACTTATAACAATCTGCAAACCGTTCTATCTACATACGGAAGAGCCACCATTAGAAAACACAACCAGAACGCCCAAAAATAGCATGGAAAATGGTTTCCCAATCTCAATGGAATTTACTTTATTAACCATCTAACCTTGACAAAGGTACAATGAAAAAAACAAATACACAAGTTGACACTACTACACTACTCTGGTGGAATGGAGTCGACAAGCAAAAGTTTTGATAAAAATAGATCTGATTAACCATCTTAATAAGGCTTTTAGTTCAGTATCCCTATCCAGTCTTTCAAGTATTATTTATAAATGCAGAAGGAAAAAATAAATTAAAAGAAGAGTAATTACTGGATATCTTAACAATCTAAGATATGAAGCATACCAACATAAATTTAGAAAAAGAAAACAATTGATTATCTGACACATTTCATTATGTCCTAACATAAAAGAAACATCACAACAAAAATAATGCTTCCAGTTCATCATATATCATAAGGTGACAAACAAACTATGAAAACAAATAGGTTGAAATCCACTCTCAGACTATAGCATTGGCAGCACTGGCAATTCTCGGCCACAAATCAGCACACTCTTTCCCAATGGGCCCAGTAATAGCAGATCCTGCAATCATGAAAAAAGGAAAAATCATTTACATATTTGCCTATAATAAAACACAACTTTATAAAACATAAGCTATCCAAAAGTCATACAGAAGAACTCTCGAGTTATAAACAACCATGACCCTGCAAACAATGACTACAAAAATTTTAAGCTTCATCATCAATTATAGATGCCTCCTTAAACATTTAACTGTCCCATTATGCTGTTTGAAAATGACAACACAGATTTCAAGGAAATTAAAAAAAAAAAAGGAGAAGAAGATATAATCTATGAAAAATTAGCCATATAAAAAAGGAATAGATGTATCTGTTAACTAATATTAGGTTGCGAATGCATGGTGCTCAATAACAAAGTGTTCAACAATAAGAACCAGTGTCCTGTTATTTTTTAGCCTAGGTTAATGCACCATCTATATTTAATTGATACTTGATCCTTCACAGAAATCCAGTTTAATGGACATACTCCTTGTCACACATCTCATCACCATCATCCCAAGACTTAAAACCAAAGGTCAGATAATCCCACTTCAAAGAGCCAGAATCACTCGCCAAATAAGTGAAAATAAAAGAAACAATAAGAGGAATAAACTTTGACCAAAACTAATGCTTTGTATTAGCAAGCCAATGAATAACAGTGTTATATTATCATGATAAACACAATTCGGTACCTTTCATCTCCCCCTTGGGATTCACAATGACACCAGCATTGTCTGCAAAAATAAGAAGCAAGGATTTTATAAACATAAAAATTTTCAGACAGAAGGAAAGCAAAATTTCCAACATAGAAAACAAAACCAAAACCAAATTAAACATAAACATTGTAACCAATACTGACAACAATTTCCAACTACTACTTCCCACAACAAAATCCAACACAAAAATCAAAGCAAATTAAGCAATCATAATAGCAACATACATAAAAAGCAGAACAAAAACAAATGGAACACACACACACAGATATATATATATATATATATATATATATATATATATATATATATATATATATATATATTATTGGGATGTAAGCAGAATGACAACATAGATTATTCAATCAAACGTCAATCAGAACAAATGGACGCATAAAATGAGAGTGGCAACTGGCAAGTCTTTAGCAGAACAAAAACATGGCAACCTGTGAAAGAGCCAAGCACGACCCTACTACAATTCATCAGCTATTACACATACTAGAAAACCAAGTTCATTTAGAATTTTTAAACGCTATTAATTTCACAAAGCCTGATTTAGAACCAAACCTACAGCGACAAATAAGAGAATTTACCAGGAGACAGGTAGCACAATGCTAAAGAAGCAAATTATGCTGTTTAAAACTGGCAGTTCTTTTGATATATGCTTCTCATTTTAAGTGACTAATACATTAAAAAAAGGCCACTCCATTATCAAAGAAGCAACAATAATATTAAGTAAAAATAAGTACAGCTAGACTATGCAATCTCAGCAAACATGCTCTATTAAACCCATAATCTACCAAACAAAAAAATGAAAATTTCAAACAATCAACAACTGAGTAGCTGTGAGTGTAAAGGAATCGAACCTTCAAAATACATGTAGACTCCATCCTTTCTGCGCCAGGGTTTGCGCTGTCTGACAATGACGGCTGGCATGACCTTCTTCCTGAGATCGGGCTTCCCCTTCTTCACGGTGGCCATCACCATGTCTCCAACACAAGCTGACGGCAAACGGTTGAGGCGGCCCTTGATTCCTTTCACCGAAATGATGTAAAGATTCTTCGCTCCTGTGTTGTCGGCACAGTTCACCGTCGCAGCCACTGGCAGACCCAGCGACATCCTGAACTTGTTCCCAGCAGATCCACCTCTTCCTGAACAATAACAACAAAATTAATAATCAGATTATAAAGTGTTGATTCCTTGATTGGAAGATGAGAAAATGAGAGGAAATCAATTGAGAATTAAGCTCTACCTCGCTTCGACATTTTTATCAGCTCTCTTTGTTTTCTCTCCTGGTCTAGGAGAAATTATGCATCCTATATATAGGTGCTGTCGCTATGTTTGCTCTAGGGTTTTAGAGTTTTTTGTTTCGAACGTCACCGTTTTAACATATCAGAGATGGGAATGGTCATATTTTTTTTTTGCAAGTATGGATTTAAATAATATATAATTAGATTTAAAATATATTTAAATTTAAATTTTAAATATTAATATATATTATTTAAATTTATTTATATAAATATTTAATTAAATATAAAATATATATTTTTTATAATAATATTTATGGGTTTTGTAAATTTTATTTTAAATAAAATAGAATTTAAATATTTTATAAAATTATTAAATTTTTAAAATATAAATTATTAATAA
The DNA here is from genome assembly GCF_030052815.1 of Hevea brasiliensis. Lineage (NCBI taxonomy): Eukaryota > Viridiplantae > Streptophyta > Magnoliopsida > Malpighiales > Euphorbiaceae > Hevea > Hevea brasiliensis. The sequence continues at coordinate 6,197,108 of NC_079502.1, forward strand.
AAAATTATGTATGTTACTAATTATAATATATAAAAATTAAATAGATTTGAGTATTTTTCGAGTAGTATTAATTGAGTTTAAGATAGATTTAAATAGTTAAATTTGGATAATATTTCTCATATTTAAATTTGAATAAAGTGATTTTTGTAGGTACTCTAAATAATCGCATGATTTTTGACTTGAAATTTTATTTTTTTAAATGGACTAAAGTATCTTTATGTATTTAATTTAATTGCTCTAAAAATATTAATTAATTATTTAATATAAAATTCAAATTGAATAAAATTTAAAAATATTAATCTAATATGAAGTCTATATACTAATATCACAAATCTATTATTTGTATTTATAAAATATTATTAGATTATTAGAAACACTAATCCAATAAGAAGTATATACACTAATATTACAAATTTATTATTTATATTTTATAAAATATAATTAGTTGATTAATAAAAAAATAAACAAAATTAAAAATTCAATAAAAACCAAATTAATTCACATATCTTCCATTAAAAAAAATTTTATTAAAAACGATAGGACTAAAAATTATTATTGAATTTAATAATTTATATTATATTATATAAAATATATTATTTTGACTATACTTATTGTTTATACATGTAATTATAAAAAGAATTAAAATCTTCTGTTCTTAAAAGAATCCTATTTTTCCCATTTATTACATTATTTTAATATGTTAAAAAAATTATTATACATTAATTTTATATTGATTACCCCTAAATTATTAAATTTTAAGATGAATAAATTTTAAATTTTTCATCATTAGGTTAAAAAAAGTAACTATTTTAATGAATTTTAATATAAATTATTTTTTTAATATAAATTAAATAATATTAAATTCGATGATAATATTTTTATAATTATCATAAAATTAAATAAATTGAATATATTTATATTTTAGATACAAATTTACAAATTTTAAAAATAATTACAAATTAAAGATAATAAAAATACACTTTATATGAATAAATTTATAAATATGTCCACCAATTAAATGGTTTGAAAAAGGAAATTACATGTTACTCATGCAAAATACTTATCTCAAACTATTTTACGTTTTTAATGAAATTTTAATATAATTTTAATTTTTACACTATAATTTAAATATTATTAAATTCTTTAATAATTTTTTACAATTACATAATAAAATTAAATAAATTAAACATATTTATATTTTAGATTAAAAATAATAAACACTCACTCTATTTAAAGAGATTTATAGAATAATGTCAAAACTCAAGTTTTCATTCGACCCAAATATTATATAAAATATTTATTTAGGCTTTTCTTTTTTTATTTAATTTAAATTTTTATTAGTATATATAAAAAATAATATCAAAGAATAAATTTTAGCTGAGATTTTATTGATTGATTTTAAATGTTTGTTATTGAATTTTCTTATTCATATTATATAACTATTCATAATTAATTTTTAAAACAAAGAACAAGGCTTTTATTACTTCAGGTTAATTTATTTTTTTTATAAATCATAAATGTTTATAGTATAATTATAAGTATAATAATTAATAATAAAGTAAATGTTATTTGAAAAATAAGTACGTCATAAGGTGAATAAATTTTTTCAATAAAAAATTATAAATAATTAATTAATTATAAAAATTTGTACTATTATTTTATTTTTTGTAAGATTATATTTTTTAAAATTATCAATCAATATAGTAAAACAAAGTCTAATTTATCTACATAATAATTTAAAATTTATTATGATTAGATTTTATTTCTTTATACAATTTTAACATAAATTATAATTTAATTCAAAGTTTGACAAAATTATAATTAAATATTTTTATTTTTAATTTATTGAAATTAATTTTAATTTTAAATCTATTTATAATATAATATTACAGTTAAAAAGTAAATTTTTTATTAATGAAAGTGATAAAATACTAAAAAAATAATTTAATTTGTAATTTGAAATTTTAAAATTATTAGTTTTTATAATGTGCATTACATGTTATTTGTATTCATTATATATATTCATGATTTAAGTTATATATATACCTTTTTATAATATTATATTATTATAATTTAATTATTATCAATATCTAATTAAATTTAAATTTTATTGTCATAATATTAAATTACTATAATGATATTTTTTTAATTAATATTAGTTCAAAAAGTTATGCAAAAATAAAACTAATAAGAAATATTAAATTAATCAATTAAAATAATACAAATAAGTTTAGAAAATTATACAAAAATAATTATGCAAATGACAATAAAATTGATAAAAAAAAAATATTGAGAACTTCTTGAAATATGCAAATGGTTTAGGTAATATTCAACAATAATATCTTTATATTTTAGTTTTTTTAATTTTTTTCAATAAAAATTATAATAATTGATTTAGAGACCTAATACAATAAAAATTTTATAACTAATAAGTTTTAATTCTTATTTTACTTAAAATACATTTTTAAATAATAAAATATAATTATAGATAATTTAAAAATTAAAGATATTTTTGACAATTCCATTATATATATATATATATATATAATAATAATAATAATAATAATAATAATAATAATAATAATAATTAATTTTTTTCAATATCTTGATAATTAATTTGTTTGATAATTAATAGGTTTCTTTTAATATATAGTTGAATAAAATGAATATATCATGTATATATGATAAGGTAGTTAGATAATTACAATATAAAATTTGTGATTTTAATGGTTATAATTATTACTTTCTACAAATTTATATTTAAAAAAATTAATAAAATAATTAAAAAAATCATATAAATATTGATGAAAAAATAATTCAATATAAAACATATTACTCATCAATTTCTACCCAAATGAATTTTTTGATTTTTTAATTATATATTTTGAGTAATAAAAATAATATTATATAAGTCATAAATTTTATTTTAATTTTTATAATTTTTATCAAATAATTATTCAATCTGATTAAAAAGTAAGACTTGTAAATGATGGTTAAAAATAATTTATATCTAAAAATTTTCAATTCTATTTTGTTAAAATCTATATATTATTTATCGGCTAATAGAAAAATAAATTTTAAAATATTTTAATAACTCAAATAAGAAATATTTAGATTATCACTTTGATAAATACCAAAAATATATTATAAAGTTTTTTTTATAATATTGCTATATAAATTTATAATAACAATAATTATTCTAGCAACAATTCATAGTAATATTTAAAAAAAATATTGAAATTTATAAAATAAATTTTAATTAAAATATTTGATTATAAATGAAAAATTAAAAAAAACCATAGTCATAAAAATTACCTTTATTTTAACATCCCTAATAGAAAATTAATTATTTCCTTGCAATAACATTAAATTAAATAGGTCTAATTACTAAAAAAATATATTTAAAAAAATTGAAAATAAATCAATCATTTTAATTTCGGTGATTCCAATCAATTTATCAAATTGATTAAAATTAGATTTTCAATTTTAACGATTCAATTAATTTTGTCAATAAACATAATTAATTTTATTTTGTAATTTGAACATTTAAAAAAAATTCTTCTTTTTTCGTGTGCTTATTAATATTTTAAAATTATTATTTTACTACAATAAAAATAATCTCCACCAGCTGCATTTAAAAAAGTTTTAAGAATTTTTCATAAATTAAAGATGAAAAATTTAATGGGTTCAAATAAACTACGATATAACAGATTTTTAAATTTAAGTTTAATATTTTTATATTTATCTTCAAAAAAAAAAAAAGATTTTATATTTTATATTTATATATAATATATAATATATATATAAATATTAAATATTAGTTTTGCAAAAAATATTATTTATTTTTTAAATTAATTAAAATTATATTTTTATTATTTAAATTAATTTTATTATTTAGATAATTTTAAAATTCTTAATTTTAGAATTAATCAAATATAAAATTTTATAAAAATTAATTAATTAAAATAAGAAATTAATAAATAAAAATAAAAAATATAATTAATCTATAATCAATATAATATATAAATGGGAGAAGGGGGAACATTCGGTTTAATCAAAATATCAATAGTAATTTAGTATTGTAACAATAGAGGGTCAAATTAAATTGATTATGTAATTTAAAATTAATTATACTAATAAAAAAATTAAATTTAATTAAATATTAAAAACTAAAAGTAATTTTAAAATAGATAGAATTCTCTTTATATTTTGTATTATATCATAAAATTAAAAAAAAAAATAACTAAGCTATAAAAATCATTTAAAAAAATATATTAAGAAAATAATAAAGTTAATGAAATCGTCAAAAAAAATTATTTTTCTATTAATTAAAAAGATTAATTTATTTTATATTATATTTATAATACCTTTAATAATTATAGTACTACTATTTAATTATTTATATTATAAAATTTTGAATTACATTTATTTATAATAAGTATAATTATTTATATATCCTTATTTAATTCAACTTTCACATCCTTATTCATACTTAAATTTGAGTTTTACTTATAATTATAAAATTAAAATTTCATTTATAAAATTTTTATAACAAAAAAAATATTTTTTTAAATTAATGTATCTTAATTTTAATTAAATATATTATACTCATTATTTTAATTAAAAATTAATATATTTTAAATAAAATAAGAATAAAAAATTATTAACTCTAAAATTTTTATTCTAAAATTTTTATTGCATTAAAAATAAAGCCTAGGATTTATTAGTATTTAAATGGGACTTGTAAATTTAAATTTAATTAGAATTAATTTAACCGACTATAATTTTTATATATTAAAATTGATACAAGAGTCTCATATTGAGTATTATTAACTCAATAATTAGTACAACATGATTATATATAAAAAAAATTAAGAAATTTGATATTAATTTACTTTATACTCTTAAAATTATAAATTTATGTCTTAAATCATAAATTCACTTTATTTTAATTGGGTAAAAAATTATACAAAAATTGATTATTATTTAAATAAATATTTAATTTTATTGGTTAGATTATTTCTTACTTAAATTCAAATATTACTTTATTAAAAAATGTACTCTTATCAAGAAATTTTTTAACTATTTAAAAATTGAATTAATCAATATTAAGTAAAATAGAAATTCTATTAAAAGAATCTTAATTTACTTAGATATTTTATTTATTCACATATTACAATTATAAACATTTAATTTTTTTATAAAATTAAATTTTAAAATAATTAATTACGTAAGCATCAAGTTAATTATTTTTATTTAAATAAAATTTTTAATGTGAAAAGAAATGTTTTTAATTTTTATTTTTCATTAAAATAATATCTTAAAACGCCTTTAATTTATTTTAATTAGCAAAATATGACGTTGTACAACTTTTCTTATTACTTTCATTTGAATATGATTTTTTAAAAAAAAAATTATATGTTTTGATGGACAATTTTACTAGTAGATTAAATTTACCCATTTATCCCTTACGGATATACCGGACCGAATGATGCACTGCGCTGCCCCTCTCTGCTCCCACTTTCCGGCGTTCTCCACCACCACCTCCGGCGCCGCCGCCAAGGCCAACCACAGATGCTTAGTCTACCCTAGAATGTCACTGAACCAAACTCCTCAACCACCGACCCCTAAAAACCTCCTTACCACCATCACTAACCTACTGTGGGGTCCCTCCCTCCCACCGGGACTCCTCATCTCCACCGTCCGTACAGCATGGAACTCGGCGTGGCAACTCATGATGTCGCAGCTAGCCCCCTCCGATTCCTCTGGCGGTTACTCTAGGCCCGCCTCCAAATTCCGGCTCAGCAATTCTCAATATTCCCGCCGAAATCCAACGACCTTACACCTCTACGTGGGCCTTCCCTGCCCCTGGGCCCATCGGACCCTCATAGTCAGAGCTCTCAAAGGCCTAGAAGATGCAATTCCGGTGTCGATCGCAGCACCGGGCCAAGACGGTTCCTGGGAATTTCAGAGCACACCAAACACGGACAAGGATGTCCTTGTACCGGGTAAGGACAAAGCAAACGGACGCAAGACTTTGAAGGAGGTTTACGGGATAACAAGAGGAGGTTACAGCGGGCGAGCTACGGTGCCGATGCTCTGGGATGCAGAGAGGAAAGAGGTGGTGTGCAACGAAAGCTATGACATTATTGAATTCTTGAATTCGGGCTTAAATGGGTTAGCCCAGAATCTCGATTTGGATCTGTCGCCGAACTCATTGAAGGAAAAGATTGAGGAATGGAATCAAGTGATCTATCCCAACGTAAACAATGGAGTTTACAGGTAAAGTAGTATAATTGATTTGATTGTTTATATCAGAATTTGCTTAGTTTTGGTCATAAATGCAAAAGGTTGAATCTTTGCAGATGTGGGTTTGCTCAGAGTCAAGAAGCATATGATAGAGCAGTGGATGATTTGTTCAGTACATTGGATAAGATAGATAATCACTTGGGTACTTCACGATTCTTGTGTGGAGACACACTAACACTAGCAGATGTTTGCTTGTTTACCACTTTGATTCGGTTTGATCCTGTATATCATGTTCTGTTCAAGTGCACTAAGAAGAAGGTGCTCGAGTATCCAAATCTTCATGGGTATATGCGAGATATATATCAGGTAACTTGGATTTATATGCTAGTTCTTGAGTTGTGAGTGCCATATTGATCATCTGATAGTTGTTTTGCAGATACCAAAGGTTGCAGAAACTTGCAATTTTTCTGCCATTATGGATGGTTACTACAAAGTACTTTTCCCACTGAATCCAGGCAGCATTCGTCCATCCATGCCTTCAGGGTATGAAGATGAAAACCTTTATGCAGCTCACAGCAGGGAATCATTTTCATCTGTGAATAAAGATATAGAGGTTTATGTTTCATAAATCATAGTTCTCTTTATAATTGTGTATCACCTCTCAATGTGTGCTGGGTGTTAATATTTTTCCCACATTTTGAATTTTAGCAAAAGAAAAAAAAAATGAATCTTATTTTAATTGATGGACCAATCTGCTATCTTTCCATTTATTTTCTTTTTCTTCTTATCTGCTGAAATCTTCACAGGGTGCAGGGGTAGGATTATGTACTGATGTAAGTATTTTTTTAAGCCAACAAATGAATCTATGATTGAATTGAATCATAACATGAACCATGAAGAAGATGATATAGCTGCGATATGCATGTAATATGTGATGTGTTTGGATGAACTAGACTCCAAATTAACTCACTCCATGGTTTTATTTATTTGAATTCAATAGTTAAAAAAAATTAAAAACAATTATTTAAATCTATTGGGATTTGACCAATTGCACTTTTGTTTCACTAATTTACAATTACTCAAACAATTTATAAATTGAAGTTTAATTAAAATTTAATTTATAAAAATCAAAAGGGTTAATATTTGAAAAAAGATTTATATAATTGTGTCTAAAAAATAAAATTAATTCGCCAATTGAAAAATAAGGAGTCTCTTTAAAAATTAAAGAAGAATTTTAGTAATTTTTCAAAACGGAACTGAAAGAGAACACCAAACACCTGTTCTCTCAATCTTTCTGCTTGCTTCCAAGAAATCCATGGGCCACCTTTGCCTTCCAAGATGAAATCTTGTACAAGAAACCAACGTAGCAAATATGTTGGTGGTGGGGTTGGTGATGGTGAAACAATATCTGATAAAGGGGAGACAAGAAACAAGCATAGTACTTCAGGGAAGCCAAGCAACGGGCGAATGGGTAGCTGCATTAGTGATCGAAAAGGTGTCTTTGTTATTGATAGTGATGGTGATGAGAGTTTTCAAAGTGCGCCTAGGACGTTGCAGGATCTTTTGATTCAATTATCTGGTAAAGGGAAATCAAGAACAAAAGGGGAGGAAGCTCTCGTTGTGATTGTTCAGGCACTAACTATGGAACTTGAGGTTGATTTTGTGGAAAATAATTTTGCAACATTGTTGTATCGGTGCCTGCGTTGTGTAAAGAAGGGGTCTGACATAGAAGTTGAACTAGCATCACAAGCAATTAGCCTGCTGGGGATGATTCTTCGAGATGAGGATTGTGCGTATGAAGTATATAAAGACTCGTTTCCTGTACTTTCACAGGTTCTGGAATCTGGTTCCAAGAAGTTAAAGATTTTGGAATGTTTGGCCATTGTCACTTTCTTTGGTGAAAAAAATGACGAGACACAAAAAGCTATGCAGATCATATGGAAGAGGATCCTTAAAGCAGACTGTAATACGAAGAATTCAGTAAGTGCCTTAGCTGCAGGAATTTCCGCTTGGTCCTTTCTTCTAACTAGGGGTGTGCAAACGGTCGGTTCGGTTTCGAACCGAAACGAACCGATAAAATCAAAAACTGAAAATCAAAAATTTTAAAAATCGAACCGAACTGATTAATGAGAGAAAACCGAACCGAACCGTCGGTTTTAAACCAATCAAACCGAAATTTATAAAATTTCATATTTTTAACATTAAATCTAAATAATAAAAACATAAAAACAAAAAAAATTAGAAATCAAAACTAAAAAATCTTAAGGTTCGCTTCGGTTTTCTTTGATTTCGGTTCGATTCGGTTCGATTTTCTTTAATTTCCTATATATATTAATAATTTCGGTTCGGTTCAATTTTTTTAATTTTTATATGAAAATAATCAAACCGAACCGATTAACTGAAATTATCAAAATTATAAACCGAACCGATTAAAATTGAAAACCAAACCGATTGAACCGAATTGAATCTGTTCGGTTTGGTTTTTCGGTTTAAACCGAAAACTGCTCTCCCCTACTTCTAACTACCGTTGAAGGATGGAGGTTAAGCCACAAATATTGGAGAGATGCAATTTCTTTCTTGTCAAATCTACTGGAGGAAGCTAATAAATCAGTCTTTTTAGCAGCTGCTGAAGCATTGGCTCTGATATTTGAGATTGATTGCCTTGACAAGCTCTCTACTGAAGCAAAGAATTCAGATCTAATTTCTGCCAAGGATCACAATTGGTTTAAACAAAACTTGAAGGATTATATAACACAGAAACTGAGATGCCAAGCCAAGAAAGAGAGTGAAGATAGTGCTAAAAAAGAGGCACGGATTGATTTTCTGAAATTTTTTGAGGATTGTAATAAATTCTTGGAACCTTGTGCAAGGATTGGTGAAGATGTACTGAAGTTGTTGACATGGTCTAAAAGAGTACAGTTGAACTTTATCAAGATTTTTCTTGGAGAAGATGGATTTGTCAAGCACATGAGACAATGAAAAATTGCAAGCCATTTTTAAGTTCACACCAAGAAGAGAGAAATCCACAGGCAATGGACTTTACACGCCTAAAAGGGAAGAGATTACCATTCGCTTCTTCCGACCCAGACTTCAACAGGAGGACGAAGATGGTTCTCTGTTACCTTTTGTGAGCAATGAGAAGAAACTGCTACTAAAGAAAATGAACATGTCTCCCAACTCGTTCTTGAACAAGGCTAGAACTCGGTTACTGAACAAGAAAAGGATGCTTGCTGATTAAGAAACTCAAGTTGACTAGAGAAACAAAATTTCTATTGCTTTTTAATTTTCTATTTTTAAAGATTTTAATTTTTTGTTGTTTTTATTTTATTTTGTCATTTAACTTTCATAATCATCTACTGGATGTTGTTTAATCTACACTGACACTTGTTCCAATAATAGAACTTGAGAAGCTGGATTGTCTGAGATGAAGCTACAAGGTCAAAAACACAGATGTTTGTTATGTACATATCACAGAATAACACCCTAATCTGCATCAGCTGACAACATAGTTGCTAGAACTGATAGAAGTTGCAGTAAAATCCATTCCATGAAATTTCCTCCTTGTCAGGAGAGAGAACATAACAGCAAAAAGGAGTCTTGTAATCTACATGTATCTAGTCATCTCAATGCAGATTTAGACCCTGCACAGAGAAAGCTGCTCATCAGTGGGGAAAAATGCGAAAATGGGTGACCAAGAGCAGAAGCACCACAAAAGTTGACAAACTAATCAATAGCGCTGGATGGGTATGCTGGGCATCGGCGACGACTTCCAGAATAATGGTTTTCCTTGAGAAATTTCATTCACAGGTTTCTTCACTGCTTACACAGCTTATCGGCATGCGAAAAGGAACAGTATCAGCGATGACTTCCAGAATAATAGTTTTCCTTGAGAAATTTCATTCACAGGTTTCTTCACTGCTTACACAGCTTATTGGTATGCGAAAAGGAACAGTCCCCACTCTAATGAGTCGTAATTAATTGTGAACTTAAAACAGGTGATCAACCACCAGCATCAATCAAGTTAATTTTGGTAGGCTATGATTGAACCTAGAAACCATAATTTTGGATCTCAAACCTAGCCAATGCTTAAGTACTCAACAGTCATGAAGAAATTAATTGCACACACACAGAACATTCAAAGCTCAAACTCAATAATTACTTTCAGGAAAAAGGTAAAAATTCCAAATTGCCCGCCATAAGGCCCATAAAGCTTCAGAATGAACTTACTATTTGGACGTTTCATGTTCCTGCAGAACTTGCTGCTACATAGGCACTTGAACACCTCCACAGGATGATCATCGTCATCAAAGTCGAGACCATAATCCTGGAGATAATTCAAATATTGATTAAGAAAAAGAACCAAAAGAAATCTTGGCAGTGTTGCAACTGGAGATAGGTCTGCAAGTGATAACATTTGATAGATGGCACAAAACAGGGAATGACACAAAAGCTTATGCAAGGGCAGAGCCAAAAATATTTTATTGAGGGGGCTAGTGTTATATATATAATTAATTTAAAAAATGATTAATTATACACATTGTTTATATATTTTGAGGGTCAATGTTATATATTCAAAAAATGCCCTAATAGAGTTTAGTCAAATTAGATTTTTTTTTTTTTTGGGAGGATGTCAATGTTATAAAATTATAAATAAAGGGTTCTAACATTTCACATAACAAAACAATATAAATTATTTTGGAGAGGCTCATAACTAAAATAAAATTTGTCAAGGGTAATACACGCGCACGCGCGCACAAGAGTATTTTAGAAGGGATTTAACTGACATGATAAAAGAGCAAACTTAAGCAGTGAAATCATATGATTAGCTGGACACCTGTTTTTCTTTCATGCTGAAAACTGAAAAGCATGCTTGATGGCTAAGGAAGTTCAAAGTAAAGATCTGACAGGCTGAGAGATATTAAGATAAGTAACTTCCGTTTTAGATCAAAAAATTTTTTTCCTCAGATACAGCATACAGCTCCCAGAGCGTACATCATATTAGACTATACAGAGGTACTGTACTGTACTTCACATTTTCAGACTAGCCCATTGTCGAAACAGGTGAAATAGCTACTCATATATCCTTCTAAATATTTAAATTGACAGTTCCACTGTCGAAAACAGGTGAAATAGCTACTCATATATCCTTCTACATATTTAAATTGACAGTTCCACTGGCAGCCTAATGGATATTATACTCTTTTTATGCTGTCATGAACAATATTGTTCATCACCACCTTAGAAGATTGTAGCTCAACATTGTCTGACAAAGCCACATGGCAACTGAAATATTCTTCCACATGCAAATAGATGGTTCCACCAGAGAGTTGATGTTATTTTCACAAGTACATATATGGTGTTACTGAAGGATGCCACTTGGGCACCTGAGACAAATTCTGTCAGAAAATGTTGATATTGCACCAGATTGACTCCCAAGTTTTAAGAACAAAGTGATATTTGTATCAGCAAACCCAACACATCAGATATCTTCCTAGTGTAAAACAAACAAGCAGACCCATACTCCAATCACTTAAAATTTCTGTATAACAAAGTTAACACTACCAATTGGCCCAAAAGACAGAATATTCAGCCATGATATCTTCACAATTTAAGCATAATTTTGAAATTTTCAAATCATTTCAAATGAAAAGAAAAAAAATGCTAAAATGTCAAGACAATATAACTTAGCAAACATGACCAAAAATTCGTTTCATTCAGGACTTAGTTGAAAGTGCAATAGCATGATTGAATAGCAACTAAGCAACAAGATATGCATAAATGAGCAGGAAAACAAATATAATTAAATTAGTATTGCTCACCCAAGTTAGCTCTTCTAAGGCATTTACTTCTCTTGCTGTGAAGAAGGCAAGCTGCATTACAATTGATTCTATATAAGTCATCTTATAATTGACAATAAAACACATTGTGTCCAACCACCAATGAACTACATAACAGTAAAACAAAATCAGTATGCAGGAATTCATACGTGATAATAATGTTGATCTGGGGTCTCCACCTTGACTGGGATCTCAATCAAATTTGAGTCAAGGCACCTAGCATAAGAAAAAAGAATTATCAGAAGCTGTCAACTCTATAAAAGTTTTCTTTTACACATAACAGTTGAATTCCCCATTCTCTGGTGCATCTGAATCAGGAAAAGCTATAAAAACAAACATCCAAAAATAAAGAAAACCAACTAAAGTTTGAAAAATGCAAACAGAAACAAGTACTGCCGCATGATCCAAGCAAAGTTCATGAACTTTACAGAGATACCTATGATTGATAAACCTGGCAACATTCCCATAGAATGTTGCATCCAAACAAAGAGCTTCTTCCTCCTTCAAAGCTCCTTTCAAGAACCAATATGCATCCAATAGAACTGGATAGGTATGCCACTCATTGTTGGTGCCTCTTGTCCTCTGTACATTTCTCTCATGCAACTCTTTGTTGGTCAGTATTTCTCCAATGTATTCACACACAAATGTCCCTTTTGGCAGCTTTTCAAGGGTTCTAAGGCCCCATCCCTTTCCTTCAGGAGTAAAGAAAACCTGATGCACAGAATCATTTAGTACAAAAGCAGATTTCTTAGGAATAACTATGTCCATGTGGTATAAATTTCAAATAACACCCAAATATAATTTCATGAAATAGATTAAAAGACAATAGTTATCACATCACTTGAACATATGAAAACACTTCTCGAATATCCAGAAAAACTCTAGAAACATATGACCATATCCACACCTGCAATTTGCACCTTATACCCCGCTGCACAACTCGATTGCCACACCGCTTATGGCAGGCGCATTTACTCCAACATTCTTTAATATATTTCCTCTTCAAGTGACCCTTGCATGGTTCCAAGATCTCATCATTTTTTGATCTTTCAAGGGGGCAAGCTTTACAATAGGAGAGGCATTGTCGTTGAGGATCACGGGTCATAGAGATACACTCTTCCAAGAAATCCTCTCTAATGAGGCCTTCTGATGTGTATGCAAACTCGTTTCCAGTTTCACAGGCACAAACACAAATTGTGGTTGAGGATAGACAATCACCAATACAAGTAGAACAGCAATCTTCAGCATTAATTTGAGAAAGAGTGAATCTCAAATAAGCATTTTGAAAAACCACGTTTTGAGGTATGTACATAAAAGGAGGAGGACACTCATTGTTGATTTCATTTAACCATGAAATCTCAATTACTTCTTCTCCCTTAGTTATGTCATTGAAGTCATGAAGAGATCTTAGTTCCTCAAAAGTGAGCTGATGCTGTGGAACAACCACCAAACTACATGACTCAGGGTCTCTCAATTCCCGTCCTCCATTACTTTCAGTAGAACCATTCGCACTACAATGGGCGTCCTCACTGATAGGTTTTATTTGCCTTGGCATTTGAGGTGCAGCCACCTCAGAAGAGCAATGTATATCAATTGATCCATTTGAAATATTAACTGGTATACAATTACTTCCTTTAACGCCCCCAACACCCAAAGCACTGTATGCAGCTGATCTCTTCAATGCACTGATAGATGGAATTACATTCATTAACCTTTCCTGCGATTCACGAGAGGAATCAGTAGCCAATTCCAGGAAGCAGTCACACATATCTTTCAGCATTTGCATGACCGAAAAGTTAGAATCAAAAATTTTATAAGACCGGAGACACTTCTCCTGCGTTGATTTCAGAAGTTCATCTTGACTAGGCATGTGAAAATTTGGTCTTCCAAGCAAAGAGTTGCAGCTCAAAGAAATCTTCACCTCTCCCAATGACGAGGAGGCAATCTCTAAGTTAGCAGGAGATTCCTCCAGAACAGGTGCAAGCTCAGAGTTGGCTCTTCGGCTACTTGATGAAGCTGGAACACTGTCACCTCTATCTTCTTCAGTTCCAAAATGGGATGCTGGAGGCTCCTGATCATCTGGCTTTCCTGTTAAAAAACTCCTACCTGAAATATCTTCTTTGCTAAAGGAATCTGCAAACGCAGGAGCAGAAAAAAAAAAGGGAAGAAATCAACACATTGAAAAAGAACAAATTGGAGTTTCATCTGACAATTTTACAGAAGAAAACAAGAATAAAACCATAACAAAAATATCATTTCAGATTCAACTTACACAGTAAGGGCAATAAACTGAACTCTTACAGAAACATATTATCATGCATGATTAAAAACATTACCCATGGAATAATGGGTTCCATTGATTAAATTGATTTACCTGGTCGGATCACAGCAATAGGAGCCTCATAACGAGGTACGTCATCAGGAGGCAAGTCATCAGTAAATGGCTCATCTTTAGGCTTGATCAGAGCATAAGAATCAACCACCTTTTGTTTTGGTATTAGTACACTGTCTGGATCAACTTCGCGATCTTTGAACTGCACTCCATGAGATGGCCTCTCTACAATAGGTCTCTTCTCTCTAGGAGATACTTGAGGTAACAAAGGTTCTTTTCCCTTGTACGCATGCCGCACCTGAGTCGACTGTGAATCAGAAGGCCCAGGTTGCAACTTCATCATGTCTGGTGATCGCTGCAGAGAATTTGCGCCCAGCTTCCCTTCATCATCCAATTTAGGTTTTCTTAATGAAGTTCCACGCATCATAGATTGAGAAGACTGCCCTTCTTGGCTTCTTGATCGCAATCTTTTTAACGGTCGCTCAGGTTCATCATGCACCTCTGCTTCATCAGTAAAATTTTCTCCCTGCTCATTAAAAAGACATGCCAGATGATAAAGGTATGAAGTTTAGAACAACAAACATAAAACACAGCATCACTTAAATTACGATTCTCTTTCTCATCTGACACCTAATAGATTAGATTAATATCAAACAAAAATTATCATAATAGAAGGCAGGAAATCACAATAAAGAGGCAACAGAAAAGGGAACTGCACCTTAGAATCGTCCTCATCAAATATGGCATCAGCAAGAACTCTATAATTTTCTTCTTCAATCAGTTCCCAATTCTTGTCATATAATTTTAAAAGTCTTTTCAAAACTGGTTTTACTTTATCTTCATTTATGCCAATTGCCTTCATTGCACGAAAGGCATTCATAACTCTGGGATTTGGCGCCATTATTGAACAATAACTAGGCCTGCAGGAAGTTCTGAAACATCAGATATAATACCTACATTTTTCCATATTCATAATAGAAGAGATTCAGCAAAGCAAGTCTGCAAACATGCACATCTAAGCACACTTTTCTAAGTAAAATTATTAGGCAACTGGCAGATAGTTACAAAAGAAACATCACTTGATAATATTCAACATCAATAAAGTAAAATGGAACATTTGAAATTTCTTTTTTTTTTTTAAATAACAAAAAGAAATACGCATTTTAACTCAGTTACCCAAGGATCCCTCTAAAAGGGCTTTACTTATATACAAGACATTTTCTAAGAAATCGAAGTATATCTTGCTGTCGTGGCTGAAAAATCAACTTGAAAATACTTTAACATTTGATATGCCAAGGAAAAAACAAACAAACAGCTTTCTTTCAGCCAATGTATTTCCTTCCCTTTCATTATGAGTTTGTAAAACAATTTTTATAAGGAAGAATCATTTCCCTGAAAATAGTTTAAAGTTCTTCTGGGCAAGAAAATTCTCTCTTTCAGCCAATTTTCTTATACATTCAAATAGCAAAGGCATGGACAATGCTTTCTAAGAAAATGCTTTACTACAATAAATAGAGCTTAAGTGAATATGACACAATACAAAGCATCACTCTCATAACCAATTCCATGAAATAATAGCAAAACAACACGTTAAGAGTAAAGAAATAAACAAAGAACATAATTAACAGACTATTAGGTTAATACACAAGTACCCATTAAGAGAAATTTATAGATATACAAAATACCAAAGTTTGCCTAAAATCCCCAAACACCAACACAAACATGCAGAAAACCAAAATTACATGAACATCAAAAACAGAAAATACATAAAAACCTCCCTGGAACAAGAAAGAAGATTAGAAGAACAAATCCATTCAACTAAGCCTCTAAAGATCATTTTTAACAAGCCATTTTCCACTTAAAAAAAATAAAAAATAAAAAAAAGGTCTCAGCTTTACGAAAGCTTAGTACAGCGAAAAAAGTGAAGGACAACAATCAACAAGCACTTTCATTTCCTGAATTGATTTTGTGGGCAACCAAACGCTAGCCAAAACTGAAAATGAAAAAGGAAAAGAAAATTTGAAAAGTGCAAAAAAGGACCTAAAAAGCACAATGAAGTTGGCAAATGAAGAAAAGAAAACCCTAAAATAATCAAAAGCCAGTTGAACCGAAACACATTGAAACTTGAAAGCAGAGAAATAGCTTTCGATAGAAGATGAAGGATTGATCGCAGTACTTTGAGAATCGGAAAGAGCAGCATTTGAAAAATAGGCTTACCGGGCAACAGAGTGACAGAGAGTGACTTTTAGACTGAACGCCTCTCTCTGACCGTGAAATTATAGGGCACAGAAAAGAGGATTAAACATTCGTCAATTTTTAAATAATTATATAATTATTATAATTAATAAAAATTTTATAAATTATAATTGATAAAGCACTTGCTTGTTCTCAATTTAAATTTTTTTTAAATGAATTAAATAATTAAATAATCTTATTTTTATAAAAAAATAAATAACTAAAGTATTATACTTAATTAAGATATTAATTAAGATAGAAAAAATGATAAAAATAAATAAATGCATTGATATATAATAAATGGAAAAAAAATTAATACTTTTTAATTTTTTTTAAAAAGTAAAATAAATAATAAAAATTTAAAAAATCACTTAAAATTGAATAAATAGAGTTTATAAATTATTATAAAATTTTTTTAATAAATTTATTAATAAAAGATATTATAAATAAGTGACTTGTAAGAATAAAATTTAAATTTTATTTATCTCGTATTTTAATAAAAGTATATATTATTAAAACTTAAAGTAGAATTAAGAATAAAACATAAATATTTTTATTCAGTATAAAATATATGTACTCTTATTAAGTATAAATTATGTATGTTTTCTATATTAAAGAATATGATATTATAATATACAATGATTTCACGATTAATTGAGATAATTCATTTATTATTAATGTCCTTTAATTATTTATTAATGTATTAATTATACTGATAATTCTAAGAATATTTGATCTATTATTTAATATTAATTTCTTAAGCTTATCTAAATTGCATTAGCAAAAGTAAGAAGGAAGAAAATTTAAAGAAAAAAAAAATAAAAATTTAAATTCTATAAAAATAAATAAAATTAAAAAAAAGTTGCTTACAGTGAGAAAATTTTATAACTATGTAATATTTTCTCGTAAAAAATTAAATTTTTGTAAAAAAAATGAAAATAAAAAAAATTCATTACGAGAATGGGATACTATAAAGCAATTGATTTGATTTTAAAAGACAAATATAAGTACAGTCAACAAAATTTGTACCATTTAAATCATTAAAAGCCAAAATTCATATGTTACTATTTCATATTATATAATAATTAAAATTTTAAATATTAACAATCACAAAATAATAAAATAATAATATACAATAAATATAATTAATGTAATTATATTTTCAATATCATAATTAACAATTATATAAATGTAACATCTCTAATTTTTAAATAATTATTTTATATGTAAATATTTTATTATAATCTTGGTATTATGTACTTCTCATTGGTACTTTCGTTTTGTGAAAATTCGATCGACGCCCGATCTGCAATTTTAAGTCGAGTAGAACAGCTATTAGAACTATTTCAGAACCGGATCAAAATTATATGTCACCCCACCATTTGCAAATGCCTCGAACGCGTTTTAAGCGTTAGAATTGGCATAGATAAGCCTAAACCCAAAGTTTCTTCAGTTATTTAGTGTCGGGTTTAGAATAAAAATCCATAAAATATTAAAGGGTTATTAGAAAATTATAATTCCTTTTGCAATAGTTTTAGAATATTGTTGAAGACCAAGGGGTAAAGTTTTAGAATTTATCAAGCTTATTTGAGTGATTTTTGCAGAATATCCATTTTAGGGGCTAAAATGTACTTTTTCAAGTTTGTAACTATTGCCTGGTTTGGAGGGCTTAGGAGGGTCATATGATATTGATGAGATATGGGTTGAGATGTGTGATTCTAAAAGTGTTATTTAAACCATTGTGCAGATTGGGTAGGTCCTAGGTGTAGGGGAAACTCTGTCGAAATTTCAGCAATATCTTATAGACTATTTTGATTTTATGGTTTAAATCAATTATTTAGTTTTGTCAGTTTTTTGATAGAAGTCAGTGTGTATGTTTAGGTGATCGTTACTAGCCGTCTTCTCCTTTCAACCAGACCAGCTGCAATCCAGTCGACTAATCCGTGAGTAGATATTTATTTTATTTACAATTTCAATATTATTATATTTCTGGCATACTCATACATCACTTATACTTATATTTATGTAGTTAAATATTAGGCATGCCCTGTTTTGCATTTATACTTGATGATATTACTTTGATTGCTGTGTTTTGATAATCTGGAGCTGTGTGTCTGAGTTGGTGTGTATGTGGAGTTTATGAATATGGGTAGACGTGGCTAGATGGATAAGTCGGGGTAGGCACGGCTTTGAGTTGATCTTGTTGGCCCCCACATATGGATTATTAAGCAAAAGTCGGGCTCAAGTTGATCTCACTGGCAGGCCTTAGATTAAAAGAGCTGGGTAAGGGAATCAGCTCCCCATATATATATATGCGTGAGTATGAATATAATTTGGGTGTGTGAGTGCTTTAGATTATCTTTGATGTGACATAACTTGTTTGCATGACTTGTATGAAAATTATGTATTTTATTTATAAGGATGTATTATAATTAGATAGTTATAGAAATTGTAAGTTAAATAAATATTTACTCTCTGAGTCGAACACTCACTCTTGTTCACTATTTTTCCAAGATACAAGAAAACCTTATTGTAAATGACATGTTCCTTTCCTTATAGGTCCACTTATGTTCATTTTGTATAATTTATGTAATCAAGGGAAATTTTAGAACTCCGCATGTGCAGGGATTATTTAATTTGATTTGGGCTATAAAAGATTATATCTCTTTTCTTTTGAAAATTTGTAAACTTCTTATGATGCATGTGATGTTGAATGGATTGGGTATATAGCGTGGTCTGAGAGAGCTGAGCTCCCATTTGATCTTATTGTGATTTGTGGATGATTGTGAGGGTGAATTGAGCTCTCCAATGGATTGGATTTTTGTGTTTACAGGTCTGGTAAGCTAAAAGCTCTCCGTTGGATGGTCCATATTATGGTCGACCTTTGTCCGGTTGTTTCTTTAAAATTGGGCTAAATATGGGTTTATGTTTAGGTTGAAAGATAATTGGGCTTACTACAGGTTTCGGGGGCCTTATGCTGACCTAAATCCTAGTGCCGGTCCGACCCGTGAGTTCAGGTCGTGACAAGATTGGTATCAGAGCTTAGGCTCCAAATTCATGAGAAAGGGTATACTTGGGACACTACAAGAAAAAAGAAAATTAGAAACCGAAAATTCGGTTTCAAAACATTGAAAATCGGTTTTTAATTTCAATTAGAAACCGATTTGAAACTGAAATAATCAGTTTACAATCCGTAGGTTTCTAAATAAATTAAAAATGGAATATGACATCCGTTTCTAAATCTAAAACCAATTTGAAACAGATATTTTTGTTTTAAAATTAGAAACCGAATAACTTCGATTTCTAAATCCGTTTCGAGTTAAAAACCAAAATATATCAGTTTCTAATAATCTGAAACGGATTTTCGTTTTCAATCAGTTTCTAATTAGAACAAACATGAAAACACTTTTTAAAATCGAATATATTCGATTTTTAAATAAAAACAAAATTTCTATTTCCAATCTGTTTCTAAGTATAATAAAATAAAATAAAATCATTTTATTTTCAAACCAAATGCTTTTCTATTTCAAATTAGAAATGAAAATTTAGTTTCTAATCCATTTAAAATTACTGTAAAAATTTTTATTTTTATTTATTTAATGCATTATTTCTTATATTGAAGCATATAATATATTATCAAATTTCAATAATACAAGAAAATTAAAGATTTTATCATAGACAAAATAAATAAAACATTGGAGAAAAGGATATCCTTGTTAAATTATAAAGTTCATAAATTTAATACATGCAAAGAAAAATATACACTTGCATTGCAATTGAAACAATAAGAAATTTAATATAGACTCCAACCTTCAAACCCAGTATTGGGCGATAATGATATCACAATAAATATAGACTAAAATATCACAAAAGTGAACCAAATCATGTCTAGCCATATTTTCTTGGTAAATACCCATGCTAGCAAGAAGATCTAGACCATTCCACTCCATATTTGTTAATGAATATTCTGGTCCCATAACAATATCCCTTCAAACATTAATTATGCCCCCTAGTCAAATCAAGGAGAAAGCCATAATCTGCATCAAGGAAAAGCACCTCAATGAGTAAAAGTGAATGCAACATTACTCTTAAGCAAATAGAAAGCAGGACAATTCCCTTTCCATTAGTTCAATATAAAGGACTTAAATATGAAAATTTACAAGTGTCAGTAGTAGCAAATATTAGTTCAATATAAAGGACTTCAAGCATTAATGTGTTGATTGGAAACTAAGCTCACAGATAAGCATACATTTGAATATTATGGTGCTAGTGTTGAAAACATTTCCAATAATGACCATAAACCAGTTAGTTTCCACAACTTAGATTTTACATACATATTCAACTAACAACTCAGATTATACATGTATATTCAACTAATGAACCAATGTAAATCAAAGAAACACTATCAACTCGTCCAATTGCAGCTTTGGCATCTCAAAATGAACAATGCCCCCAATTCAAGGACGAAAATCAATATATATATCCAAAAATATAAAAAAACTAACTGCAAAAAAGCAAATGGCTTTTCTCAAAGACAATTATGGCTTAGATATAGCAATTTAAGAAATGAATCATATGTTCCATTATAGCTTAGATCACAACAATAAATCATTTTGATTCAATAACCTATGAATCAATTCACATTTACCATATGATGCTATTCTAAACAAAAAATCATTTAATATGAGAAATCAAAGAATCAAAACATGATGATAACTAAATGATCAAGCATCAAATCTGAACATTTTATAGCTATATAATTTCTTCCTCTATTCACAAAACAATTGACAATAGCAGTTCAAGAAATTAGATTTGAATTCAATTTGTTTTAAATTTTATTAATTTTTGAAAGAATTTAAATTATAAATTGATTTAAATTATTTATTAGGTCATCATATAAAAAGAATTACAAATTAACTTTTAGTTAATTTATAAGTTATAAATTCTTTCAAATCAAAATATTAATTAAAAAATTTAATTAATCTAGTTTTCATGCCAAATTTTAAATCAATTAGAATAAAAAAGAACTATCCATTAACATAAGATAAAAAAGAATTAAATGATTCCCAGGATTAGACTTACTAGATTGGTGTCCTTAATCCAATATTGTTGTTTCATACATCAGTGAGTGATTTATTGTATTAGGGAAATCACCAAAAAAAAAAAAAAAAGAAGGCTATGACCAGCTGTAACATAAACAGATACCACCAGATCATTAAACTTGTCAATTGCTTTCAAGAATCTGTGACAAAGATGCAATCAAGAAATTTATTAGGGTTCTATCACAGTAATCAGGAAATTGAAATAAGAAAAAAAAATATAGAGCAGAAAGAGAGTACAAATGATAGTAATAGGAAGCCAACAAGCATAGTGAATAAGGGATGCAAAATAGAAGCTAACAACTAAATCATGAAGCATACTAGCAAAGGCTCAAAACACTTCCATACACACAGTAAACTTGACTAAAACAAGCAGAAATAGAATTTCTCTTGCATTTCCTTTACGGATTCTCTGCTGTATGATCTTTGCTATGGGCAAAACGGTTTCACAACACAAATAAAATTTGAGCACCTTATTCACAGGCCTGAACTCATGCAGAATCCAGTAAACCTCCTAGGATTAAATCACTGATGTATGAAACAACAATACTAGATCACTAAAAAGTAGAAACACCAAGCTCAATTTATATATCCCATCAATCTCCATGTGGATTAAGGACAAACAGAAGTTTAGAATGCCATCAAAAAAATATCATTTAATTTAAATAAATTCTATTTAATAGAATTTTATTTCTTAAATATAATTTTAATTTCGTATAAAAAAATAAAAATTTAAACATAATACTGAAATTAACCTATTTAATTAGGACTACCTCCCATTTGAAGTAGCAATTTCATCATTCTATAATTAATAAGCAAATATCATCATATAATTTTCTTTGTTAACGGAAGATAACAACATTAACTACTAAATGCTAATTACAAAGGACAAAGCACGTGAACCGTTGTAAACTTAAATGGGGAACTGGAGTTACCTTGTGTGACAGCCAACAGGCTTGTGGTATCAAACGCTATCCTCACGAAGATAAGGGTAACACCACAGCCACAGGTTTCCGCCACTACTAAAGCCATAGTCTCAACTGCCCTCAACGCCCTCCTTGGGACATAGCAAAGTAGGAACTAGAAAATGCTTCTATAATGGCACAATTTCTCATCCTCTTCCCTCTCCTCGCCTCAAAACCCCCCTTCGGCTTCACAGCTATGCCCCCACCGCCACCACCATTACTAATAAATACTCCATCTCTGACGAGGACCTCAAGTCTTGAGGCTTCCTCCTCCGTCGCACCATCTCCAACCTTAATCTCGACCACCTCAACTTTGTCTTTATGGAAGTCGGGTTCCCCAAGCGTGACCCGGAGAAGATCAAACTGGTGTTGGAGAACACGAACTCACATTTTTTTCTCTGGTTAGGAAAAGGGAGAGCACATGGGAGATATGAGGCAGCACAACACTACAGGAGAAAGTATTAGGGTTTGCTAAAACAAAAAAAAGAACAATTTATACTAGAGATTAGAGGGTCAAGATCTAGTTTGGATAGCTTGGACGGTTAAGATCAGGGGAAGGGCTTCTTTGATGGGTTTAGTAAGTTCTTTGGTTCAATTTAAAACCATGTAGGATTGAACCAAACTATATGGTAGATTTTGGATTTAAGAGGAAGAGGGCAAAAGTGGCTGTGAAAATAAAAAGAGGGGGTATTTTTATTTTATTTAAAAAAATTGTAATTACAAATCGATCAAAATTAGTTTTTAATTTGAAGTAGAATAGTTTTGAAATAAAAAATAATTAATTTCTAAATATAATTATAAATACAATAATTTTTGAAATCGAAATAAATTGGTTTTTAAATATAAAAAGAAAATAATTTCATTTTGAAATCGAAAGAAATCGATTTCTAAATTAAAAAAGAAATTAGAAACCGACTACAATCGGTTTCTAAATTGACTTTAAATTTATGAAATAGAATATAAAATAAATATATTTTGAAATCGAAAATATCAGTTTCTAAGTGTAAATAGAAATTAGAAACCGACAAGTATCGATTTCTATTTTATTCTTTAAAATTTAATAAATAAAATAGAAATTATAATCATTTTGAAACCGATATAAATCGGTTTCTAAATATAATAGAAAACAACATCATTTTGAAACCGATATAAATCAGTTTCAAAATATAAATAGAAAACAATATCATTTTAAAACTGAAAGCAATCGGTTTCTAAATTAAACAAAAATAAATTTGAAACCAACTAGAATTGGTTTCTAAATTGACTTTAAAATTTTTAAAATAAAATATACAATAAATAAATTTTGAAACCGAAAGCTATCAGTTTCTAAGTGTAATAGCAATTAGAAACCGACAGGCATCGATTTCTATTTTTTTAATTTTAAATGTAATAAATAAAATATAAATTATATTAATTTTGAAACCAATATAAATTAGTTTCTAAATAAATAGAAAACAATTTTATTTTGAAACTGAAAGCAATCGGTTTCTAAATTTAACAAATAAATTAGAAACCGATGAGAATCGGTTTTTAAATTGACTTTAGAAATCGGTTTGTAATCGATTTTTAAATCGATGCTAAATTTGTTGTGCAAAATTTAGAAACCGATTAATTTTCGTTTCAAATTTCGGTTTCAAAACCGTTACTAATCGATCTCTGATATATTTAACCTGTTCTACTCAATTTCCATTTCAAAAGCCGTTTTAAATTACAAACCGATATAGATCCATTTCAAAATTCGGTTTCTATTTCGATATTTTCTTGTAATGGGAGTGTAAAATTAGTCTTGTTAGGCTGTTATATGATGAGTATAAGATCCTATTTCGTCTTCTTTTGTAATTCCTTGCTTCTAGATTATGCATTATTCCTTAGGTAGTTTAAAAGTGTTTCAGTTTAGCACCTCGGTTTTATGAAGTACATAGTGAAGTGAAATAGATTTAACAGACGTGTTGAGTCTGCCATGGAAATACGTACTCCAAAAAATGCTATGTTTCTGTCAGTATGGTCTAAGTGGTGTGCCTATCTGGTGCTAGGCACGAGTACATAAAGGTAGTATAATTACCCTAGATAAGGGTGAGGAAACCACTACTAGCAGTCGTTAGTTGATGACCCAGTCAGAGTAAGTTTATGATATCAGTAGATTCAAGAGAGATAAGAGATTGGGAGACCTAGTATGTCAGGACGTATTGTAGTAACTATACAATATTCTCGATGTTCGCTCTGTAAGCTGCAGATTACAGTACTGGCATGGGATTATTGTGTAGAGCTGCGTGCTTCCCCGTGGTGCTCCATGATAAGGATGTTTGCAGATGGCCTCTGTTTGGTATAGTTATGCCAGACTTGTAATACCCCTATGTTCATTAGGTCAGTATATTCCACTATTCCGGTGACCAGTGTCTGTCCAGACAGTCGAGATATCTAGTCGTATGTCTGTATCATCTAGAAAAGCTCTGAATAAAAATTAATAGCCAATACATAAAGGTGAAATTGAAATAAGAAAAATAAAACATAAAGAATTAAATGAGCCAAGACCACAGCGATAGATGATCGAATCGGAAAGTGACTGTGAGGTCAGTCGTAACCTTAATTCCGTATGGGACATTGTGACACAGCAGGCCTAGGAATAATTGCGAAGCTAGTGAAAATGAGAGAACCACAGAAAAGAATTGAGAACAAGATCAAATAATTGAATCAGGGTTCAGGAAGCAATTTAATGCTAATGGTAAACCAAATCAGACCGGTAAGGGGCCTTAGAGGTGACTCTTGGCCTAAATGTCCAATAAAATATAGGAAATTAAATTTATGAAAAAGAATTAAAAAGTGAAGAGGTGTGTAGAGAAAGAAAAGAAAATTTCAAATGTTAATTCTTTTATGACATCACTTCTTATGCAATTAATATTATAATTTTTAATATTAGAAAATTTAAGATAATTATGCATAAATAAAGTCAAAAATTAAAAGAAAATAAAAATTCCTTCTTCTTTTCCATCCATGCCATCCCTCTCCTCTCTCTTTTCTCTCTCTCTAAATTCCTCCATGGCCATGAATTTTCAAACTTTGAATTAACCCCATAAATCTCACAAATTTCCTAAATAAATATTGTAGTTGAAGCTTGGTAAGAAGATTAAAACAATAAATTGAAGGAAAACTTGAAAAAATTGGAGCTTAGGAAATTCAAGAAAAATGTAAGTTAATCAAATCTCTTTCTTTAGTATAAGTGCTTGAGGTTGAATTCATGTGGATGAGTTTACATTAAGAAATTTGAAAAATCTTACATGGATGGAGTTCCATGAATTTCGGCCAGCCATGGGGGAAGGGTGATTGAAGTGAATTGAATGGAATTAAGTATATAATTAAGCTTAACTAAGTAGGTAGAAGTGATTAGTGTACTGAATTGAGTAGGGATTAATCAATTGATAAATTATGATTCTTGATCAATGGGAAATTTGGGGGGGGGGGGGAGGATTGGGAATTTAGGGGATTAATGCAATTTGACCTAATTGAGATTTAAAATGGTTAATTGATGTGAAATGGAGTGTATTTCAGTGGTTAGAATTTGAATTGAATGGTGAATGTATACTGTCCAATCTGGACAGCCTGATCATGGTCCACTTAAATGACCATAATTGAAATTCTGTTGCTCCAATTTGTGTGAAGCCAATTGGAGATGAAAAATAAGACCTAATGCAATAATTTTTATGTAGAAACCTTGCCCTAAAATTGACCTTAAGTTAGTGTAAAATTGAGTTGAATCCATATTAGGTACCCTACCCCTGTACAGAATTTATCATATAAACAATACTTGTTCAAATAGTCATAATTTGGTGTAGAAAGGTCCAAATGACCTTATTTTTCGACCATTGAAAAGCTATGACATAGTAGAATAACTTTTATGAAGAACACAAACTTGAATTCTGGCCATAACCTAGTTAATTTACCACCCAAAATTGGGTCACCAAATCTGTTAGAACATAAAACTTGCCCATAAATCTGGACTTTGGTCAATCCGGCCAATTATGGTTAAATGGCCATAACTTGAGTTACAAAAATTCAAATGAAGTGATTCAAAAAGGGAATTAAAGCTAGGACACTAAGGAACAACTTTGATGGGGGGAAGTCAGCCAAATTCTCACTATAGAGGGTCCAATGGAACAGTATAAATAAGTGACCTAAAACTGAAAATTTGCCATTTCTCCTAGGAAAACCTTGAATTGATTTTGGCAATCAATACCAATAAAAATGTGACCCAAAATGTGGTATGTGGGTGTAATTAGAATTAAAAAACCTATTTAGTATAAAAAAGTCAACATTTTGACTAATTGATTAAATGAATAGTAATCACCATAATAAAAAACACGAAGAAGTCAAATAAAGTGAAAAATTCAATTATTGAAATTTCTATTAGAAATAATTTGGATAGGTATTGAAGTACTGTGATTTTGTGTTTCAGTAGAAAAAGAGACCGGAAAGAACAAGAGAAGAGTGAGTCAAGACAAGGAGGAGACTCACTAGAGGTTTGCACATAACTAATTTTATTCAATTGATTTTAATACTGTAAATTATTTTGAATGAATTGTGAGTTTGAATGTATTAGTGACAATTGTGATTTTCTCTTTAAACTTTTATGAATTGTGTGTTGCCAACCCTATAAAGGGTAAATTATTGAATGATTTGTGTTAAGTGAATTAAAATGCAATTATTTGAATAGAAATTTTATGAAATTAGTTTTTAAACCACAGTTAGCATGACAGTCTTATTCAGAAATCCTCGGTAGTAATGGCTATTTGGGGTTTGGCAATTAAAAATTGCTTATGTCTCCCATTAATAACGGTTAGGGGGTAAGACTGTATGAGTACTCATTAGCTAGCTAGCCCTTCCCTCATTAATAACAATTAGTGAGGTGATTTGCTTTGTCGTGGTGTACAACACGGTATTAATCGTGAAATTTTGTGTCATGGTCTAAACTGTGTATTTTTGGCAACACTTTTACTTTGTGATTTATGAAATGTGGTTTGAAATAAATGATTCATGTTAACTTGAGATTTTGGAAAACACTTCTTTGGATATAAAAATTTTGATTTGTTATGTTTTGATTTATTATGCTTTATAATGAGCTGAATTTTTTTTAGTTGTGTACCACTGAGTATAATTACTCAGCGATTGCTTTTATTTGCTGTCGCAGATAAAGAAAATAACAAAGTAGCAGAGTGAGCTGCTACAGTGACAGGGGAGTATAGTTTGAGGATCTTTTTGTACGGGTATATTATTTATACCCTTATCAATTAGTTGATGTAAATACTTTTATTCATATGTATCTTTTGTACTAATTGAGCAGTTATACAGTAAAATTTGTAATGATATTACTTTTGCTTTCTTTCCTGAAAAATTTAGACTTTTGTATTTATATCGAATATATTAAATAAAATTGATGGATATGGAAAATGTATTGAGATTGTGTTGAATTGAGGCCCATTGAAGTTGAGATTGAGAATTTTGTATTGGAAGTGTTTTTTTTTTCAGATTTTGGAAGAATTGTTTTCTTAAATTACAGCCGACACTCTGTCGAAATTTTTATAAAAATTATAGAAAATAAAATTGACCAAAATTTTAACTCATAATTTAAACTTCAATTAAAGGTTTTTAAATAGTGCTTTAACATTACTTTACAATTTCAAATGAATTGGATTTACTTAAAATCCCTTGTAGCATATTTAATGGGTTATCGGTGTGCGAAGTTCGGTAATTTATTATATATACTACATGATCATGTTATTCCTTACGGAGGAGTAAGGTGTGACAAGACTAGAGTTCTATATCTGCAGAGGAGTTGGGAACTCCTAGTTAGGGGTCTAGACTCAGAATATCGAAGGGTCACAGTATGGTGATAACTAGAGTCAGTGACTCAGTTACCCTAACATGAGCTAGAGTTACATCAGAAGTTGTCATCAGACCAGAGGTGTCGGGTTAGTTGCAAAGTAAAGGTGACACCAATAGATTGAGACCATCTGATCGTCAGTGTGGGATTTTGGACAGTTTTTGCAGTACGATGGATGTTTTACCTATAATGTAGTGAGAATAGTA
Source organism: Hevea brasiliensis (assembly GCF_030052815.1). Taxonomy (NCBI): domain Eukaryota; kingdom Viridiplantae; phylum Streptophyta; class Magnoliopsida; order Malpighiales; family Euphorbiaceae; genus Hevea; species Hevea brasiliensis. The sequence continues at coordinate 6,225,906 of NC_079502.1, forward strand.
TCTCCCTTGTATGGCAACAAGGTGCATAATACAACTTTGCTTCTAAAAGGAGACAAGATGCTATGAATTATGTTTATAGCCTGTGAAGTAACATTTTAAGAAGTTTACAGTATGATAAGAGAGCAGATGGCCTGTCATGGTTTTGGTAAGGTGGCAGGTGCAGTACTCCTTTTGCAATCAGTTGTGATATAAGACAGAAGATTACTACTAGTGATGGTGACCTAAAGAATAGTATCCCAGATGGGACTGTAGAGTGTGGTAGAAAGTAGTTGGCTCAAGTATCCTTAAGAGGGTATAAGTTTCATTGTAGGAACTATTAGTGATCAGATCATGATGGATGCAAAGCTTTTGAGTAGCAAGGGAAAAAGGAAATCCTATAGATTCATTCCTTGAGGTAGTAGGGTTAGTATGAGGTCTAAAGGAAAGAAACATAGATCACATAGTGAATGCATGGCTATTATTCCTTGAGTTCCTCATTAGCTTCTTTTTGCTGGAGACAAAGGTATACTCTAAGTAAAGGAAAGGATAAGGATAGAAGTTAGCATAGGTAATGTCACACCTTACCCTTCCGTAAAGCATAATATGATCCCGTAGTACACCTAATGAATTACTGAACTTTGCTTATTAGTAACCCATTAAATATACTACAAGGGATTTTAAAATAAATTTCCATTCATTTCAAAAGTGGTAGGTAATTTTGAACAGGTATTAAAAACTTTTAATTGACACTAAGTCATAAATGAAATTTTTATTTATGATATACTTTTTGCAAACTTTTTTAGAAATTTTGACAGATTGCCAGCTATAATTTGAGAAAACAGTTCTTCAAAACCTGTGAAAAATATTCCCAATATTTGATTTAACCACAACTCCAGTAATTTCAATATCATCCCACAAGTCAATACCATCAAACTTAAGTTGAATTAAATCAAACATTGAAATATCTCATTTCATTATTGTAAATTCAATTATAAAGAAATTAATTCATCATTCACAAACCTTGGAAAGAAATTTAAATATTACATTCAGTGGGGTAATAAAATTAAGTTTCAAAGATATATAGGTAAATAAAATTGCAGATTAATATTACAATAATTTACATTTGATTACATTCCAAAATAATATTACAAAAGAGTTTATACAACTGCTCGAATGTAATTACACATATATAATTACATTATTACATCAAAACCTAATGTACAAGGATATATCTATGTTATACCTGAAAATAGTCCCAATTCGTCTTCAAGTTGTCTCACTCAGCTGCTCTGTATTTTTTTTAATCTGCGACAGCATATAAAGCTATTGCTGAGCGGTCAATTCAGTGGTGCACAAACTAATAATTTAAAACTTAATATAAGTTATGCTTTGCCAAATCATAAAAAATAAAAATTTGAATATTTCTAAAGATGATGCATTTTATTTCTAAGGATGCATTTTATTTCTAAGGATGCATTAGAAATAAATAGTTATAAAAATTATAAGTAAAATAAATATTTACTCTCTGAGTCGAACGCTCACTCTTGTTCACTATTTTTCCAGGATACAGGAGAGCCTTGTTGTAAATGATTTGTTCCTTTCTTCACAGGTCCACTTATGTTCATTTTGTATAATTTATGTAATCAAGGGAAGTTTTAGAACTCCGCATGTGTAGGGGTTATTTAATTTGAGTTGGGCAGTAAAAGATTATATTTCTTTTCTTGTGAAAGTTTTTAAACTTCTTATGATGCATGTGATGTTGAATGGACTAGGTATATGGCCTGGTTTGAGGGAGCTTAGCTCCCATTTGATCTTATTGTGATTTGTAAATGACTGTGAGGGTGAGTTGAGCTCCCTAATGGATTGAATTTTTGTATTTACAGGTCGAGTGAGCCAAAAGCTCCCCGTTAGATAGTCCATATTATGGCCAGACTATATTCGATTATTTCCTTAAAATTGGGCCAAATATGGATTTATATTAGGGTTGAAAGATAATTGAGCTTATTACGGGTTTCGGAGACCTTGTGCTGACCCAAGTCCTAGTGCCAGTCCGGCCTGCGAGTTCGGGTCGTGACAATAAAAATATTAATTTTAAATTTAAAAATATATATTAATTAATTCAATCAATATATAAAAACTAAAAAATTCAAAAGTTTCTTAAAAAAAAGATAAATAAAAATATTAAATAAATAAAGGATCACTGTCTCTTTGCTTTAATATATATATATATATATATATATATATTCAAACTAAAATAAATTTATTTAATAATTAATAAAATAATATTAAACCTAAAAATATCTTATTAATTTAAAATCATTATTTTTAAATATTCATGACCTAATTAATAATAATAATAATAATAATAATAATAATAATAATAATAATAATAATGGTAATGTTGAAAATATAATTATTTTAATTTATTCCTTTTAAGTATTTCACTAGATACACTTAAATTTAATAGTAAAATTTAAAATTTAAAACTTTTAAGATAAACATTAAAATGTTTTAAAAATATTAAATTAATTAAATTAATAAATTACATATTTCTTAAAATTTTCAGTACTATATGACGTGGTTAGTGTAAATATATTGATGTTAGTGTAAATATTTGGAATTCATTAAGTTTTTATTAGAAAAGTTGAAATTAGGAGAAATGTGATGAGAGAAAAATAATTTTTAATTTGTGATAACTTATAAATCTACAATTATAGGTAGTAAGGACTTTAGATTTACTCAAATTAAAGTTAAATAAGTTTTAAATTTTAAGAAAAATAGTAAAATTGAGTAATTTCACTGAAAAAATACTTGAAGATGAGTGACTATAAATGAAAATTAGGTCGGCAATAATTTTTAAATTAGTGTTTAATATTTTAACTATAGTTAAAATATTGTCTCTGTTATTTATATTATTCAGTTACGTTTCATAACTTTTAAGTTAGTATTTAGTGGTTTAACTAGGGTGAAAAAAGATATTATTATTATTTTTATATTTAATAATTAATTCAACTACTAATTTTGCCGAAAACCTTTACTTGAAATCATATTATAAACAAGTATCTACTAACCGATAATATCTAATAACTAGCCATTAGTAAAACAATTGACAACTATTAAAATAATTAATTGCTACTAAAACAACTAGTGTTGCTGAATAGATCCTTAGTCCAAATTAATATGAAAATCTATAATATTCTGTCACAATAATTTTAATGATCCCTAAATTAAAATTAATGATCTTTAAGAAAATAAAATTTTATGACTTTGTTGAAATAACTCATAAAATTTAGTGGTATTGAATGAAAATAACCCATATAATAGATATATTATAAATATTTAATTGGAAAATAATCAAATAAGCCCTGCACTTTCATTCATAGTCAAATAAGTTCAAAACAAAATTTTAGGTCAAATAAGTTATTTTACTTTTTAATTAAGGTCAAATAAGTCACCACATAATAAAATATTATTTTATCTATTTTTTAATAATAAAATATTAAAAATAATGATTTTAATATTAAATATTTTTTATTCATCATGCTATTGAATTTCTTTTTTAATTTTATCTTAATTAAATATAAATAATTTTAATATTTAAAAATTTAAAAATAATATTTTATTAAATTATGACTTATTAGACTTTAATTAAAAAGTACAGAGACTTATTTTGTTTAAAATTTAATTTTATACTTATTTGGCCATCGACTAAAAATACTAAAAATACAAGTATTTACTTAGTCTTCTTTTAACATTTAACTATTTATAATATCAAATAATTAATGTTACTCATATATATATAATTAGTGAATTGTCCGTGCAAATTGTAACGGTTCGACAATTCTCTACTTCTATTTTTGGCAAAGGTCAAGGTCATCACAAGCTAACTCTTGCCCTATGAAGTTAATAATTATGAATCTGTACAGGTACGTACAAGAAATTTCGAATATGCTTAATATTTGGGTCTAAGCGAGCTTGCCAGATAGGAGGAAGGCTGGCTTAGGGCCGTAGCTAAAGATGACCTAGGCGCTGCACGGGGCTAGAACTCTCGTCCCGTGACAAAATGCACATGACTAATAAAACTTTTAATATATAAATATTTTTAATTTATATACTTTAATTTTAATGCATAAAAATAAAATAATATTTTGAATTGATTGTTAATTATTTTATATTTTATTTTTATTATTTTCATGTTGATTAAACATTTTATTTCAATTTTTTTTAAAGAAGATTTTATAAAAAAATATATAGCAATATAATAGAAATAATGATTAAAGATATAAAATGATATAAGATTAATTAAAATACGATTATATTCATCACTTTAAAAAATTAAAATTTGTTATTCTTTTAATATATTAAAGAAATATAACATATGTAATTATTATATTTATTTATTAATATTAATATTATTATAAAAAATAATGTTAATAATCTAAAATCCATAAAGGTAGTACAATATATACAAGTTGATATATTGTAACTTACTTACGAATAATGGTTGTTTATTATAATATTAAAAATAATCATTAAATAATTTGTAACTTACATAATTAATAACTTAATAGCTTAAATCAATCAAATAACAAATTAATACATATAGAGAAAATTTAATGATATTAATAAAAATTTCTAGTGTCATATATATATTAAAAGCATATTAAAATAAAGTAAATAAAATAAAATAATAATAAAGTAAATTTAAATTTATTAACATATAAATGGGAGAGAGCAAAATTTTTAAGTTTTTGTAATATAATTTTAAATTATTTTATTATTTTAAGGTATACAAATCTTAAATTTTTATAATATAATAAAATATTAAAACATTATATAAGAAATTTATAAAAATGTAATAATATATAAATTTTTTTAATTATTTAATCATGAAATTTGAGATAAAATAGCAATAATATAAACAATTAAAAAAATAAAATACTTAATATAATAGACAATAATAACTATAATTATAATTAATAATCTTTATATGTTAAGTGTTATAAGGCAATACTAATAATAAATTTATTCATATGACAATAATAAGAAAAACTCTGTCTGCTTTGTATATATAATAAACAGATAGATTTAATGATATTAATGAGTACAGTGACTTTAGCCCATATGATATTGTATTTCAGGGTAAAAAAATAATTTAAAATTAAATTTCATGTATTTTAATTTTGACCCATTAATCATAATGCCAAACGAGGCATTATGAGTAAACTGATGCTATTTTGAAATTGATAAATTTGGATTAATTTTATTTATAGTCTCTTAAGTTATATAGTTATACCAGTTTCATCCATGAACTTCAATTTATATCATAAAAATCTCTAAATCTTAATTTGAGCTTAAAAAAAATTCATGTAACCTATCATTATAGATTAATTAATAGCTAAATTTTAGTTATCATCCCTTAATTTAAATAAGTTTATTATAGTTATTTTCAACCTTATAGCTAATTTAAAATTTTAAATCCTTATTTATTTTCAATTTATTTTGAATAAAATTATAAATAGTTTAATATTTTTATAAATATTTAACTATTTAATTTATTATTTAAAAATTATTATTTTTACATATATTATTTTTTTAATTTAATTTTAAGTTAATATCTAAAAGATTTATGTTTAATTTATTTTAATATAAAAAAATTAATAACACATAATTATTTTATTTTATTTTTAAAATATTTAAAAACTAATTAAATATAAATGATTTTATTTATTTATTTATTTTTATGCAGGTTGTTATTGTATACAACCAGTTCAGAGTATGACTAGGAGCCAGTTTCTCTATGGTTATTGCAGTCAAACAAAAGTAGTGGTCACAATCATATACACAGTACTGCCCACATAGCCTGCAATGCATTGTTCCAGAATCAGATCTGATCATATTTCCTTTTTTAGTTCACAATGATCATGAAACCACTTATTTTTATTATTATTAAACTGATATATTTTTCTAAATTTATCACCTAAGATGATTTAATCACCTTCAGTCTGATAATTACAATTATTTAATCAAATCCAAATCACTAATTGCTTAATGATTCTTATTCATACTGTTGATTTAGTACAGAGCAATGAAAAGCAGAGAACACAGAACCACCCCAATAAAGGCACGTCTCCCACAAGGACACCTCACACCGCCTATATAACTAAACCCAAATCTACTTTCATTATTTCAGACAAAACCATCTCTAGAAGTCCCCAAACAGTGATCTGGAACCGATAATTTCACCGTATATCCCCAAATGGGTTTACAAATAAGAGCTCTCTACCTTCCATGTCTTAACCTGCCGCTGATCACAATTCTTGGGATTTTTGTGTTAGTTACCGGTGCTGCAGATTACACAAATTTGGTTTTCAAAGGTTGTGCACAACAAAAATTCCAAGACCCATCTGGGATCTACTCTCAAAACCTCAAAAACCTCATGGAGTCTTTAGTTTCTCAATCGTCACAGAAAAGTTTCTCCACAACAACTTCTGGGGATGGCCAAAATGCCATAGTTGGTCTATACCAATGCAGAGGCGATCTCACAACACCACAATGCTACACATGTGTCAGCAAAATCCCAGACATGGTTAAAAAACTCTGTGGCCAAGTCATAGCAGCCAGGGTTCAGCTAAATGGGTGTTATCTTAAGTATGAGATTTCGGGTTTTAAGCAGGTCTCTGAGACTGAGTTGCTATTCAAGGTTTGTGGGTCAACTCAGGCTACTGGGACTGGGTTTGAGGGGATGAGGACTGCTGCCTTTGATTCTATGGTGAATGGTTTAAAAAATGGTTTTTACACTGGGAATAACCAGACGGTCTTTGTTTTGGGCCAATGTGAAGGTGATTTGTCAAGTGATGATTGTGGAAATTGTGTGAAAAGTGCTGTAGAGAGTGTGAAAACTCAGTGTGGTGATTCAGTTTCTGGGCAAGTATATCTCCTCAAGTGCTTTATTAGCTATAGCTACTACCCAAATGGAGTGCCCACCATTGATTCAGGATCAGGTAAAGGTATATAAATCTCTCTCTTTGCAGCCTCTTATTCATACTATATTCCAAACAATATATTAGAATAGGTACTCCTTTCTTTATTTCTTCATACTAGGAAGCTAGAAGATTTTTATTTATTTTTTTTTTTTTTGATGAAGATTAAGGAGGGGGGATGAATGAGACAGGAGATTTTTTTTTTTTTGACTGCTGGGATGGTCAATGTTTCAGGGGTTTTCTCTGTTCTTGTTGTTTTTTAGTTAAAGAACAAGGCAGGGAGTTGGGATTTTTGTGATATGATTAGGTCAAAGTTATAATCAAGTTGGATGTGGATTGCAGAGGTAGTAGGGACAAAGCAGCACACATCGAGGACAGTGGCCATTGCAGTCGGAGGAATAGCAGCTTTCCTGTTTCTAATTGTGTGTTTGATGTTTATAAGGTCGCTCTTCAAGAAGCGTAGGGTTAGTAAACAATATGATGGTTGGAATTGACTGCTTGCTTCCCCTTTATACCGCTAATGAAAAATGAAAAAGAAAAAGAAAATCTGAGAACTTATTATAAGTTATTGTACATGGAAATTTGTTTGTATGATACTGTGCAGATTACTAGTGATATTGAGTTTTCAACTTTCATGCATATGCTCTGTTTCTCCATATATTCCTTTAGCTTTCTTTAGATGCATAGCCACAAAGTGAGACTAAACATTCGAAGGATCAGACACTTTTATTGAATATTGTTGGCCAAACCAAACCCATTGGTTGATTGTTTAATGTTTTAATTTGCTTTATGTAAGTTAATCAAGGCACGAGGGAAGAACATTAGTATTTAATCTTTTTCTTTAAAAGAAAACAACTTTAAAGAAAGTATCTATTGGTGGCATTCCTTAGCCACACATTCCTTCCAGACCACTTTAATCATTTAATGTGCTGCTTTGGGTGGGTTCTTTCTATAAGAAAACCCATTATCTGCTGTCTGTACATGCATAATTTTTATTACCCCAAATCCCTAATTCCTGCCCACAAAGATTGTCTCAGCAGTAAAAATTTTTTAACATGATCTACAAATTTTATTATAATCTCCACGTCCTTTCACGATTAACTTTACCTCTAAAATTATATATATAAAATTAGGAAAACTTCTAAATTAATAAATAAAATGCTGATTTTGGGATTAAAAAAAAAAAAAATCAACTTGGGTTCTTGAGTTGGCATATGAAGCCAAATTTTCCAGCCAGATACGAACTCAGCAATCTTTTACATGCCTGTTCGGCGTTCTACCATTGGTAGTTGTGACTTTTCCTTTTTAAATAAAGATTGCTTCTTTATTTTTTAAATAAAGATTGCTTCTTTATTACATTTTATCCTTCACAGTTAAGCAAGAAGTGCTTATAAAGTTGCTGTTTTTATTTTGATTATTACAAGGTAAAAGGCAATATAATGATGGAGGGTTTTATTTTTATTAAAGCATTTTTGGCGATGTAGGCTGCAATAACTTTAGTAATTAGCTTAAAAAAAATTATCTTTGAAAGTCGATATTGACATTATACTAAATTAGCATCCAAATTGTCAATTCTCAGTTGGGCTTTTCCTACTTTAATATTTGCTGTTTACCTTGGACAAGATATGCATATGCAAAAGGACAAGCAATATACATTTGGGTTGTCTTTTATTAGGTGAAAAAAAGGTCGCTATCTACATTAATCAATCAATAGTTCTTTTGATCCTACCATTAAAGGCATATTATTTGCCAGATAGATCTAAATTTAAGTTTTTATTGTTTTAATATACCAAACTAAAAAAAGAAAAAAAAAATAGTCCTTAAAACCTATTATGATCTCAAACCGCTAAACCTATTGCAACATTTTTTTTTTTTTTGGGGTGGTGATGGTGGTTGGGGGGGCACTGAAAAATGATATCCAATCATGTAAAGAGAAAACATAAGATTTTAGATTTACTACAACTAGAATCAAAAGGAACTTAGTTTTGTCTTCATTTCAATGCAGCTCCCGAAAATTCATACAATTTCTGAAGATTATTTTGAATCACACCAAGTGCAGGATTCCATGTTTTCAATAAATATGCCAAGATTTTGTAGCAGCTAGAAGCCAGGAAGATAACGAGCTCTCAAACAAAGATTGTCTGTTCAAAGGTAGCAGCACATTGAAACTGACTCATCTTTCCCTCTATTAACCATGAATATGTTTAGGTGTTGAAAGATTAATCAAACAGACTTGGAAAAACAAAACTTGTCAATACCAGTTTTAACCAAAATGACTGCTCCCTCATTTCCACGGTCAATTGAAGACAATTATACTGCTAATTTAAAAAAAAAAAAAAAAAAAAAAAAAAAAAAAAAAACTCTATTGAATTCATCAACTCAAAATAAATTTGAAAGAAATAGCAAGTCTTGCTGGTTATGCCAATGCCAAATATTTATTTAAGCAATTAATAACTGAATATCATTGCAAGATAAAATAATTTTCAAAAAAAATTAGAAAAAGGGTTATAAACAAAGTTTTAGAAACTTAAAAAATACGGAGAGAAATCAAAACAATAGATTTTCAAAATCTCAATGAATAACTTAATAATATGTTTGGATATCAAAATTTGAAATAAGATATTTAGATTTGACTTTAATATAAATTGTTATTGAGGATTTCAAATAACACCATTTTATTTATTAAGAATTTTTTAGAGTTGATTTCAAATAAAACCATTTTATAAATTATTTTGAATCCATATTAAATAAGATGCTCTCCACATTTATGAGTCTAATATAAGTTCATGACTCTAATCAATTGAAGAATATAATTTTATCAAATTCAATTCTCGCATTTTAAATTCTCCAACCAAATACAGGGTAAATGTCATCAAATTCAATAACAGTCAATTTGAAATCAACAATTTATTTGAGTTTCAATTCAACTCATGTGATTTAATAGTTATACTTCTAAAAGAGAGGGCAAAAAATCATAAATAAATTTTTTTAGTGTATTTGAAACATCTTTATGGTGGATATTTCAAGTTCACAGTTCACAATCAAGTAATAATATACATACACGAATTTGGTTTACATTTAACAAATGTACTAAACCAAATACAATCTATACATTATGAATATCAAAAACTACGTATTTAATTCAAATACATCATTTCAAACAACTTTATATCCACACACAATGTAATCGTAGTTTGAGAAATGAAAGCCATACCTAGGAATAACAAACCTTCTACTTCAATACTTCTTGATATGATGACAAGATAAATTGAAGCTTTAATTTCATACAATGATCATTTTGAAAATTGACTTCTGTTTCATTATCATGAAGAGGATTAGGATAACAAATTTCATAGCTTTGCAGTAATTCAAGGAGTTGCAATTATATAATTTTGCTTACTCATTTCGATCAGTGAACGTTTACCAAAATAAACATGTAATACAACTTTCATACATCTATAATAACGATTTTAATCCATATTACCCACCACATGTTTCGCATGAACTCCAGTTGTATGATCTGTAAAGAGAGTTTTTGAGTTTTAGAACACTTCGTATCAGATCTACAACACCGAAAACAATACTAAGCAAGAGCGAGCCAAATCTAATGAAACCAAGCTGGGGGATTTCATTATATTTCAATATGTACCTTCATGTAACTTTGTTAAGTAATTTATCAATATTTGCAGGGGCATCACCTTCATATTTCATCATATCAGAATTGAATTTTAAGATGAGCCCTAACCTGTTGTTCTCAACAATGAATTGCAAACTAGGGCAAAAGCCACTAAAAGGTGCCGTTTAACCATTAAACCCATAAATTCAAGAAATAAAACAAGGATCCTGTCAGTCTACACAACTTTAAAATGAAAATACGTGTCTGTTTATCCTTCCAAGCAGAATATAACCCACAAATTGCCCGAAAGAAATTTTTGTCAAAGAACAAACATTCGCCGCTTTCACATTGTGCATGATTATATATATCCTTGCCACAAAACATAAAAGTTTCTTAGGCTGCACAACATAAATTAACCAATTACCCTTCACTTGTTTACTTGGATCCTGTTGGCTAATAACTTTTAACGCAGTATTTAACGTTAAAACACTCCATCTCTTATTTATACTGATATATTTGATAGCATGGTATTTATACTAGCATTTAGAGGTTAAAAACTGATTAATGAAAAGTTATCCTCATAGCTTGCTTTTAGAGGCCAAGGGAACTTTTTGACTAAGGTCAATATTTTTTTATTTAATAACTAATCTAACCCAATACTTCAGTTTTAAATTACTATGTAAACAGCTAACTACTAATCCACGATTGATATTGCCGAACAATGCCCTAAAACACGTCAATCCAATGGGCATCTTGGTGATCAATTCACTTTCTAGATATAAAAAATCCCACCACCGATGTTCTCATAAACACTGAATCTTACCTTAAATCCACCCTAGAAAACTTGAAATCAGCAAAATCTTGCTAACTCACGCCTCTCAGTGCCCACAATAGCCACATTTCAAATTGCAACACTGAAATAAGCAAGATAATTACTGTTGCACTATTCTGCTATCCAAAGCATTCAAATTAACTTCGAACATGCTTTGCTAAAGTATCGAAGTTGCAACTTGATCAATGATAGGCTAATGACAAGCAAAGTTCCTCGAGCATTCACACAAATGACAAACATTCACACAAATTAACCAAAAACAGAACTCAAACAGTATATAGCCAATTGCTGAAATCCAGTTTAACCATTGAGAGCAAAACTTAAAAGTTAAAAAGGGATTAAAATGACAAAAATAATTATTGTATCTCAAAATCCCAATCGCCAAGAGACACTACATATCACATAAAGAGGATTCATTAAACATCGACAAAAAGAGTATTCCTGACCTGACTCGATCCATTTTTCATTCACTTTTGGGGTGCCCCAACAGGCGGGGCTCCGAGGAGGCTTTGCTGCTGGATCTCGAGCTCGTTCAACTGCTGCTCGCGGTCCATCTCAACGATAAGAGGCACCACCAGGATTAAGAAGGTGGTACCGGCGATCCACGCAGCCTTGCCGGTGCTGCGTAGGAGCTTCTTAGTAACGAAAACAGCGTCGCATGTAGCTCGCTTGCCTTTAGACACGATTTCAGAGTTAGTGAGCTTGGCAAGGATAGTGGGCTCTGATTTCGGCTTTGAGCCTCGCCTTGCCGGCAGTGACACTCCGCCTTTTCGTGACTGGGAGGCCATGAGCGTTTGCTGTTAAACGTGTTAACTGTTTGTTATGGGATTTACCAGGCGGTGAAGAAGAGAGACGGCTAGGCCGAGGGTTTCGCGAAAGAACAAAATGTCGCCGTTTTGATGCTATGGGAGTAGTGCCGGTGTTATGGTATTGTTCCTCCCTTGCACGTAGCTTGTTTTCTATGGTTATTTTAATTAATTTATTTTATTTATATTTTTTTTAATTGTCAAATTAAATTTTATTAATTAATGTAAGAATAATTATTGATAAAATAAATTTATTTTATAAAAATAAAGATATATACAATAATATTCGTGAATTTTATATAATTAAATTGCTAATTATTATTATTATTATTATATGTTTAGTAAAAATTTAAAAATTAAGAGTTAAATGTTATGTATATAAATTTTAATATTTAATTAAGGTAATTATTCATTTAGACATTAAATATTAATATTTAATTATAAAAAATATAAATATTAATAGAGTAAAAAGTTAATATATTTTTTTAAATATTTAAATAATATTAATAATATTAAAAATTATAAATATAATAATTATCTTTTATCAATTTCGTATTAAATACTTCAAATTAAAAATTAGAGTTAAATATTAATATTAGAGTTTAAGTCAATATTTACTCTCACTTAATTCTTAATTTTTTTATCAAACATACAGTAAATATTAATAGCTAATTGTAAAAATTTAAAGAAAAGTGATGGCACTAGAAATATATTTGCCCATTCATCTCAACCTGTTTGAAAATCAATCATTAAATATTCAAGAATATTAAAAAGCAATGCACTTTTGAGTTGATTTTATTTGAACTTAAATTAAAGATTTTATAATTTTAGAAAGATTATTATTATTATTATTATTATTATTGTTGTTGTTGAAGATTAATAGTTAATTCATTTTAAGTAAATTTTATATTTTTATTGAAAAATATTCAGAAAAGGGTAGGATGTTGAAAGAACACGTGAATGAGTTGATAAAAAGGGTATTTTAGTCTTTTAATTTGTAATTAACGGCTAAATTGAATAGAATAATGAAAGAATTGATAAAATAAAAATTGATAAAATTTTATATTTTTCTAAATAAAGGAATGGAATAATAAATAGTATAAAATTTTAAAAACCCTATAATAATTTTCTCAAAAAGAGACACCAATTTAAGTAAGATTAAAATTATATGAAAAACAAATGAAATATCAAAATTTAAATTAAATGATCTCTCTTTGCTATAGATTAAAACTAGGGAATTATCTATACTTGTAATTATTAATAATTTTAATTTATGTATTTTTTTAAAATCTTAATATATAAAAATAATATAATATTTTAATTTTTTTATTAATTATTTTTAATTTTTATTTTTATTATTTTTATCTTTCAATTTTTTTAATAAATAATTCATAATAAAAATAATTATAATTTATCTATATAATATAGGTATAAATATATATAATTAATATATATTAATATATTGTAACTTACTTTATAATAATGATTATTTATTGTAGTATTAATAAGATAATTATTAAATAATTTATAACTTATATATAATAGATAATACAAAATGTTATACATTAACCACATGATAATATTATAAAAAAATATCATATATTATTATTATTGTAGAAATGTGATATATATATATATATATATATAATGAAAATAAAATTTCATAATAGATTTTATTAACATTAATAACTATCTCTCCTACCAACCAACAAGTAAGTTTGGGGTGCATAAATATTAGTTCAATTGATATAATTTAAATTTAAATTATTTTTAATTTAATATTTAAAATAGACTTAAATCAATTCTTTTGTTTTATTTTTTTAGAACATTATGAAGCAATTCTATTCGAAATTTAAATTATATGTAAATATTTTTATTCTATTAACTTGAGAGAATATCATTTAGATACTATTAAAAACATATTTAGTATTTTTAAAACTTTTATTATTAAAATATATGTTAAAATTAATTTTTAATATTCTCTCTTTAACATATTTAAAGAGATATTTTTCAACCATAATTTCAATAACAATATCAAATAAATTCTATATATGTCTATAATATTATATTTTAATATAATATTATTTAAATGTCTTTAATTTTGAAATATTTTTATTTTACTAATTTTTTTTATGGTATAAACCAGCTAAACTAAATCAAAATTGTTTGGTTTGATTTTTTTTATTTTCTTAGGTAAATAATGAGAAGTCTTTGGCTATGAGGAAGTGTAATTATGAACTCAGGAAGCGAACTCAAATCGAAGCCATGATATAAATCTTGGACCGATTTGGTGTGTTAATTTAGGATCTGTTTGTTATTATCATTGAAAATATTAAAAAAATTATTTTTTTAAATATAATAATTAGAAAATATTAAAAAATAATTAAAAATTAAATTTAATTAATTTTAATTATAAAAATATTAAAATAGTAAAATAAAATTTTTTAATTATTTTTTTTAATAATATTTAAAATTATATTTTTATTCAGAAAAATTAGTTTTAATATTCAAAACTCAATGCCAAACAAACTATTAATGAAATGGTAAACTAATTATAAAATTAAGTTGATTATCTAATTAAATCAGATAAAAAATTGATACATAAAAAATCTAGTTGAATCGGTAACTTAATAATCCATTGATCTGATTAATTTAAAAATTTCTTAATTAAAATTTTTAAGACATCAATGATATTAATATTTTAATTTTTAATTTATATTTAGTTGATGTTATTTACTATTTTTATATTTATAATATTATGAGAAATTTTATAAAATGATATGTTTATTTTTTTTTCATTTTTAATATATAATTAATATTTCATTAATATTAACAAGATACAATTATTTTATAAAAATATTTTTATTCCATACATTAATTATAAATTTTGACTAAAAATATTTAAAATTTAAATATTTTAATATTTTCATATAATATTTAAAGTATTACTAAAGTAAATGTAAATATAACTTAATAATAAAATTTAGTTGATTAAATTTATTTAATTATATTAACAAGTAAAATATTTAATTATTTTTTAATTATTCACTTATTGAACTATTGATCGCTAGTTAAATAGTAATTTATCAATTCAGTTTTTTTAGTTAGATTAAGCTCCGAACTAAATTTAAAAATTATGATTTAAGCACCTCTTTAAATATGAAATTATGAGCTTTTTAATATTGCTATTAAAATTATTATGAAAAAATTATTATTTTTTAAAATATATTAATTAAAGAATATTAAAAAATAATTTAAAATTAAATTTAATAAATTTTAATCATAAAAAATATTAAAATAATAAAATAATTTTTATAAATTATTTTCTAATATTTTTTCTTTTCTGAAAAGTAACTGTTACTTTTTAAACCGGCTTCAAGGTTACAATTAATTTTTATTGCAAAATATGTAGAAAAGCACATATGATCTGACGGTCCAGGGAGAGCAATTTTACCGACAATTGGACGGTCCAGATTTAACAACTGCAATTGAAAACCCCACGATTACAATACGATGTATAAAAACGCGCGTTGGCGTTTTTGCGTTACCCAACAAAAAACCGAAACTCAAAACTAAAGCAAAAGGAAATCCCAGAAGCTCTTACATCTCGGAGACGCCAAAGCCAAATCTACTACTCTTCTCAACCTAAACGACGCCGCTGCCATCCCATCTACTCCTCGTAAGTTCCTAGCCATTGCTCTCTCTATCTCTTCTAAGCTGCTCGTAGTCACAGGTCCCTTTTTAGGGTTTAATTAGGGTTTGTTCTTTATATATTGCAATTCATTTTCTCCACTAAGAAGTTATTTGCCTCGAAATTTGGATCTGATTTTAAGTTTAAATGTCTTCTAGATTTAATTCGTCAACTCACTTTAATCGCTAGGTGACTGAGGATTGGCAATAGTTTCGTGGTTGCTATTGTTTCGATTATTTTTATAATAGGATTTAATTTTCATATTGTCAAACCGGAATTTCTGAACTCTTAGTGTATTTGTCGCTATTTTTTTTAATTATAATTAGCTTGAATGGTTTTTGTTTGAAAATTGGAATTAAGGGACGTCAGAAATTGGGATAGAGAGAAATAGAGCCACTAGTGATTGATATTTATGCCTGTGAAGTATTTTTTATAATTTTTTTTTTGCTGAACATTTGTGTTATTTTGTGCCATTGCATCTTGTTGTATAGAGATAGAAGTTGTTCAGTTGACTATGGGAGACAGTGAGATGGTAGTTACTGAAACAACTGCAGTCACGGAGTATGCATCTGCTGGATATGCTTCTACTGGCTATGGCGATACCAGTTCAAATGTTGCTCCTTACTCTAGTGTTTATACCACTGAGGGCACTGGGGTTTTTGCTGCTTCTGCTGATGTGGCTTATACTGTACCAACTGCTTCAAGTTTTGCTGATGGGAATGTATATGGTACAGATTCTAATTCAGTCGTACAAGAGGCCCATGTCAACGCAATTTATGAGACTAAGCCAGATGTTGGAATGGGAAGTACTAGTGAGAATGTAGTTGCTATGAAGAATGCATCTACAGCGCCATCTCAAGCTGCTGGTTATGAGACTTCTGTAAATGGCAGCATTGGTGGTGAAGCAGTAAGCACTGCATCTGCTGAGAATGGTACTACTGCAGATATTGTGGAGGGAGCTGCTGCTGCTACTGTGGATGGTTTGGGTATGACTTATGCCTTCTTATGATATGTATGTGTTATAAGCGAAATTTATGTGACCTTTGATCGAGCCATTTAAAAATTAAAGTTAGCATAATATGATCTGCTAGCAGCTGAAGAGCTTCTGGCATCAAGTTTGCAATTTGGGAATAACTCTCTAAAATGGACACTTACTCTTGCCCCACCCCAACTGATTGCTAACAAAATTGACTCTTCCTTGTTTTGTTCTTTTTCAAAATTAAAGTTGACTTGCGTTATCCACTCAAGAAAATTGGATGTACATTGCTGTTATAGATGCAATGTAGATAAAAGCTTTCATGACATCAATTAGCCCCTTTGTTGCCCTTTACATGTTTTTGATTCTGGAAATCTTCCTTGAATGCTATATTCAAGTGGTATATTTGTGGGTTAGTTTTTTCACTTAGAGTGTCTACAAGGTACTTTAAACCTTTTTGTGGGATTTTTTCCCATTTTCATTTGAAGGAACTACTTAAGTCATTTTTCCAATCATGACAAACACCACAATTTGTTAGTTTCATGAACCAATATGCCTAGCTCTTTAGGTCTTACAGTTAACAAAAAATTGGAGCTTAAGCAGTAATTCTATGAGCAAGATATATATCAAACTAATAAATGCACTTTGCCATGCCATGTTGTATCTGTTTGATCAAGTGGGTAAATTTGTTAAATCTATAATCTTTATGCAATGATAAATTGCAATATTTACCTCATTATAAATGACAAGTTATTTAAAGTTGAGTTGGAGTGGTTTAGTGGGACCATAAATAGGTGATGGCCCTTTTATCTGTTAGCTACCAAACTTATCTCGGTGAACAGTGAAGATCGTTTTAAATATGATGCAGAGCTATTCGGAGTCCACAATTTTTTTTAATTATTATTTTTTAATAATTTCACGACATCCTCATGCGTTGGCATGTTTAGATGCTTTCTTTTTTTGAATATTTCACCAGTTTTGATTGATGCATTAGTGCACTTTATTGTATTATATTATTTTGTTTTATTGGGCCTGTTGCTAGTTCTTTATACTGCTATTCTGTCTCTGGTCTTTCTTTAACAAAAAATTGATACGGATCTGACTCTCTTGAGCATTTCTTAGGTGTTTCATTTGTTTTTTCTTGTTTTCCTTGTAGTGCCACCAATGTCAGGCGAAGAAGAGCGATTGTGGAGTATTGTGAGGGCTAATTCCTTGGATTTTGATGCATGGACTGCCTTGATTGATGAGACAGAGAAGGTGGCAGGGGTATGATTTTTCAGATATATATAAACTGCTAGTATTTTTTTCTAAATATTTTTCTGGAAGTGGGTGACTAGTAGGTTGATAAAATTAAAATTGGAAATACTAAGATAATTTTAGGAGGGGAGCGAAGGACATTGCACATACAAGATGGGAAGCAAAGGACATTGCACATACAGCTAATTGTTTGTTAAGATATTTTGTCTTTTATACCTGCAATTATAGTTATATTTGAAAACAAAGAAGAAGAAAAAAGGGAATCAGAGATTGAATGGATGTTATCTAATGGGAAACTTCTGTAAATTGATGACATTTACTTATCATGTGTCCTATAAATCGTGATTGCATAATGTCGCTCACTAGGGTGTTGAAGTTATTAATTTTCCATGGTTTCGTTTGTTAAAAACTGCATTTATAATATTGCTCTCTTTCTTTTTCCCGTGGAGATAACATTTTCATCTAAATCTGATGCAGGACAAGATATTGAAAATTCGAAAAGTGTATGATGCCTTTTTGGCTGAATTCCCATTGTGTTATGGGTATTGGAAGAAGTATGCAGATCATGAGGCACGAATTGGTTCTATGGACAAAGTTGTGGAGGTATATGAACGAGCTGTTCTGGGGGTGACATATTCGGTGGATATTTGGTTGCATTATTGCATATTTGCCATAAACACATATGAAGATCCTGACACCATTAGAAGGTAATTGCTGTTCAGATTTGCATTCATATTGTTGCTATACATTGGAATCATGATTGCATGATTTCCTGTGTCACAAGGATCTGGTGATTTTGTTGCTCTCTAACATCATTTTAGTATGCCTGCAACAGTGATTGCTCACATTATGGCGAAAGGTGTGATGGGAATGCTTTAGAAATGCATTTTTCTGATGTGCAAACCCTTGGTTTTGAGGCTACTCTAGGGGTAGCTGTTTGAATTTTCTTTTAGGATGTCAATCAAATCTATAATCTGGCATCATTATACACATTTGCTTCTCCGATGGTCTGCGTCATAGTAATGTAGTTGTTTTTGAATTATCGCTGTCTTTAACTTGACACTCTGAGGTGCATCAATATGCAAAATGCTGCTGGGAAGATCTCGTCCAGTTAAGGGCTAAGATGACCTCATTCACTGCTCCATTTCGGACATAGTATGATTTTTATCAGGAAGGTAAATGCAGCATTTGCAAGTGTCATGCTGTTAGAGTGAATTGTTCCTTCTCCTTCAACATTAGTGATTAGTCCCGGCGTCTCCCATTTATGGATGTGTCAGCATTGGCTGGGTCAGTCTATGTTGATGTCTTAATGCTATTTTCTTGTGCATCAGGCTTTTTGAACGTGGATTAGCTTATGTTGGAACTGATTATCTGTCTTACCCCCTTTGGGACAAGTACATTGAATATGAAGAAATGCATGCGCAGTGGGGCCATGTTGCCATGATTTACATGAGGATATTAGAGATTCCAAATAGAAGGTTGGATGATTATTTCACTAGGTAAGATTTTTACCATGGTTTCCACATCTAATGGATTGTGTTTTGTGAATCTGATCTAGTTTGTTTTGTCGTGTGGCATACTGGTTTTAGGTGGTGAAGTGTTTCTGTTGATATCTTGGTTATTCTGTGCTTGATTGACATGCTGGCATTTTGTTTGTGTTTAAACTATTGCCCATGTATGATGTTTGCATGAGCTGCAGAAGCCATGGCTTTCAGACTAGGGATAAGTGAGTAGAAGTTGCTTATTTATCTTCTGACATGATTTAATCTTATCCGAGTATTAGATTTGAATATTTTAATATGCATCAATTGATAATCGGCATGTTGTAGTCGGTTGACAATGCTTTGTAATACTTAATGATCTTATTTCCTGTGTCTAGAAACTGTATTTTCTTATTTTAGGTAGAGTGTTGCGTCTGCTTCTGTATAACAAATTGCTTGTGGCGATTTCCCCTCTTTCAAATCATTAGACTTGACATAGAAAGCAATTTGTTATGAACATATTATGCCTACCTTCTCCCATAGCATATCAAAGCTTAAGGTTTCACTTATATTGCCTACTGTAAAGAAATGGTTTTCCATTCAGCAATGTGTTTTATCTGTTCATATGTTACTTGATTTATGTCCATAGTTCATATATATTTTTTCAGATGCATAATGAGTAATTTTTCATGTGCTGTTGTTATTGGGCTTACAGATTTAAGGCTTTTGCTGCAAGTCATCCCTTATCAGAATTAAAAACAGCTGAGGAAGCTGCTGCTGCAGTGCCTGCTCCTTCAGAGGGTGGTGACCTAGCAAACGAGGGAGTTCATCCTGATGTTGCTGAACAATCTGCTAAACCTGTAAGTGCTGGCTTAACAGAAGCAGAGGAGTTGGAGAAGTATATCGCCATTAGAGAAGAGATGTATAAGAAAGCTAAAGAGTTTGATTCTAAGATATCTGATTTTGAAAATGCTATTAGGAGGCCTTACTTTCACGTGCGGCCCATCAATGTTGCAGAGCTTGAAAATTGGCATAACTATCTGGATTTTATAGAAAGAGAAGATGATTTTAACAAGGTATTTGGGTTTGTTTAACGTCCATCCTTGGCCCTTTTTTTCGGTTTGTAGTTTATAGTTGTCCTTGTTATATGTTGACTCACAGTTAAATAATATCTGCTGCATCATATGCTTTATTGGCTAAATCGTTGGATGAAGCAACTTTTTAACGGGAAATTGAACTGAGACTAAAGCATGGGTCTTCGATTTGGTTTCTTAAGGCTAAGTACTTCAAACCCTCATTTGTCAGTGGACATTCTAGGTTCATGAACGTGTTGAGATTTTATTCTTCTTAAATTTCATATGTTATGCATGCAGGTTTCTTCTTGTCTTCCTAACCATCTATCTGTCAGCAAGGAGGGTCCCTCCTTTCGTATTTGAGGGGCCTTTCTGTTCCCCCAATGGAGTATTTCTTATGCATATCTCTTTTGTGTTTTGTGTTTTGCGTTTTTCCTTTTGTAAATAAATTGGTGGGTTCCCATGTGCTTTCCCATCTATAACGTTATGTTTTTGTGAATCAGGTGGTCAAGTTATATGAAAGATGCCTAATTGCTTGTGCTAATTATCCTGAGTATTGGGTACGTTATGTCTTGTGCATGGAAACCTGTGGAAGTATGGATCTTGCTAATAATGCACTTGCTCGTGCAACTCAAGTCTTTGTCAAGGTATGAAATTCCATATCTGGAATATTGTGGATTTTTTATCATTACTTGTATTGCAATTAGTTAACTAGAATCCACTGGTTCATTTTTTTGCTGGGTGTTATTTTTTAGTAGAATTGGTTTTGGTTTCACACTAGGTTCAGTCTGGAAACTAAAAAATAAAGTGGAACTGTGCAATAAGAAACATTGGTCTCAGCAGGGTAAAAAGAAAGGAAAGAGGTCAGTTTACTTGTAAAACGGTAGATTATAGAGCTAATTTCTAACACTGGAAGAGGCTGAAATTTCCTGTGAGAAGAAAGATGGGGTGAGGGGCTGGGTTCAGCAGACAGCAATGGGAGAGATGAGAATGGAGCAGCATGGCTGTGGTAGTTATGTTGCAGCGCAAAAAGTCTTATGTTGTAGTGCAAGAAGTCTTATGTTTTATATTCTACTATGCCTTTTTCCATTGATATGCCCCAACTCTGAAATGAAAAGATATATGTGTGCGTGTGTGTGTGTGTGTGGGTCTTTACGCAATTCAAGTTCTTGAATTGTCACATGCTTGTGAAGCATCTATTCCATTATGGAGATTCTGATTGATATTTGAGCTTGAGGGGAAATGACAGTGATCTTTTCTATTTTCCTTCTGGTGCTATGTCCTCATGTTTGAATTGTCTGTTTATCTGTAAACGTTAACAGAGACAACCAGAGATTCACCTCTTTGCTGCCCGATTTAGAGAGCAGAATGGAGATATACCCAGTGCCCGAGCTGCATACAAACTTGTACACACTGAAATCACGCCTGGCCTTCTTGAAGCAGTCGTTAAGCATGCAAACATGGAACATCGGCTGGTAAGATAAAGTCAGTAGGCTTTTACTACATGAGTATCACAGATATGGAATATTGGTTGGATTTTCAATTTTGATGCAGATGGATGTTTTGACTTGTTCAATTATTCTATTTTGCAGGGGAACCTCAAAGATGCCTTCTCTTTGTACGAACAGACCATAGCCATCGAAAAAGGAAAAGAGCATTCACAGGTGTTGCCAATGTTGTATGCACAATTCTCTCGGTTTCTATATTTGGTAAGTTGGGTTATGCCATCTATGTGGCCTTTTGTCCTTGACTTTTCTGGATTTATATTGAGTTAAGAATTATATTTCTGATTTATGTTTAGTTTCTCCTTATTCTGAGTCTTTCTTTCTTTTCCATCTTTCTTTCTTTCTTTTTTTGATGCTTCCCGCACATCCTTAAACTGTATTGATTCTGTGGTCAGTTTACTGTTTAGATTTAATTTGCATGGTTGTCATTTCTTGTGTGAATCATCTTATGTCCATTTTCTTCTGAAGATGAAATCCAGATAAAAGACTAATGAAGTCAAAATTTAATGAATTAAAACCAGACAGCATGATGATGGACTGGCTATAAGCTAAATTATTATTATATTGTCTCTATATAATTGATGCTTATATAGTAATTTTTATTTCCATATTTGAGGCTTAAATGACATTAATTGAAACTGGGAGTCAAAACTTATTCATCTTAGGATTTTTGTAATGCTAAAAGTCGTCTACTTGCAACCAACAAATGCAATTTTGAGTATTTAGAGAAGTCGCTTGAGTCCTTGACACCAAACGTTTAAGGGATGATTTCTTAATTGTCCCATTTTGGGATCCTTAGTATAATATCTCTGACCTTATGACAGTTAATATGGATCTCGACCAACCATAAATGCATGGTGTTCTTCAACTCATCGTTAATCTAGACAGGGAAGATGTTATTGACTCTGAATCAATATTAGGTTATTTACACCTTTATGCTATATTTTACAATTGGCTGGTGTCTCATATTAATGATATAAGTTAAAAAGTGAAAACCAAGTCCCTTATATTTTAAATGCCCGTTGTCAAGTTATAGTTGTTTTGAGATTTTCATTTTGTATTCCAAATCATCTTTATATTTTTGTGGTGCCTTTTTGTTAGGTTGCTGGAAATGTAGAAAAGGCTAGGGAGGTTCTAGTTGAAGCACTTGAGAATACTCCACTATCAAAACCACTTCTTGAGGTTGCTCTCTCTT
This sequence comes from Hevea brasiliensis, assembly GCF_030052815.1. Lineage (NCBI taxonomy): Eukaryota > Viridiplantae > Streptophyta > Magnoliopsida > Malpighiales > Euphorbiaceae > Hevea > Hevea brasiliensis. Next base: position 6,249,300 of record NC_079502.1, read on the forward strand.
TCACTGCCCCCTTTCCAATTTTTCTCTCTTTATCATTTCCTTTTAGCTAATATTTTCCGCTCTTGTTTTATTCATGTGTAGGCCTTTATATATCTTGAATCAATTCAGTCACTACCAAAGCGAATTGATTATTTAGATTCGTTAGTTGAGAAGTTCATAGTGCCCAACTCAGATAGCCTCAATGCAGCAATTGCTGTCGAAAGGGAGGAGCTATCTTGCATTTTCTTGGAGGTAATTGATTTTATTTTTATTTTTTAAAATTTTTTTTTACTTAATTGGGAGGTACCTTTTATTTACCATGTCTATTTGAACCAACTTTTATTTAATGGGTCTCATATGCGCTCAGACCTTTTAAAGTTTTGGCACATCACAATGAATCTTATACTTTTATGGTGGAGTCTTTACCTGATTGGTGCACGTGGCTTTTCATGTTCCAGTTTAGGCACAGTAAGATGCATCTTTGTTATCTTGAGATGGATTTAACTGTTCATTTTGTGTAATTGCTACCCAAGGTTGGTATTGGGTCTTGATTTAGAAAGGTTTGTGTTACATATCAGCCTGTACACTTACCAAAACAGAAGAATAGGGAGAGAGAGATAGAAATAGATGAGAAAAGAATAGAAGTAGATGAGAAAGAGAAGAGAGTAGATGAGAACAGAAAGAGAATATTTCAGATATGAGAGATATCTTTGATTATTAATGATATTGGATAGTCTCCTCCTTACAATTAAGTTCCTATTTATACTTCTTTGGATCCTATAACTGCTCTCTACAATTACAATTGACTGGAGAGTAATTACAATAGACTAGTACAATAGAATCTTCCTATTTAACTACTGGACTAACCTCCTAACTGCTCTACTGCTTACTTATAACATTCCCTACTCCTTGACATCATTCTTGTCCTCAAGAATGAAGAAAATGTTGGAAATTGAAATGAATTTTAGGTGCTGCCTTCTCATTAGCTGACAGAATGTGAGAATTCCACATAGTTTCTTTTGGTGGCCAGTTAATTCCCTGAATTTTGGAATACCAAATGTTAACTTCCATCATATGCTTCAGCTGAAATGTCTTATAGAATTGGCTAAAAGCCGCAGGTGATAGTATGAACTGTTAATGAACAAAGAATTATTTTTTTTTCTTTTTCTTCTCCAAATTTTCCATGCTTGTTCCTTGAAGATCATAATACCATTTGATGGTTGAACTTTCTTCCTTTCTCTTCTTGATATTTCCCATTCATCTTCTATGAGACTTATAGGATTACAACAGCTGAACTCACCATCTTGGCTCCTAAAATTTTGCCACTTGCTTACAGTAACCACATTTTTTGTAGCTTCTTTATCTTTCTTGTTTTCCGGAACATCCCCAAAAGTTTGTGCAGCAAGAATTTCTGGCTTAGCTTCTGCATTCCCCATTGTCAACTCTAGTTTCCTATCATCACCATCTTTATCCTTCTCCTCCTCATATTCCTCTCTTGCACTAGACAAATCAAAAATAAAATCCTGATCTTGCTCCATCTCAATACACTTGTCTTTCTCATTGGAAGTTTCATCAAAGACATCTTGTTCTTCACTTGAATTTTCAAGAAGTGGATCCTCATTATTAAAGACTACAACATTCTCCTTTACCACTTCAATTGCTTCCACCACTTTGTCAATTTTCTCTTGAAATGACTTCTCATATTTCTCTAAGTTTTGTAATAACAAGTCTTCCTGCCTTTTTAATCCTCTTTCAACAACTTCCATAATCCTTTCAAGTAATTTCTGTTCCCAATGATGGTCTTCCATGATCATCTTGTAGAAGGCTGAGTAGGATGTTGAAAAATTTTATTTCTTAGAGAAGAAAAATTATAGAGACTGGGGAAGAAAAGTTGATACAGAAACAAGGATTTCAAGAATTTTAAGAAAGAATAAAGAGAAGAAATTAGGGAAAAGGTAGAGGAAGAAACAGGTTTCTAGAAATTCCAAGAATTTCAAGATACAGGTTTCTTGAAATGTAGGAAGTGAAAAATTAAAGAAAAGAAGCAGAAGAAAGAACCAGAAATTGACAGAAGAAAGAAATTTGATTCAAGAATTCAAGAAAGAAAGAAGAATAGAAAAGAAATCTGAATAGAGGAAAGGGAAGAGAAATAGAAGAAAGGAGAATAAGAGAGGAAGAGGATAGATCAGACAAGTAAGAACAGAAGAACAAGAGGAAGAAGAAGAAGAAGAATAGAGGGAAAGAAGGAAGGAATTTCAGCGAAGAAGAAGAATTAGAGGGAAGAAGAGAAGAAGAATTAGAGGGAAGAAGAGAAGAAGAATAGAAGAAACCTGGTATTTTGAGAAGAGTAATCTGCCATAGATGCAACTTCCATTAAAAAATTTTCAGTAGTTGCCCACCAATCTAACAGCTCTGATACCAATTTGTTACATATCAGCCTGTACACTTACCAAAACAGAAGAATAGGGAGAGAGAGATAGAAATAGATGAGAAAAGAATAGAAGTAGATGAGAAAAGAGAAGAGAGTAGATGGGAAGAGAAAGAGAATATTTCAGAGATGAGAGATATCTTTGATTGTTAATGATATTGGATAGTCTCCTCTTTACAATTAAGTTCCTATTTATACTTCTTTGGATCTTATAACTGCTCTTTACAATTACAATTGACTGGAGAGTAATTACAATAGACTAGTACAATAGAATCTTCCTATTTAACTATTGGACTAACCTCCTAACTGCTCTACTGCTTACTTATAACAGTTTGGAGGTTGGTATTGGGTCTTGATTTAGAAAGGGTTGGATGTGCAGTTGTATTTCTCATTCTTTCAAATATTTCAGTTTTTAGGTATGTTTGGAGATGCTCAATCTATTAAGAAGGCTGATGATCGGCATGCCAAGCTCTTTTTACCCCATAGGAGCAAGTCAGAGTTAAAAAAGCGTCATGCTGAGGATTATCTAGTTTCAGATAAGACAAAATTAGTAAAATCTTATGCTGATGCTCCTTCACCTGCACAATCACTTATGGGTGCATATCCAAGTACACAAAACCAGTGGGCAGCAGGTTATGGCTTGCAGCCTCAAGCTTGGCCACCTGTTACACAAGCACAGACCCCTGGCTATGGTCAACAGGTATGCCATTCTTTCACAATGCTTTTTACCTTAATGTTTGCACGCTTGAACTAGTTTAGTGTGCTAAAAGAGTCTCTTACTTGGATATGAAGCTCCTGCTTGCATATCTAGAACTAAGAAATTCAGTAGTTCAGGAAGAAATACTTGTCCTTAATTACAAAACAAGCTGTTATTTGTTAAGTAGAATAGTGTTTTTCTAGCTTATTGGAGAGCCATATAAAAATTTGAGTGTATCAGTTCTCTGTCAGATTTGATGTATCCATTATCTTTTAATATTCCTTTGATAGTAATTCCACAAATATCATGTTCTAGATATTGTATGGTATAAATTGCTTGATGTTATGACTTACGAGTTCAAACCTTGTAGTAGACCTTTATCTCTCCCTGTGCATTTTGTCATTGGAATAGCTATGTTACTGTCATATTGTTGACATTCATTTATTTGTCAATTCTGCATTGTTGATGGCATCCCCAATTTACCTGATGTACCTTTTGTACTGGAAATATTTTTAATAAAGCAGTAATTCTAATGTCATAGTTTGTCAGCTGTCACCTTAACATAAACTGCCATATGCTTATCCATTATATCGATACTAAACTATGAGAATTATCAGATAATGTGACTGGCATGCTGATTGTGTGCAACATGTCTAGTTTGTGATTAGTCTAATTCAAGAGTCTCTCTGCATGGCCATATTTGATTAATGTTCTCCCTTTTTATCCGTCAAAAAGCAACATATAAGCTCATTTTGTTGTTTTGGTAAAATATGAAGAAAGCTTTTTCTTGCAACGGTGGTAATTTGATTTTGAGTTATGCTACTTGCTCTCTTTAACAATCCTAATGATGTAAAACTATGTTGCTTATTGTGATTTGTGTTATGAGAGAGTTTTTCTTGTGATAGGCTACATATGGAACATATGGTGGTTATGGAAGCAGCTATACTAATCCGCAAGTGCCCACGTCTGTTGGACAAACAGCAACTTATGGTGCTTATCCCCCAACATATCCTGTCCAGGTACAAAATGTTTTCATTTGCGTTGTTTATATTTCCTGTAAGCAATGCTGGTCTCTTTTGTGCTGTTGCCTTTTTTTGCTCAAAAACCGAAAAAAAGAACTTGAAGTAGTTTTCTTCTTTTGTCCTTTAAGCAATGTTTTAATTTTTCTCTTAAATTTTCATGACCAGGTGATTATTTATTTATTTTGTTCAGGCAATAGGACCGTATAACTAGTTTCTTTACATATTCTCCTTTTGTAGTGCTAAGCTTTTATATATTTCAGCAGGCTTTCCCTCAACAAGGTTATCCACAGGTACAACCAGCTGCGGCAGCTACATTGGCCCCAGCCCATCAGCCAGCTTCTGTTCCACAGCCCTATTATGGAAGTTACTACTGAATCAGCAGGATCTAGTTTTTCCTATAATCTTGTTATTGGCTCCCTAATCATTATCTATTCTGAACATATACCTGTAGCTAGGGGTTTTTTCTGGAACGGTGTAGCTGAAATGCGTAGGAAGATGAGAAGTTTCATCTCTTTAGGTGCTACTGTAGCATTGTAGTTGGTACATCATGTTAAACTCCGCAATTTTTAGGAATTTTTTTTTCCTTGTGAGAACCTTACATTTCGGACTGAGTTTCTTAGGTAGCTTTGGAGTTGATATGTATGTAGGGGAAAAAGAAAAAAGAAGAAACTCGTTTGTAATGTGGTAAAGTTCGATGTTAACTTAAACACAAAATCATTCTCTGGCGTTGTTTTGGTTTTCTTATTCTTTCATGAAGTACCAAAAAAAAAAAAAAAACGAATAATTTAATTAAGAACCCGTATTAATGAAATATTTAAAGCTCAACGCTGGTTTTAGAATTTTAATTCCCATTGAAATACCAGATATTTGTTCTAAAAGCTTCAGGTAGATTATTTTTGTAAGTATTTTAGAAATTTGTTTAACAAAAAAATTGTTGAAATAATGTTGCGCAACCACTTACCACTAGTTCACTGCCAGCCTAATTTCCATTTTCCATTAACAAGCTTCGAAAAATAATAATTCAGTAATAATAAAAATGATAACTTAAATTTGTCTTTTTCTTTTTCTTCTTAAGTAATAAATAAAAATAATCTTCTTTAAGGCGCTGGCTAAATTTTCCGAGTCACTTTGCCTGTTATGGAATATGGATCTCTTCTTTTCTCTTCAAAATTTGCCAAATAAGTCCCTATATTTTTTTTTGTAATGTCTAAAAAAAAATCTTAAATTTTGAGATATTTAATAATTTTTTTCAAACTATTTTTTAATATATTATTAAAAAAACGGTGAAAATAAAAAAAAAATAAACATTATCGTTTTTATAATTGTAGCTAAATTATTTTTTTTAATAAATATACCCTAACTTTGAATTTTATTACAATTGAATCTACTATTAATTGTCCTGTTAGATACTAATAAAGGTGCCATATTAACATTTATAAACCCTCAAATTAAAACTAATTATACTTAATTTATAATAAAATGAACTATAATGAATGAATTTATGGTCTTGTTTTGGAGCTGTTAAGATGAGTTTGGTTGAGTTATTTAGAAATGATATTAATAAAGAGTGAGGTTGCATCTTCGTAAAAGAAAAGTTGGTTTGGATAGAGACGAGCGTAACAGAGATTATGACTTGTCATGGTGATGAAATAGTAAAAATAGTGTCAATTTTATTGAAAATAATTTTTTATTATTATAAATTAAGTTTAAGTAGTATCAATTTAAAAATTAAAAGTGTTACGTAATATTTATATTCATATTGAAAAAAATAATTAATAAAGGATTCAATTGCAGTGAAAATTAAAATTCATATATGTTTGTTAAAAAAAGTAATTTTTAGGTACAATTATAAAAAACCAAAATTTAAAAGTTTTTAAGATATTTTCTATATTAACGTGATAAAGTTCATTATTTTTAACGACATAATAAACACCATAACATAATTATAAAAAAGTTAAAATTTAAAATATTTTTGTTAAAAAATATTTAGTGTAAAATTATGGATAAATTTTTATAATTATCCTTGAACTTATCTAATTATAACATTATAGTCTCACAACTTAAAAATGTAACATAAAATGTCATCAATTTTTAAATTTTACACAGTAAAATTTATTTAACATTAAATTATCAATTTTTCAGTTAGACGTTTACCTGGACAGTTTTAGTATAGAGTTTACTTAGTATTTCTCTTTTTTCTTTCAAGTCATGTGTAAATTAAATCATTATTCTCTTTATAGATAAAATAATTTTTTATGCATAAATAAAATATTTTTATATTTTATATAAGAAAAAAAAATATTAACTAAATACTATGCGAAAGCTATTCAAATTAATTTCTAACTGAAAAATCAGTAATTAAATGTTAGAGAAATTTTACTGTATAAAATTTAAAAATTTAAAAAATTTTATATTATATTTTAAAATTAAAATATCGTAATATTATAATTATATAAATTTAAATATAATTAAAAATTTTAAATTTTTTTTTGATATTACATCTATTTTTAATTAAGATTCACTAAATTTTTATTTAATAAAATATTATATTTTTAATAATAAAAATTTAATTTTATTTAGTCATCGGTGGGAAGTTTATGAGGTTAATTGATCTTCTATCCAGTTTATACCGTGAATGTTGTTGTGAGATAGATTCAGTCTCACAGATTCCTTTCGATCTGCCACTTGTCCACTTCCTCAACCCTTGGATTAGACGACTTAATTACATTTACCAGTTTGACTTGCCTTTTCCAACACAATTTTACTAATTCTGTCTCCGTACGGTTCTGATCTCAAATCAAACTCTGACACATGGACAGATATGTTTCATGCGGTCATCCCTAGTAATGTGCTTTTCTATTAACGAATCACAACACAAACAGAGACTTCCCTTCTCATAGATCTATCATCTTCCTTTGCATCTCTCTCTGCGTAAAACCCTCTCTCGCAGTCATATCTTATGATCTTATCCCTCTCTTCCTCTCCAGCTCGCTGTGTGTGCGTGTGAGAATCTAAAAGTATCGGTTTTGTTTTGTTTAAATACAAAAACCCAAGATTTATCATAAACCCTAATTCTCGGGGTTTAAAGAAAAACACCGTTGGATCTGCGGCCCCATCATCATCTTCATCTCCACCAAGCTAAGACTGCTATTTTGAATTTTTGATCTCCTTGGCTGCGCGCTTTTGTGGCAGCAAAAGCGAAATTTTGTTTTGCTTAAATAATGGCTAGTCCGTATCCAGGACCTGTTAGTGCTGTTCAGGTAATTCGTTTTCGATTGGTAGAATGATCCATAACTGTATAGATATACTGCTTTTCAGTTTCATGGAAAAACCCAAAAATGCTGAACTGAAAAGACAACTTTTTTTTTTTTTTGGTTTTTTGGGCAGGTGGGGTCTTACTTTGTAGGACAGTACTATCAGGTTCTTCAACAGCATCCTGATCTCGTTCATCAATTCTATGCTGATGCCAGCACCATGATTCGTGTTGATGGGGATTCAAGCGAGACTGCTTCCACAATGCTGGTACCCTTTTGCTATTAATAGAATCAACTGATGGATTCCCCCCTCTTCCCCACCCCCAACCAACCATAAAAAAACCATGATTGGGTTTGATATACATAAATCAATGAAAGTTTTATTTTTTCTATTTTTTGTTTTTTTGTTTTTTTTTTTTAATTTAGTTTTTATGGTTTTCCTCTGACTTCTTTGGGGATTGTAACGATGAAGTCCATGATTCGTTCAGTTTATTTGTTTGTTTTGGTTATGAACATATCTGTAGTAGTTTTCTTTTTTTTCTTTTTCGTTATTCTCTTCCAGCATCTGATTTGCTTTGTTTACAAAAATAGTAGGAAAATTGTCTTTCCCCTTGTAGTAAACTGTTGGTGGATTGGTTTCTTTGCGACTTTTTTGGGTGATCGCTTTGTAGATTTTCTAAGTTTTGCCTTAAAATTCCCACTTCACAAAATTTACTACATCGTGGATTATGACATTTCTTCAGCACAACCAAAATAAATAAATAAATAAATCTGTCCTAACTTTACTAAGGTTTACCATAATCTATTGAAACAAAAATTTATTGTGCTGCAGCACCCATCCTTTATTTCATCTGACTTGCTCCTAAGAAGGAACGAGGGTGTGTGGGAGTTTTGGTGTTTGGGGACGAGTGAGGGATCCCTCTAAGTAGAGAATCAAGTAAATATCATTTGATTTGCATGCTAGATAGATAATCAGTCAACTTTATTCACATGAAGGGGCAAAATAGAGAAAGGGGTAAGGTATGCATTGCACACATATGTGTGTCCTTGAGGTCTAAAAGATACTAAAAAATTAGAAATACATGTATGATATATGTTAAAATTATAAACTGTTTGGTTTTACATTTTAGCAAAAGGTTTGTATGTATATGTACACAAACACTTTTCATCACATCTTGATTTAGTTTTCAACATCAGCCATTATAGGATTTGCCTGTTTTATTTCTGCTTCATAGGTCCTAGCACTTGAATCTATAATTTAGTGACAGGACCCTCTGGATTCATTTATGATTCTGGGCCCTAATAGTGGTTTAATCTCTATACAAATAATTCTGTGTTTATTTTGGCGTTATCTTTGCTTATTCTTGTAATTACTAATGTATTACGTTATTCTTCTCTTTATATTTCTCCACAGCAAATCCATACACTTGTTATGTCCCTAAATTTTACTGCAATTGAGATCAAGACCATCAATTCTCTCGAATCTTGGAATGGGGGTGTTCTGGTGCTTGTATCTGGTTCTGTTAAAAACAAGGAATTCAGTGGCAGGAGAAAATTTGTGCAGACTTTTTTCCTGGCTCCCCAGGAGAAAGGCTACTTTGTTCTGAATGATATCTTCCAGTTCATTGATGAGGAAATCGTTTACCAGCAACATGCACCACCCATCTCATCTGAAAATGTATATCAGCAATATCCTGTTCCCATATCATCTGAGGACACTCATGATGCTCAACTAAATGCTTCTAGTCCAGAGCAGCCAGGTAATTTGTTAATGATGTCTCAAGGAATTGTTAAATTTTCCATTGGGAATAAACTGGTTGTGCCTTAAAGCCCTGTGTAACCTAAATATCATGTGTGAAATGCCTACTAGCTTATGAGATTTTTATGGTTGAATTATGGATTTTGGCTCTGATAACTGGTGTAGTCCAAGCCTTTGATAATAGGTAGAAGTTGCCAAGTGATAGCAGCTCTGCAAATTGAAAAGACAAGCTAATGCAATTATGACTAAAATTATGTCGTCATGGATTGTTTTCATTTTTAATGTGTTGTAACAAGATATCACAAATTCATTGGAACACTACTCGTTTGATGAAGTAAATTTTGTTCTTCCCTTCATTGCCAGGTGCATATGTGCTTCAGTTTTCTTCCTTTTTTCGAGTTTGTTTGATGAATCTTAGCATGGAAGATCTGATGTAACTATGTGTGCGTGTCTTTGGGCTATTAGATCAATGTGGTAAAGGGCTGAGGTGGGAGAAACTCTTTAGTTCAGATCTATCAGTTAAAAAGAACCGGAAAGACCATGCGTTTAAAAGTGCCTGCTTGAAAAATCCACTTTTCAGTCTTCAAGACTTATTTTTCTGTACCATCATTTGCATCTAATTCATCAGGATTATTTGATGTTACAGAGTATTGTTTTCTAATTGTGTTAAAATATTTGAGTTTGTAGTTTCTGACTATGTTTTGGAGGAAGAACCCAGGGAGTATGTGAACTCAGTTAACATAGAAGATGATCCAGTAGACAAGTACAGTCTCCCAGAGCAACAGCAGCCACAGGACTTTGAGACTGAAATTGTAGTTGAAGAAGCTTCTGTTGAGGAGACACCTGCTTCATTTGAAAGTGCTGTGAATGTTGTGCAAGATCCTCCAGTTTCTTCTCTGGAGGAGCCTGTAGAAGAACCTCCAAAGAAAACTTATGCTTCTATAGTATGTTCCAATTCTATTGCTTTTGCATGTGCTTTTCATGGTTTTAATTGTGTCTTTGCATTTGTGTTCTCTTAAATTGCTAAAGTTGCTCGTAAACTCCATTCATGTGATAGGAGGTGAGATACAGAATCATAGGGACAGAAATAAGTTTGACTTCCAAATATTTGCCAGTAAAATATTTGAGGAAGAGAGCTGCATGATTAGAAGGGAATTTTGTTTCTTGTGGTGTTTTGATTGCAGCAAGTTAATTGGGACACTAACTTTTTTTTAAAAAAAAAAAATCTTTGTTTTCTTTTCATTGGTCTAAACATGATAGTTAAGAGTTGCTAAGGGGCAGTCATCAGTTGCTACTCAGCCATCAGTTATCAAGAGTGCCCCAACTATGTCAGGTTGGGATAATATACCATCACCTCCTGCTCAGCATTCAGACTCTGGATTGTCTTATGTGGCGGAATCTGGATTTGAGGCAACAGAGGAAGGCTTGGGACTAGATGAAGGTTGTATTCATGATTTTTCTTTCCAATATATGTTTATCGTTGTGCCTTGGTTGGCTGTTTTGAGCATTTTTGCATGGGCTGTGCGTTTTACCAGTTTAATTTTGGATAGAACATCTGATTTCTGAGCTTATCATATGCTAGATAGAATCTGGCTAATGTTTGGAGCCAGTTGATGGGCAAGGTTATACATGCATATGATCTGGATAACATCTGTTCTTTTTGAATTGTTTCTGCAATATGTGAACATGTGGCAAATATTTCTGCCATTATCTGTTTCTAAACAATAATAACTGGCTGAGGGTACAACTTGATCACCATGATGATGGTTTTTCCTTATTGACCACACACCTCTCTCTTCCCCCCCCCCCCAAAAAAAAAAAAAACAAAAAAAAGAAGAAAAAAATAAGAAGAAAAAGAAGGCGGGTTCTGTCTCTTTTTGTTTTGTTTTTACGAATGATGTTGATCCTTATTTGGAAACTTGTTTCTGTATGCTTGAAAACTTGAGAGAAGATATTTATTGCAATTAACATAAGATATTAATGATACTTGGGAGCATCAGCCATCAAATTAATCCTTGTTCATGTTCAGGTGAACCAAAATCTGTCTATGTGAGAAACTTGCCCTCCAATGTTACTGCTGCAGAAGTTGAGCAGGAATTTAAGAACTTTGGCAGAATCAAGCCTGATGGTGTGTTCATCAGGAATCGAAAGGTGAATCTTTTGGTCTTCTCTTCTTGCTAAGTTCCTGATTGTATAACCTTAAATAAGCTGAAATAGCAATGTATTCTTACAGGACGTGGTTGGTGTGTGCTATGCTTTTGTTGAGTTCGAAGACCTTGCCAGTGTTCAAAATGCAATCAAGGTCTGAATTTATATCATGTTTCTTAGTACATGTTTCCTGACTATATATGCATTTAGCTGTGTTACTGTAGCTTCTTGAGCCTCCCTTAGCCTTGATTTATCCATGTCCATGAACTTTTATTTGTTGTTTTCGTACTGAGCTTTCATTGTTCTTGTTTTATTTAATCACTTGATGGCTATTTTGGTAAGTTGGGCCTTGTCATGACAATTTTGGCATCATGCTTTCAATAATATCATTATTATTATTGTGATATTTTGATTAGCTATTAGCACGTTTTAAAGATGGATAACTGATGCATCTCTGGAAGTTTCTAAGAGTTAAATGAATAAAAATTCAATCCTTGTTTATTCTTTATTGCTTTGTAGAAAAATCCTCATCGCCATTGTATTATGAGTTATGACTTTAATTTTTGGTAGATGGATTCTGAAACTTTGTTCATTTTAATTAAGCATTTTTAAAATCAATGGAACGAAAATGGAAGGCTTCATAATAATAAGTCAAGCCTATAATGCTTTCCTTTATTTATTTTGTTTACCATTTCTTGATGCACTTATATTTTTAATGAAGTATTTTGGATATACTATCAGTCTGATATTTTGGATGTACATTATTCTGACCTAATCTTGTTCCCCATATAGGCCTCACCAATACTGCTGGCTGGAAGGCAAGTCTACATTGAGGAGCGAAGACCAAACAGTGGCATTGCTTCTCGAGGAGGAAGTATGTTCACAAATATGCTTTCCTTATTCAAGATTGTTTCTGTTTGTCTTGTGATATGATATGCATTTAATACTTCTGCATTCACATAATTCATTTTGTTTTCTGAGACTTTGAGATGCACAATTTTTTTCATGAATTCTTTGCTAGTGATGCATTTTTCAATTTATGGATTTTATCATCCTTCTTGTGGATGATACTTTTGAAATGGTTTATCTGTAAACACTGTCAAACACAGTTCTATGATGAAGAACTTAGCTTTAGATCTTATACATGGATATAGGTTGCATGCAATAAGTCTGTTCCACACATTATGCATTTATATGAGTGTGGTCCAACCTCTTCCTAACCAGTAGGCCACTTTTCTTGAGATTTTGCTATTATCACTTTTAACGTCATAAACAGTTGGGAGTCAATTGACCCAAAATATCAAATTTCAAGAAATGCCATATACTGCTTGAAACAAGATAGCAAGAATGGTTTTCCGAAAATAGAGAAGGCAGTGAAAATTTTGATGCCATTTATATAGTTCTGATAGCAGTGACCACTCTGATGGAGTGCAGTATAATGGAGGAAATATTTTTATAGCTGTATGGTAACCTCTATGACTGAGGTGGTAGTGGTGGTGGTCATAGTTTTAGAAGCTGTCCTGCTGAAAGTGATTTACAGTTGTACTAGTACAGAAAAAATAACCAATGGTCTTGGTTTAATTCCAATTACTATTTTGCTTCTATAAGTAACGGGCTTTCAGTTTACCAGTTGCTTTTGATAGGCATTGATCATATTATCGCTTCTTACATCCCTTGCATTTGATAGTATGCTTAGTTAGCTATTGTGTTGAGACATGATATAGTCAAATTAAATGTACAAAATAAGTTTGCTTATGTTATGCTCTGTTGAGACTGAGGTGCCTTTTAAATTTCTGTGAGCAGGAAGGGGAAGAGGCAGAGGTGGCTACCAAACAGATGCACCAAGGGGGCGATTTGGTGCCCGTAGTTTGGGCAGGGGAAGCAATCAAGATGGTGGTGACTACACCAGAGCAAGAGGCAATGGTTTCTATCAGCGTGGTACACGGTAGGAGTAAGGTTATTGAGAAACAAGAAACAGGGTGTGCACAGGCAGGAAGCACTCAGGCCTAAAGCAAGGTTTTCTGATCTAAAGATGATACAGGGTTTTGAGTTACTGGTTCCTGATTGAATATTTTCCTTTCAACATGTACTTTTTGGGGTGTGTCTCACATGGAGTGTTAGAGATGTCTTTTTTACTGTTATTGCGTCTGATTGCGTTTCTGATCCCTTTGAAAGGTTTTTATATGCAATTCAAGTGGGAGATTTTGGGTATTTTTAAGCCCTGCTGTGAGGGAATGTGATGCGTTGGTTTTATGGGTTATACGAGGCTCTTTTTGATTTAAAAAATCTGCATTTCCTGTATCTAGGATTTTCTTCTCTCCTTGATTGGTCACTTTCAGTGCAGAATTCAAACAATGGTCTCTTTCATTCTTTTAATTTATTTTAAATAGTTCATAGCCAATTATCATTCTACATACTAAGCAGCAATCTTCTCACCCATAACTACCTTGCTAATCTTAAAACTTTAATTTAAATTAAAGTTCTGAAATTTCATTTCCATGGAAGAGGCATGCAACAAATGAAAGTTAAAAGATTGAGGATAGAGTTACAAGGTTTTAGTTGATTGAGATGGAATCGAAACTGTGTTTTGATATTTAAACATATGATACTCATATCTTTAATCAACTCAGCGCCATTTTTGCTAGTTTCTGAAGGTTGGGATTGTTACACAAGTGAACTTGGTCGTGACGTGACTGTTAGCCAATCATCAATACTCATGCATAATCTGCCTATAAAGTGTGTTCCAAACACTGATCTCATCACGAATTTCCTGATTTATACTTGCTGCTGCGTAAAGCTGCAAGTACTCTTCATTTATCTTGTAACTATCACAAGCACCAATATATGGCAATAGGGAAAACGAATATCTTTAGTGTTGTTCCATGGCACGAAAGAGTTTTACATTGATGCCCATTTTCTGCATCAACATTCCCCCACAACAGTGTTTATGTGCTGCCTTTGACTTCCCACAGATAACCTGTAGAAGCCATTAGGTCTTGATGGAAATGTGGGGGCGGGGCTTCCAAATCTTTTGGCACATTGCCTTCATCATCTTCCTCCTCTGTTTCCCAGAGGAAGTTAGCATATGCTGCATGTACATGACTGTAAAACAACGATTGAAAATCAATTAATCTCGAGTATGGTTTTAAAAAAAAAAAAAAAAAAAAAACCCTTAATCTCAATATTTACATGAGAAACAAATACCTATCTTCAGGAGATGCTTGAACTGCCCGTTCAAAGTAGCTCGAAGCTCTTTCTTGATCATGATGTAGGTCCCATACCATCTTTGCATACTGTGATAGAACTTCACCATCTTTAGGATCTGCTAATATGGCACGAGAGTAATACTCCTCTGCTCCTTGAAGATCTCCCTTCGACTGGAAATAATTGTTGTTTTACTGAATAAGAAATCAAGCTTTGCCTCTGACGGGATTCTAGCTAGTCATCAATAAAGGTGGGTTATGGAAATGAACACTCACCTGATACAGAAATTGTGCATAATTCCTCAGAAACAAGGAGTTGTCAGGATTTTCCTGCACCATCTTCTTATAATGCTCCTCTGTGCCACCCACGTCTCCATCTCCACCTCCCCAATGAAATTCACCACCACCGCCACCATTGCCACCAGAACCACCTCTGCTGCCATTGCCATAGCTGCTACCAGCATCAATTCCTAGCCCTCTTGCAAGATACATTTCCTCACTAATCAATCCTCTTTTCTCTTCAAAACTCACACTCAAACTTCTATCAACAATTCCCACCTGCTCACTCAAAACCATGTTCTCCATCTCACTACTTGAGCCAAAGGGGCCAATTTCCCTTACCGCATTTACATCCACTTGTTTTTTGTCTTCCCCATCTTCTAAGTCACTACCATCATAATCCTCATATTCCTCTTCTTCATAGCGACCTCTCAAATTACAGAGCGAAAAGGAGGGTATAGTTTCCAACATCAAACACTTTTGTCTTGCAGAAACCTTCTGGCTTGAATTTGGGCAATCTTCATTATTATTACTGCAAGAAACATAAGCCAGTCCTTCAAGATTGCCTTCAGACTGAGTTCGGCGAAGACCTTCAAGGGAATAGTCATAGAATTCAGCAACAGAAGGAGAGATGGGAGAGGAGCTGCAGGAGACAGTAGTACTGAGATTGAAACGGCCATTTTGATGATGAAAAGGAGACCTATTGAAGTTGGAGGAGTAGTGCTTATTGGAAACAAGATTGGTGGGAGTGTCTGAGAAAGATGAGAGAAGGGATTCAAGAACTGGTGTTGAAGAACTCCTTAGCAGCATGGTTACAGCAGTTTAGACACACAAAATATCTTGAGAATGAGAAAAATCATTGTGCTGTTTATTAAGAGAAATGTGAAAGTTTTGTGCGGTGGTGAAGGTGCAGAGGAGAGAAATATCAAGTTTGTTGTTTTGTTCGAGTTGGCAAGTTTTGTACTTCAATTGAAATCCTACGTTGTGGAGATGCAGGGATGATTGAGCCAAGTTGCGTCATGAGTTTTGCGCCCTTGTTTGTCGTTTCTTGGAGGTTTAGTTTGCAGGAACGTTCACCGTGGCCAACCAAAAGCCTTTTGGATGAGCGTCTCAATGCCAATGACCACTTGTCCTAAGTCCCTGTGGTTCGATCATTATCACATTAAGAAATTTGCAGCCGTTGATGCTTCGATGTTTTACTGTTATAGTCATTCGTTGGGAGCCTAGGGAAGCTTGTGCCAATGTCAAATGATGGTGGCTCATTGTTAAATGCTGCAAATTATTAGATACACTTAGTGATTATACAGTGATATTCATTATTTAGTTATAATCGAACTGAATTAATGAAATTTGGTTATTTTTATAAAAATGAGTTAAATTTAATTTTCTATTAGTCATTCTAAAAATTTTTAGTTTTTGATTATTGATTTGATTACTTTTAATTTAATAATCAAATTAATATAATTTATATTAATTAATATAATAATTATATTTTTATTAATAGTAAATTATTTATAATTATTATTTTTATAAATATAAAAGATTAAAAATATATTTTTATTAATAGCTAATTAATAATATAAAATATATATTATATTTTTTTTATTAATTCGATCATAATCGATAAGTAACAAAATATTTTTATTTTTGATTAAGTTCGATTATTTTTCAATTTTAATACAATTAAAAATAATTAAAATTTTGATGAGTTCAAAATTCAATTCAGTCAGTCAATAGAATTCTCACCTTATTTTTCGCTATAAAGATGAGCTCCTTTCTCCTTATCAATTATTGCTGCTTTTTATAACTCCGAAAGCTTATAATTGAAGTTTAAGAGTTTGAAGATGATGGATAGTAATGTTATAAAAAATATAATTGAAGGATGAAATTTAAATTTTTTTTATAAGACTTTTTTTTTCTTATATTTATAGGTTTTTTTAATATTTATGTTTAGATATTAATTTTAATTAAACATTTAAATTTTACATTTTAAGTATTGAAATGACAATAAGTGATTAACTGAATGTAAATATTAAGTAGGGACAACAAATCCATATCCGACCCGAATAAAAACGGTAAATTGGTTCGATATCGACACTGGTCCGCTCGCTATCTATTCATTGGGAATCAATTAAAGTGTCAAGGCTCCACGCCAAATTTGACAAATCGGCGGTACCAAACAGTACTCAAGAGCTTGGGAAATAGAAAGGTTTCCGATCATGCTGGGGAGAAGGTTGGTTTCCTTCTTCAGGAGCTCTTCAGCGTCACAGTTTTCAAGGTCATCGCTGAATATGCTTCTCAGAACAATATATGTATTTTTGCAGTGTCAGGAAATGTTGAATTTTCTGGACCTGATTCATAAATAAGCAAATTATGGATTGAAATTATCATTTACTCTCATACCCATATGTTTTTCTTTTTGCTGATTTAATGCTTTTGCACAGTGTTGCCAAGCCTGTGGATGAAGAAAAAAGCAGGTCTTTTGGTTCCAAGGCTGTTTCTTTTCTGTTGATTACTGTTACTGGCGGTGTTGCTTTGAGTGCTCTTGATGACCTTGCCATATATCAAGGCTGCAGCAGGTATGTTCCTCTTTATTAAGGATGTTGCTTCTTCTTTGTTTCAATGTCTCGTCTCACATTGGTTATATGGAACTTGATGTGGGGAAATGAGGCCTCTGGCTATCTCCCCTGACGGCAATGGTGCTGTATAGTAAGTCTGGTTGCTTAGATAAACTGGTGCAGATAAGCATTTATGATATATGTTAGATAAACTGGTGCAGATAAGCATTTATGATGTATGTGGGGGTAATGCTCATAATGAAATGAGGCAGAATGACATGTAATTGATTAATGTAAAGCACTTTATTTCATGATAATTTTAGTTTAGTTGATTAATTAAGATCATCTATATGGTTTTGTGTACTTGAGAAAGCATACCGGTGGCAATGAGTGGCCTGAATCAAAATGTTTGTTTTTTCCTTTTTTTTTTCTTTTTTCCCCCGCCTGGATCTCTAACTGCCCCAAATTTTAAACAGTGATATTAAATTGTGGATGTGTCTTGGCAATTCAATATATGCGTATATATATCTGATGAATGGGACAGCACAGCAAAGCATGTTATGCTAGAAATTTGTTTATTTACATTTAAATTATTTATTTTTATAATTCATATTGTTTCTTATCTAACAAAATGAGGACTGGTTAGATAGCTTGTGCGGTTTTTAGAATAAGCTTCTTGGAAAACATTGGAGACACTAGAGAGAGAGGGAGAAAGTAGCCCAAAAAAAAAATAAAAAAGAAGATAAAGAAAGATATGATGAATAATAGCTAATTATGCTCTGCTGCATGATAATCTTTGATCCTGATGTTGTTAACCAAACATTACTTTGAGAACCAGGGAATTTTTCCTAGAGACTCCAATACAAGTTATTTGCATTGAGTATTTCATAACCAATGATTAGAGGGGAAGGAAGTAGCCAAAAGAAAAAAAATGGAAAAGATAAAGAAAGATATGATGAATAATAACTAATTAGGCTCTGCTGCAATCAATCTTTGATCCTGCTGTTATTACCCAAAAATTACTTTGAGAACCAGGGAATTTTTCATAGAGACTCCAAGACAAGTTATTTGCAGTTAGATTGAGCATTTCATAACCAATGATTACATATTTTGAGACATTCACTTAAGAATATTCTTATCACTTCTTCACTTGATGAAAAGAACACACTGATTCTTTCTGACAATCAAATGCAGTGTATTTACCAAGTTCTATTCTTTTGTCCATTACGGCAAACAAAAGACAACCTTTTTTTTTCCCTTTAGCTAGGATAATATTATCATCAACATTGCATCCATCAACTGTTGCCTACTTTGCTTTACATTTCTTTTATGCTCATAGTAAATATGCCTTAAATGATGCATCTCTTCTTCACTGAAATGATTGTATGCAATTGCTGTGTTATTTTTCTTATCTAGAGATAAGATTTTTTAAATCATCTTTGGTTGAATGAAAGAGAAGCAAAAGGAGAGTGAGCTTTTTGTGGGTGATGAGCAGGGTTGGTGGGATGCAGGTTGAGCAACTAAGTAATTTCCTAAAATTATTTTCAATAGTTGAAGGCTGCCTGGTTAATTGATGCCTCATATCAGATTTTCTTTCATGGTCTACATATTCATCATGTACTTAAAATTTTTCAGCAAGGCCATGGAGAAAGCCAGTAAGAATCAGGCAATCAAAGATGCCATTGGTGAACCAATTGTTAAAGGTCCATGGTACAATGCATCTCTTGCAGTCGCTCACAAAAGGCAATCTGTATCTTGCACATTTCCTGTGTCTGGACCACGGGGCAATGGTGTCTTCCAATTGAAGGCTGTTCGTAATGGAGGTTTGTGTATTTTTCTACTCTTTGAACTTTTGTATGCTTTATGTTTTCATTTCTTCTCTGAGCTCTTCATATTTGCTACATCAATTAGGTTTAAATTGATAACCTCTCAAAGAAACATGTAATGATGTGTAGATTTTCATGTGTTTTTATTTTTATTTTTATTCCTGGCCTTTCTTCATAATAGCTTTTGCTAGGTATTGATCAGATTTTCCTTTTCTTCTCCATCCTTCCCACCCTCTCTCTTGTTTGTGTATGTATCCCTTTGGTCCACACTTCCAATTCCTCAACCCTGCCTCCAAGGGAGCAGTTGTCACTTGTCAAGTGGCCTATTGTCCATAGACTAGCACCATTATTTTGCATTGAGCTAACGGTGATGTCTTCCATTTATCTCTTTTGCTTTGTTGAAGTTTTGAAAGAACATATCTAGTGCTATGGAGAATCTTCTCTAAACAAGTAAATGTCATTTGTCTAACAGAGGACAGCTGGTTTTCATTTTTCCTTCCTCGTGATTGGGAAATCCTAATAATGGAAGCTCTCCTTCATGTTCCTGGTAATGAAGAGAAGCAGCAAACAATACGGATTAGTCTATCTGAAAACTATCCGCCTCCAGATTGCAAGGCATGCATCTCATGCCCACAGGCATCTCAAAAGCCAGAGAACAAATGAAAAGTTGCATATCATCAAGAATGTGAGAAAATTTTTTCAGTTTTCATTTTCGTGTTTCACACAAGTCCCTGTTCTTCCAGCATCAGGATTGACAAAAGTTAGATCTGATCTGCTCATAAATATTTGTTAAACCTGGTGATCAGGTTTAACGCCATGCAATTTGTTCCATTCATTTTGATGGGGTTTAAATTTCCAGGATAGATTTGGTACATTCATTCTAGCAGATATTGAAGACCAAGCAATAGCTAAGAATTGAGCAAGTATTCTGTTTCCTATAGAGCATTTGTTTCGAGAGTTTTTCCTTCTTCCTGGCAAAGTATAGATCATAATACTTCCCTGTTAAACAAGTAATGAAATATGTGCTTTCGTCTTTTTGGGCAACTCCCAGAAATTGCCTTGTCAATTGCTTTGGCCCAACACTATTAGCCCAGTTGAAAGCCTGAACATTTTGATGTTGCAGAACAAGGAGATGAATGGACTGGGCAACTCATTTTGTGCCTTTTTGGCTACCTAGTGATCCATAATATATATATATATATATTTTTTTTTTTTTCTGTTACAAATTTTGAAGGGAGATAGCCGAAGCATTGTCGTTGGCAAAGGCCACAGAAAAGCACAAAAGCTTCCAAGTTAAGAAAGTCTGAAACCCATCAAACTGTCATGTGTTAGCCAATCAGCAGAAGAAGCGTGGAAACATATAATGACTCGCTCCTATCTAATCGTGGCGCCAACATTAAATACAAATTTCTCTTTCTGCCCCCACAATTTTTCTCTAATTACGAAAAGTCGTCGACCCTGGACTCTGTCCCCTCGTGCCCGGACAGCCGATGTACGCCTTCCACTTCAAAACTCTGTCTTACGCCATCTTATCTCTACCCAAAAATTTCCATCTTTTCTTTCTTCTTCGTGGACTCGAAAGCGTTTAATTAATTGTGGACTCCAAAAAATTTAATTTAGGTCGGTGATTTTAATCGGTTGAGGCGTCCCCATGGGAGGGAGAAGGATCAATGCCGGTTACTACAAGTACTCGATTACCTTACCTGTGCGGCTCCCTTGAGGACCAAACTCCTGGATGCCCAGCCGTGTCATGTCGGGTCCCACCTTGTCGGCTTGTCGTTTGGAGGTTGTAGTAATGGGACCCTTCTTCTTTTAACCAAGGAAAAGACTTGGGTCCCGCTTCTGGACGTGGAAGTTTCCATCTAAATACTATAGTATAGTATTTAGCTTTTGCTCTTTCTTCTCTTTGTTTTTGTATTTCTCGCGTCGCGTTATGAGAGAAGTTACTTTGGACTTCTTGGGCTGGTATACCGTAATTTTCATTTTTTATAAAATATCGGGGATGAAAATTAATTTTGGATATTATGTCTTGGGAAAAAGAGAAAGTGGAGAGAAATTGAGAATATCGGAAGGAGAAAAGAGATATGGGAAAATCAGGAGGCAAAACCATTAAACCAGACAGGTGGGTCCCAATCCACCCATCAAAATCCTTTTCTCTTTCATTTCTCAAATCCTCACCTTTCCTCCTTTCTCATTCTTATTTACTACTCTTTCCCCGGCGCCCACCAAACTCAACCATCTCCATTATCAACCCTCCTCCTTTTACATGCAACTTGTTTTCGTCGGTGGTGGTGGTGCTGCTGCTGCGACGACTGCCTCCATGTCGACGCTGTCCAGGGAGGACAACGCTGCTATGTCATCTGAGGATTCTTCTAGCCCTGATGAGGCTGAACTCGAGCTCGGTCTTGGCTTGAGTCTTGGTGGTGGTTTTAAGAACCAGCAAGTAGCAGTCAAGAATCAATATGCTAGAATTCTAACTGCTAAGGATTTGCCTTCTGGTGTTTCTGCTTCTTCTTCTTTTTCTTCTACGTCGTCGTCTTCTTCCACGTTGAGCAGAGCCAACGCTACGGCTGGGACCAAGAGGAGTGCTGATTCTGTCTCTGCTGCCCCTAATGGTGCGTCCAGGTATAAATTCAATCGTTTCGGCTTCAATTCTCTTTTCTTTATTTTTAGCTACTTCCCTGGTTTTTTCTTTTTTTGTTTTTTTTTTTTTATGATTTTATATTCGAACTGAGGTATTTATATTCATCATATAGCTTCTATTTATTTGATCCAGTGTTTTATCTTAATTATTTTGGTTATAAACAAATAAAATCATTAGTGTTTAGTTTTACTTCCCCTTTTGACATGAATCAAAGCCTGATTAGGTTCTTGATTATTTGATTTTGGAATTTAATGGCTCTAACCAAATGCATCACCTGAATTTCTGAATTTCCTCCTCCAAAAATTATGAAAATGGTGAAAATTTATCACCAACTTCTTAGCTTCAACTGAACTTCTATACCAAATGGTCATTAATAATATTAAGTTTCCAATGGTTGTTTACCCACCAGAGTGAGCACCTAATTTGAGTTCCAACTAATTGATCCAACCTAGAAAGAACTTGAGAAAATTTAAGGTTTAAATTAGTAGTATGTTTTACTTCAATTGATATGAGACTTATTTTCTCTACGAAATTTATTCCATGTAATGTAAACTTGACACTTTCAAATTATGTGGAACTTAATGAAGAACTATTTGATCATATCTAATAGATATAAATTCAGAATTAAAGAGATCTATTATTTAGTAGCAATCTTTAGCTGCCTTAGTCACACCACTCCCTTTAGATTGGATCTGACCCTCACAAATGCATAGAACTTAATGGTTCTGCAAATCACAAATTTAATTTAATTTGGAGAATAGCTTTATATAAATTGAGCATCTTCTTTAAAATTTGAATGGAATGTTGCCTTTCTTATTTATAATAATTTTAAGCATGTCTAGTGATATTTTGTGGTGATAGTTTATGGACTTGTAAATTATCAGATAAATGAAACTGCAAATTTAAGCAATAATATAATGAACAAATATTGCTAACAAGCAAAATATAGAAACAAAGAGTACAATGTTAAAAGGATTGATGAATTATGTTCTAGGTTTTTTTTCAAATTTGAATACCATTGAAGATTTGTTATCAAGACTTAAAATAGGTCCAACGGCGATAATATGAGATCCCAAATTGAAATGATTACAACATGGTCCTTAGCCCAATAAACTGAAAAGGTATGACTCCTAGATTTGGAAAGGATGATTCAATAAATTGTATAAAACTATAAATGGAATTGCTGAAAGTTCATACTGTCACCAGTAGAGAGGGGTGTGGGTTATGGAACTATGACCACGTTTAGAAACTCCAGTGCTAGTATCCCCAGGTTCCTTCTTTCTGCCTATGATTGTCAAGGTTTAGTTCTGGAAGCAGTGTTGTATTTACTGGCTTAGATAAATGGTTTAATAGTACCCTGGTGTAAGAATTAGCAAAATTTATATTGTGTTGTGATGGTAATTGATGATGGCTTGATAAACAACTGCAAAACAATCCTACATTATGCAACAAGTTGAAGCTTCTTTAGTATTTATTTAAACCAATCCTAAATTCTGAACTTGTGGTTCATATGACATCTTGTCCTATCTCATAACATCTAGCTTTATTGGGTCTCTGTGAAATTCTTTTGCTTCCATGTCCCTATCCTCTAACAGCACATGCTGTACTCTTATTTGAACCTGGTTCTTATGCTGGGGTGATACTGATAACTTAAGTTGGTGTTAATTGTAGTTTCTGACCATCAATAATTGCCTGTTAGCCCTTTTTGTATTAGGTAGTAACAATTCTCTTGTTTTTTCTACTTTCAAGTTTCAAATTCTTCTCTGTACATATCTTGTGACTTGAGGTCCTATTATAGTTAGTTTCTGACCATCAATAATCGCTTGTTGGCCTTTTTTTTTGTATTAGATAGTAACACTTCTCTTGATATTTTTACCTTAAAATTCTTCTCTGTATGTATATTGTGACTTGAGGTCCGATCATTGTTTTCTACATGATTAAATGCTTCATGTTGCACTGCATAGAGGCAGAGCATCGCTTGATTAAATACTGTCAATTATTTGTAGGAAATTCAAAGTGGAGCAATGTAATTAATCCTCTTAATTGACTCCCTCCTAACACCCCCCCACCCTTCTTTTCTCTCTTCCCCCTCCTCTCTCTCTTATGGGTAACATTTATACGTACCCCTATCCACTTCACCCCCTCATTGGCTGGGCTAAGGCCTTCAGGAACGGCTTTGAATGTTGCATGAAAAGTTATAGTTTCTTTCTTTTTGGTAAAGCAGCCTTCATTGTTTTATCATTAACATTTGAAATATGCTTTCCTCCATTCATGGGATTGAATTTTCCTTTTATTGTTTTTGTTTTCAACCTTGAATCAGTCAAGTTGTTGGTTGGCCGCCAATAAGAGCCTATCGAATGAACAGTATGGTCAACCAGGCAAAGTCAGTGGCCACTGAAGAATATAGTTCAATAATTGGGAAAAATGAAAGCAAGACTGCTGTGCTGGAGAAGACTAACAATGGAAGTAACATCAATAATTCCAAGGTCAGGACTTCGCTCTTTGTCAAGGTGAATATGGATGGGATTGCTATAGGGAGAAAGGTTGATCTGAATGCTCATGGTTGCTATGAGACCTTAGCCCAAACCTTGGAAGATATGTTCCTTCGACCCACCCCAACAATCAATTCAATACGTAAGTTTTTCCTATCCTTTTCATTTCAATTCCCCAAAACTGTTGACCTGTTATAGCACAGAATTAAGAGTTTCAAAGGCCATGCAAGTCAGTTCTTACTATCATTTTTTTTTCTTCCAAGAAGCTTGGTGTGTGGTCTTAAATTTGTATGCTTTGATGTTTACAATAATAGCTTTAATAAATAATAATGTAATTCTTGATATTGATGTTGATATTGATAGGAAACTTACCTAATCCATCTGTTTAATTTTTGTACTTGGTAAAAATACTGATTAATCTTTATTTATAAGCTTCTGTAGGTTATGATTTCAAAAATTATTGTTTCTTGAGAATTGCATAAATATATTGGGATTCTGGATAAAAATTTTTGAACCTTAGCTTTAAAAAGTACATCTCATGTCCTGGCATTTCATTGTGTTTACTGTTTGCATGCGTGATGTCAGTAGTTGGGGGCTGAGGCATTTCAACATGTTTTATTAGCATCTTCCTAGTATAGTTATAATTTAATTGATGGTGGGATTATATGTGTAAATAGGATCAAGTGCACCACAGCATAATCTAATGGTAGAAGCAACGAGATGCCCACAATTGCTGGATGGTTCATCTGACTTTGTGCTCACTTATGAGGACAAGGATGGCGATTGGATGCTTGTTGGAGATGTTCCTTGGGGGTATGTATAATCCATTCAACATATGCATGTGTGTATTTATGTTAATGCATGATGCAATGAAATTCTACATATATTTTCTAAGCCTGAAAGCCAAGGCCATGTGGGCAAGCAAGAAAATTAGGGCTAGTAGATGGTTCGGATTGGATTTGCAGTTATGATGGTGAAAAATTACACGATTCTAGTTATCAACTTGTAGAGAGGGTACTATTCGTTGTTAGAATCAGTAGCATGAAAACAAAGATGCTACAAAGAGATATGGTTGATGGAGAGAGAGAGAGAGAGAGAGAGAGAGAGAGAGAGATGTATGGTGGAGCACTAGCACACCCACACGATGGGGAAAAGTAGATAAGGAAATAAGAAATTGGGAGACACAGAACAAAGGAATAAATGAAAGAAAAAGAAAAGGGAAGAAAAAGAAGAAGAAGCATATAGTTGCATACTTTTGATTTTCTTTTGTACTTTATTCTTTCTTGACAAATTAATGCTTCTGCATTTTCAGCTTTGTTTGAGTCATTTTGTTTGCAATAGGGAAAAAGTAATAAAGGAAATAAGGATTTGGGAGATGCATAGCAAAGGAATAAATAAAATAAAAAGAAAAAGGCAAGAAGAGGAATATAGTTACCATTTCGTACCTTTGATTTTCTTTTGTACTTCCTTATGCTTTCTTGGCAGTTTAAAGCTTTAGCATTTTTATCTTCTTTTGAGTTATTTTGTTTGGCCTTCACATTAATTTTTTTTCCTTACTTTTCAATTTGGATTTTGCTTTCAGGATGTTCCTTAGCTCTGTGAAGAGGCTAAGAATCATGAGGAGATCTGAAGCAAATGGACTTGGTAAACAAACATGAAATCAACATTCTGATTCACCCCTGAAGCTGCACTTAATGTACTAATTATGTTAGGTTAATTTCTAATTTGTAGCTCCAAGTTTGCAAGAAAGGAATGGAAGACAAAGAAACAAGCCTATCTAGGCTTTTCTCCTTAAACTTGAGTAAGATGAAGACGATCTATGGCTTGAAGACTGATATACAAAGGAGAGAGAATAATGAAAGCATTTTGAAATAGCAGTGACTGATTTTCTGCGGCCTTGTGTTGTTTTTTGGGTTGCTGTATACTCCTATCATGATATTTGTTCATTCTTGTTTTAAGTTTGAAAATGCTCACCACACTTTTTTGAACGATACGACCACTTCACTTTTTGGTGTAGCATACACATGCATACATGCACTGTTCAGTGAATGGTGTTTACAAATCCTGTAAATTCCAGAGTGCTCAATTGCTTTCTACCCTTGTGAATGCAAAGGAAATTATTGTTCTTGAAACGTTTTGCTTTATTTGCCAGTCGACTTTTATAAAAATTTGGTCTTTGCGTAATCACATACCCAGAATTGTTCTTATTCACATGGAATTAATAGGCAAATTCACACTTTATTATTTTTGTGAACTTGCTGAATCCATTTGTTAGTACCTCATCGCATATTCATGTTTGCAGATTTGTCTGATAAGTCTAATCCTTTCACTTGCATCATTTCATTTTATTTGATCAGAGAATCTAATTTCATATACCCATTTATTTTCTGGACAACACTCAGAGCCATTGATTACAAACGTGAACAAAGATTACATACAAAAGAAGAATTAAACAAAATGATGTCCGAGGGACCTCATTTTTTTGGTCCCTATACAAGGCCATTTACAGGTGATGGACTAAAGACTGGCTTCTCTTTGTTGCTATCATATTCACTGACGTTGCTAATACTTTTTCTCCGTGGCTTAGCCTCTCCAAGCATTGTTAACACATCCCTCATGGATGGTCTATCCTTGGGGAGCTTAGCAGTGCAAAGAAGTGCTATCCTAAGGACTAATTGCATCTCTTCTTGGACATGCTTGCTGTTACCTACGCTGTTATCTAGTGCTTCTTCTAAAGGTCTATTGTCCCTAATCTTTCTTCGAATCCATTCAACTATGCCCACAGATTCTCCAAACTCAGGATCTAATGGTCGCTTTCCAGTGAGAAGTTCTAGTAGAACTACTCCATAGCTGTAAATGTCTATCTTTTCATCCACCTTCAAGGTATATCCATATTCTGCCAAATGATAGAAAGAACACAAGAAAACGTCATGATCTATGGAACAAATACTGAATCAATTTGTTTAAATTACTATAGGATTAAAAAGAAATAGGGTTCCTGTGCATCTGAAGCATAAACTGTAGGAACAAAAACTTCTATAGCTAGACCCTATTAATAGCAGTTGCTCATTCCTTGGGTGCTTCTAGGATCTGGGCGCTTTAGTCATCTTTCATAGGATATTTGATTTGGCAAATTAGTATCAGGTAATATAATCCATTTTTTAAGAATGAAGACTATGGCTTGAAATTTACCTGGGGCAATGTATCCATAGGATCCAGCCACCATGGAAACTGTTTCATTCTTCCGAATCATCATTCTTGCCAATCCAAAATCAGCAATTCTTGCCTCAAGATTTGCATCAAGGAGTATGTTATTTGACTTGATGTCGCGATGAATGACCAGAGGGTGACAATCATGGTGCAGGTAAGCAAGTCCCTGTGCAACTCCAACTGCTATATTATATCTAGAAACCCAGTCTACCAGCAATCTCCCGGCTAGATTACCATGCAAGGCTTCTCCTAGGTTGCCATTGTGCATATATTCATATATTATCATCATGTCAGTATCATTATGGAGAAAGCCTAATAACCGAACAATATTTCGATGCCTTAGCTTCCCCAGGAGATTGACTTCTCCAACAAAATCATCACTGCTTCCTGTTTCAATATCTGTTCCTGATCTCCATAACTTCTTAACTGCCACAACTGTATTTAACCTAGGCATCTCAGCCTTGTAAACGGTCCCAGTTGCTCCCATTCCAATCACATTGGATTCCTTGACACACCCTAGAATGTCTGCACTCGTGAAACCAAGCCTCTGGAATGCCATCAATCTCCAAGGCCACTCTCCATTTTCCCTTTTGAAACTTTCTTGGAAGCAACTTCCATTCAAATACCGTCTTTTGTAGAGAGATCTTGCACCAATAAGCGCAATTATAACAGCTAAAACTGATGAAATTCCAATTATCCATCCAGAAACAATGCGCTTTGTGTGCAAGCTCTTCTGCTGTGATTCAGTAAGTAAATTGTGGATGCATGGAGTCAGGACACCGCCACAGAGACCTGCATTGCCTATAAGATCATCTGGATTGATTGTTTTTAAAACACCATTTGCAGGGACTGGACCTTCTAGGGTGTTGTATGAAACATTTAGCACTTCTAAGGCAGGTGAGGTGCCAAAATTTTCAGGTATTCCGCCAGTTAAAGAGTTATTTGACAGATCAAGAATTGCCAATGTGGGCATCACTGCAATTGCTTTTGGGATTTCTCCAGTCAACTGATTGTTCTTTAGATTCAAATTTACCATTTTCTGACATGAAGCAATGCTGGCTGGAATGGTTCCAGAAAAATGGTTGGACGAGAGATCAAGCACAGAAAGTGAAGGACAGTCCTGGAACTGATCTGGGATTTCACCATCTAAGTTGTTATTTGAGGCCATAAAGTTTTGTAGATTTGGAATTGCTAGAATTGTGGAAGGAAGAGAAGATGTAAGGTGGTTTCTAGAGACATCAATGAAAGAAAGTGAAGAAGAAGAAGCAAGGTCACTAGGGATTTGACCACCAAGGCTATTATTTGCCAACTCTAATCTTTGAAGCTTCTCAAGTTTGCCAAGTCCTACTGGAATTGTCCCAGAAAGAAAATTGTTCTGCATACGAACACGAACAAGTGAGAGACATGTGGATAAGCGAAGAGGAAATGGACCTGAGAAGGCATTGTTGAAGAGAATGAGCTTGGTGAGATTGCCACCACTACACAGGCGTGCTGGAATCTCACCAGAGAATGAATTTGATGATACATCCAACCACTGTAATGCCGAGTTTTTGCCCAGATCAATAGGCAAGGGACCTGCTAACGAATTGTTCCACAGCTCAAGAATCTGTAATTGATTCAACCCTCCAAGTCCAGCAGGAACTGCACCTGACAACTGGTTGCACATCAGATTCAATAGCTTTAAAGTTTTCAACTGAGAAATTGCAGCTGGAATTTCTCCTGATAACATGTTATCGGAGAGATCCAGCAGTTGCAGAGCAGTCATGTTGCCAATTGCAGCAGGAATCTTGCCTTCAAAATTATTCTGATACAAGAAAAGTGTCTCAAGATCCTTAAGCCTCCCCAGTTCAGCTGGAATCTCACCACCAAGATTGCCAACAGCCAAATCAAGATACTTCAGATTGGTGAGATTTCCAAACTCTGTTGGAATCCCACCTTCAAACTCATTGTATCCAATTATTATTTTCTCCAGTGATGAAAGCTGCCCCAGCTCTGCTGGTATTTCACCAGTAAGATTATTCCCGGAAAGTCCAAGAAACTTCAACTTTTGCAAGTTCTTGTAAGATTTTGGAATGGAACCTTCAAAGAAATTCCCTCTGAGATCAAGCGTCTCCAGCAAAGTGGCATTGCCAATATCTTCGGGAATAAATCCTGAGAAGTTGTTGCTTGAAGCATTTAGCAAAGTTAGAACAGCTGCTCTTCCAAGACCAATCGGAAAGCTATCAACAAACAAGTTCTGGCTCACATCAATGCTTATCAGCAAGGTAAGATTATATATAGCTTTTGTCAAGGATGAAGAAAACCCATTGCAGCACAAGTTGAGAGAAGTAAGGCCCTGTAGCTTTTCAATATCATCTGATACACGGCCACTGAGATTCATGTGGGAGAGATCAAGCTTTTCAACAGCTCCATGAGAATTGCACCACACACCAGTCCAGTTACAGTGAGATGTATTGTAGGACAATTTCCAATCTTGAAGCCTATTTAAGGGATCTAAAAGACCAGCTTTTATCGATAGCAGAGCTGATACTTCCTCATTCAAAGAAGCAGAACCGAAAGAGTGAAAACCAATGCAACAACAGATGAAGAAAAGCAAGATTTTCAACTTCATATTCTTCTTCCTCGTTGGTTACTGAGTTTAGACCCTTAGTTCTCTGCCATTCTTTTTTCAGTGAAAAGAGACAGAGAGAAAGCAAGCGACAAAGGTATATGGGAAGAAATAGAAAGAAAAGAGTGGTTATGGAGTGAAGAGTAGGTATATAAGAAATAAATAAAATGGATGATTAGTTTAATTATGGAGAGCTCGTGAGATCTTGGGTTCTGCAACTGCACCAGCTCAGCTGTTAATCAGCAAGTAATGACGGGGAAGCTTTTGGACTCATTGGAAGTTTCTTCGACATTAAACATAGCTAGAGAATGTGTTTCTTACCATTGACTTTTGCATTCTTCTACTTCTTTCTGTTACAGTAATAGCCTGCTATTTAATATTCCTTTTTTGTTTGCAAAAACAATACCAAATTACATCTATACATCTATATCTATCTATGCAAATTATACATATACTCGGTATATTAAAAAATAATAATTTTTTTTATATAAAGCTCGTTTATTGAGAATTTCACATTAAAAAAATATAAAATAACAATATATAAATGATTGAATTATAATATTAAATTAATCTATGAGATTAAATGGCGTACTTAAACTTCTAATCCCATCTCATTTTTGTTTACGTACTCTATTACGAGCTGACAAAGCACACTTTATTTGAGAATGTTAAATGACACATTTAAATATTAATGCATTTTATTTTCATATTTTGGATTAAATGCTAAAGGGTAACTTCTAAGCATGACAAGATGTCTTTTCTTTTTTTTTTTTAATTTTTATAAATATGACAAGAATTTGGGAATCATGGTATAGATGTGCCAATTCCTATGACAATTTCCAATAAAATCCATATGATTTAGTGGAGGAAAGTAGTCTGTCTCTCCTAATTTAGAAATCAAGAAAACAGATCAGCAGTATCATTAAATTAATTGATCAATTAAGCAGGGATTGAATAAAAACTTATTGTGAGTAGGTTAGTTGTTCGTTATGATGATTGAGTAAGATGGAATCTTCCCATGTTCTATGCTAAGCCTAAAACACAAACAAGGCCAAAATCACCATGTTCTTCTTCATTTCCTTCACGTTTGGATCAATATTTGATGTGGGCAACACCAACTTTTGCTTATAGGGCACCCTTTAAGTTAAGGCCATTAACCATTGAGAATTAGATTGCTCTAATATAAATAATTTCTTTAAAAAAAATCATTTTTAATTAGTCTTGTAAAAAGTTAAGTGGAGGAAGACTCTCTCAATCTAGGGTTAGAGACCACTAAGGAATTACAGCATTCATAAATAAAACGATTAATAAGACTTAAAATTGACAAAGAAAAACTATTTTTTAATAAAGAAATGATATATTCAAATAGGGTTCATTCAGAATTGTAATTAATAAATTTAGAAAAAAAAAAGGAAAATTACCTGAAATGGGGTAGAGCATTGTGGAGAAATTTGGCACTTGAGGAGGAGTGCCCAATTGATAAAAGAAAGGGAATTTAGGATAAAGAAAAAGAAATGAAGGGAAGGAAACAAGAGGAAATGGGAGGAAAGTGATGCACGTTATCAATCATAGTGTGAGCCCACCAAAACGGTTCATTGTTGAGATGAAATTTTTAAAAGAAAAATACAGAGGAAGAAGAAGTTGTCAAACTTCACATGCACTCATGTGAAAGGATGCATTTTTATAAGCAACACTGCTCAATTTTCCGCTTAATAGAAAACAAGATGATGGAGGCCATGTGAAAGGGCAGCTTCATAGGGAACTCTTCTCTCTTTCTCTTTCTCCTTATTCTTTTTCTCTAGGATTTGTATTATTAGAGAGAGAAAGAAGAAAAAAATTATAGAAAAAAAATTGAAGAGCAGTGACCAATTTGGGGGGATTGATGTTGGGGTTGACAAGGGGATATGTGACGTGCCCCACATGGCCAGCCCTAAAATGAAATCAACCTTCCATTATTATTCGATGATCTATGGTTAAAGTGCTGATTTTACATGCATGTGTATTTTTTTCTTCTTTTTTAAAATGAAAATTTCTTTTTTTTTTTTTAATTCGTTAAGAATATACAGAATAAAAAAAACACACACCTTTTAACAAAATCAATAAAAATTTTCATCCGAATACTTGCGTTTTCCATATTTTACAAGGACTTCTAGTTTTAGATGAATTCTTTATTTTTTTAAATAAGTTTTATCTATATTGCTTAGTTTATTTAGGACTCTAAAATATTATTTCTTTTAATTTAGGCCTTTAAATATGTTTTCTAACTCTTTAATTCATTTTCACCTAAATTAGAATTTAGAACTCTAAAAATACAAATTGTATTTTCATTATATACAAGTTTTCAGATTTATTTTAATGAAATTTTCTTCTTAATAAAGCTAGTTTGCTTTATTTTATTCTTAAATTCTGGATTGAATCTTATGTTTCGTAATATCTTTGACTAGATCTTATTTATTTTTAAGGGTTTGATCGTGTGTCAATCATTTTCCACGCTACAGGTAGTATTAGAGCAGGAATTTCATTCTCATTAAGATGGTTAATACTAGTGGCAGTGGTGGCAATCAACCTCATGATGGTGATTAGGGGTTGCGCTGTCACACCTTATCTCTCTATAAGGCATAACATGATCCCATAGAATACATAATAAACTACCGAACTTCACCTACCGATAACTCATTAAATACCCTACAAGGGATTTTAAAACCATTTTCTTACTCTTTGGAAGTGGTCAGCATTTTCTTACATTTAATAGAAGTTTAAAAATTAGTTCAAATTTTTGTCCATTTTATTTTTACGCAAATTTTAAAAAAATTTCGACAGAGTGCCGTCTATATTTTAAGAAAACAGTTCTTCAAAAACCTGTAAAAACACTTCTAATATCTCATTTCATCAAACTCATTACTACCACAACAAACTTCAACATCATTTCTCAATTCAATTATCATCAAATATAGTATTCAATAATTCCATTCATTTTTCATTAAAGTAAAAATAATTTACATTCATCGGTCAAAATTTATATTAGCAAAACTACAATAATATTATTACAAACTCTATACAATTGCTTATGACCAGTTTATATATGTACATACATCAAAATAAATATTACAATCAGGGTATAAAATATACCCGACAAAACTTCAGGGATACGGCTTCAAGATCCTCAGTAGCTCACTCTGTTGTTCCTCTAGTCCCTTTATCTGCGACAGCAATAACAGCCATTGCTGAGTACTATGACTCAGTGGTGCACAACATACTAAAATAATATTTATGCATAATTCAAAACATATTTATTTAAATACAGTACTGAAATTGAAAGGCAGATACAAAACATGATTTATAAACTTTTTGTCCAAACAATTTCATTTAGGAAGTCTCAAAATAATTTCATAAAAACATACAGTTATATCATGCCATTTGAAATAATATTCATCTCAATAGCCAGAGGCTTATAAGAAATTATAAGGTTAGCTAGCTCAAATATATGGGTACACATTCAAATTTCTTCTTCTACTGGCACACACCTCAACACTTCAGCCAGAGAAAGAATCAAAATTCGAAACTAATTTCTCCCACTAGTCATGCTAGTGAGATATTCAAATATATGGTCATGACACTGTGGTTTCAAAACTATCTTATCAATTTATCAAACATTTACTGACAATCAAATCACATATCATCAAATTTCCAACAATTTAGATCAAAAGCATAGTGTACATTTCAATCATTATTTTACAATATAAATAAACCACAAATCACTTTATGTACTTTGCAAAGGAATTTTAAAGAATGTTTATGTTGTGCACAAACCTTAAACGAGTCACCTCTTGGTCTCGACTCGATATCTCGGGTTCTTTCTCAGTATTCTTTTCAATTGAAACACATAATTTAACAGTGTTTTAATATCATAATTTATCATAAGTCTAAAATAAATTCAAATCTATTTATACCTAACTTTAATATGCTAAACTTGATATTCTTTAAAATTTGTATTTCGGTGTTACTATTCACGATATTATTCAAGTCAATTTGTTGACTTTCTAATGCTTAATAGGTATAGAAATTCTAATTTCACCCACATACCACATTTTGGTTACCTAATTTATTGGTTTTGGTTGTTTCCTCAAACTTCAAGTCCCTTAGGCACAAATTTTAAATTTTCAGTTTTGGTGTTCAGTTTTGCACTGTTCCATTGGTTATATTGCTGTGATAATTTGGCTAAGTTTTCTTCATAGAAGTTGTTCCTTGTTGTCTTAACTTTATTTCTTTTTTTGAATCACTTCAATTAGAGTTTTGTAGCCCTAGTTATGGCCATTTGAACATGGCTAGCCAGATTCGGTATTACCCTAAATTCTGGGCAAACTCTGGATTATGGTAGTTTTTGTAGGTTGACTACAGATGGTTTTTCAAACAGATTATGATCAAAATTTGGGTTTTTTTTTCTTCATGAAATTTGTAGGGCTATGTCTCAGCTTTCTTTCGGTATAAAATTCAGGTCATTTGGACCTTCCTAGATTAAGTTATGGTCATTTACGTAACTACTGTTCATTTTGTTATTTTTGTACAGGTCAGTTTGCCCAATTCTGAATTTGGCCTAATTGTTCACTAAGTTATGGTCACTTTCTGGGCATGATTCCTAAATGAAAAATGTGCCATTTTGTATCTAGTTTCATTCTCAATTGGCCTCACACCAATTGGGTGGGTAAATTTTTGGTTTTAGTCCTTGAAAGGGACCTAGGTCAAGCTTCCTGCATATTGACCCTAACCAATCCGAATTGAAACTTATTTCTAACAAATCACACACCCCACAAATGGTCACAATTGACCAATTTCTATAATTTTTCTTTTTCAAACCCTAAGTCAAGAACCTTAATTTTCTAAGTAACACAATTCACTCAATTTCAATTACCTAAATCATGCACATACTTCATACAATACTAGAATTCGTATTTGATTAAACCAAACCACTCAATTCATCATCCACCCAACCTAGCCGAATTCCATACTCTTCCACTCATATAATTTCCTCTATTTCTCATGGCATTTCATCACCATTTAACTTAAATTCATGAAATTAATAAGAATTTAAGCTTGAAGTTAGACTTACCTCACTTGATCAATTTTCTCAACCTTCCAAACTTCAAGATTTCTTTTTTCTTTTGCTTCCAATCACTCTAAGAAGGCCAAATGGTAAGTTTTTATTCTAGGGGCTATGGAAAATATGGCAAATTTTAGGGTGTCTTTAAGCTCAAAATGAGTTTTCATGGAGGAAGTGGAAGAGAAAAGAGAGAGATGAGAGAAAGAAAGGCTCACGGAAAGAAGAAGAAATGAATGAAAAAAAATGTCTTTTTAATTTATTTAAATTGTCTCTTTAAATGATTATCCTCTAATTTTCAAATTATAAAATTTAAAATTTATTTCATCATGCTTAGGTAATGTATGATGTCATAATATTTTTTCTTTTTAAAATTTTCATCTTATTTTTTTCTTTAGTTCTTTAATTTAATTCTTGATCCCAAAAATTTCGTTTCTTTTATTTTATTGGACAGTTAGGTCAGGAGTCAGCTCTTGGGGTGAATTGACCAAATTGCCCCTCGCCGGTTCGATCCGGTTTGCAAGTTATTCGATATTTCTTCCGGATCCTTGACCTAATTATTTGACCTGCTTAACAATTCTTTTCCGTGATTTTTTCTTTTCCACTGTGTTAACAATAGTCCTAAGGATCGCAGCGTCACATTTTACGGTTCGAAATTTGAGTTTAGATTGACCTCGCAGTCATTCCCGAGAAGGTCACCCATCGCTGTGACTCTTGGCTCATTTTTTGTGTTCTGTTTTTCTTCTTTATACTTAACTATTTGGCAATTATTAATTATTTGTGTTTAGGGCTTAACTAGGTGTCTTAGACGTGGTTTTAATTCTCTTAATTGTTCGGACCGATACTGATCACCGGAACAGTGAAATATACCAGGCTATGCATATAAGGGTGTTACATGCGCGCTATTTGTCGAACAATCAAAGAGCAGACGAACACTATAAAAGCAATTAAATATGGATACGAATCGTCAATTTCAAAAGATTCGCCACTTATTGGGAATTTGTAGTGTTGGGAAGAGAAACCATAAATTGAATTAAACCGAAGGAATTAACTACGATGG
This sequence comes from Hevea brasiliensis, assembly GCF_030052815.1. Lineage (NCBI taxonomy): Eukaryota > Viridiplantae > Streptophyta > Magnoliopsida > Malpighiales > Euphorbiaceae > Hevea > Hevea brasiliensis. Next base: position 6,285,562 of record NC_079502.1, read on the forward strand.
AGCCAATTATGATTTTGTTCTCTTTAATTCTAAAATAACACTTGTTACTAATGAGGAATATAGGAGAAGTGGTATTTAGGAATTGTGTACTTCAATAGAAATAAAGAATATGAAGGTAGAAACAAATCTTATTGATACATCAAAGGATATTAAAGATTTCGAGCAAGAACAAGGAGATTAACCTGCATCAGAAAAATAACTTAAAGTTAAAGACCCTAAAGGATTTGAAATTGAAGAATTTGAAATTTTGATTTTATGGCCTTTCGCTACGGTGAATGACGAAGAGTTTGAAAAAAGTGTCATAGGAAATGAAGAACAACAAATCATGAAATTAAAAATTTATCTAACTTTTTAATTCCAATTGTCTTGGTTAATTTTATTTGTCTAGATGTTTCAATAAATGCAAAGGACAACGTGAAATTCTTCAATTCAATTTTGTTTAAGTCAACTTTATTGATACTATTCAAGAAAGAGCCATGGTGTGATCTTTCAATGGAGTTCTTAATTTTTCAATACTTCAAAATTTGAGATCGAATTTTATCAAAGTGTGGATGAATGACATGGTGTATAAATTAAAACTAAATCCGAATACTTACATTTTTTATGCTTCACAAAAAATTATAATTTTAGATAGATTTTTTATTTTCTTAAATAAGTTTTATTTATATTTATTAATTTATTTAGTACTCTAAAAATATTATTTCTATTTAACTTAAATTTTTAAATATATTTTCTATTTAAATTAAGACTCTTTAATTCATTTATACCTAAATAAGGATTTAAAACTCTATAAATACCTATTATATTTTTATTATATATAAATTTTTAAATTTATTTTAATAAAGTTTTTTTCTTAATAAAACTAGTTTATTTTATTTTATCCTTATATTTTAAATTAAATCTTATATTTATTAAAATATTAAATTAAATCTTATTTATTTTTAAAAATTTAATTGTATATCAATTCTTTTTCACGCTGCCCACGTTGCATCATTGCAGATTCTTAAGTTTTCTCCCAAACCTAAATTAAAATCGTTGGATATTAGTTTAATTTGATTTGATTTGGAAAAAAAAAATTTTAATTAAGTGAAAAAATTAAAGGAAATTTGATATACAAGGAATTTTTTTTTGAATAATTATAATTTGAAATATAGTTAAGGCAATTTAATCAAACTATTTAAGGAAATTAATTATAATTATAACAAGTAAATGTGATAAAAACAATTGAGAAAAAAATTTTAGTTATTTATAATTAAAATGTAAATAAAGAAAGAAGAAATCAATAAAATTAATTAACACAGGCATAAAAAATTAATATAATTTTAAAAAATAATATAATTAGTAAAATTTACAAAATTAGAGAAAATTAATTAATATAATTGAAACATATAATTAAATTTGAAAAATTAATTTTAACAGATAAATATTTAAAAAAAAATAAAAGAGAAAAATTATTTTTTAATGAAATAAACATCATGATAACTGAGCCAAAAGACTTTATACTGGATTTTTACTTAAATGAAAAAATAAATATTTCATTAATTAAAATTACAATATAAAATTAAAATATAAATTAATATATTATAATTTTACTTAAATGAAATTCTGGATTTTTCTTTTTCATTTCTAGAATAATATGTTGTAATAAAATTATTTTATTTTTTATTAATATATTATTAATTATATATATTAATTATTAATTCTTTTTTTATTAATTGTTATTATTATTGTTAAATAAAATACATAAAATTATTTTATTTAATGTGGATAGTTGAAATATTTTAATGAAATATTATTTTAAGTATTATAATAATAATAATAATAATAATAATAATATAAAAAAATTGGGAAAAAATAACTAACGGTAACAAATACCCTTGTCCTTGATCAAAATAGCAAAATAGAAAAAAAAAATTCCAGAAATTCTAGAAAACAAACAGAAGTGCAAGGTTGATTTGAAGATGAGATCTGGAAATGGGACGTTCTGAGATGGAATTAATTAATTAATTGATTGATTGATTAATTCCAAGTGTTTAATTTAAAGGCTTAAAGCTCGATTATACTAAGAATGTTCAATTTATTTATTTTTTAATTTTTTATTTAATTTAAAAATTAAAAAAATTAATTTTTTTAATTTTTTAATTTAAATAAAAAAATTAATAAATTTTATTTTAAAATTAAAAAATTAAACTTCTTAATTTTTTATTTAAATTAAAAAATAAAAAAATTTAATTCATAAATTTTAACTTTTAAATTAAATTTAGTTTAAATTGAAACTATCAAACTAATTTAAATAAAAAATTAAAAATAAACTAAATTCAACTTTCTCAATACCTTAATTTAAAGGAGGAAAAGGTGGGGATGAGTTAGATTCGTTTTTCTCTTTTCTTTTTATTTTTTAGATTATTATTATAATAATATTTAAAATAATATTTTATTAATAAAAAAATAAGAATTAATAAAATATATATATAATTAATAATTATATTGTCACGACCCAACCTATGGACGACCCCAGAGAGATTGTCACGACTCAACCTATGGGACCCCGACAGAGACTAGGACTCTCCAAAAAAAGCGCCCCCGCCCGTAATAAAACTATTCCTTTCCTTAACTACAACTCTCTAGGGCCATTTTGGGCCAATTTCAGAAATTTAATTAGACAGTAAAGTAAGTAGACCTAGACCTTTTTTTTTTTGTTTTTTTCTATCTTCTAACACATGCGAAATTCTAGGAAGTTAATTACAACACACAATTAAATAAATAAACTGGAGAGAAGAAAAAGTTAACCACAACAATAATAATCTCTTTCAAAAAAAAAAAAAAAATAGAGTGAGGTTCGACTCTAGAACACACCAAAAAATGTCAACAAATACATATATGGAGCCGATCCCCTATACACTCTTTTTTTCAACAACTACAAAGAAGAAAGAAGAACTTTTTTTTTTTTTTAAAAACAAATCGTCAAAAACCAAGAAGAACAAGAATTTATCCCCCCCCCGGACGAAGTCAATCCCAAGCAAGATCTAAGCCGTGTCCCGCTCCCATACCCATCACCAACCATACACAACACACACACCACACACCACACCACAACAATTACCACAAACATCACAAACAATTTCCATAACAAATGCAAACGTAAAAATAAGTAAAATTTCAAAAACTTTGTCCATGTCCCTTAATAATATTACTGTGCTAAAAAATTATGAAAAGTAAGGTTTCGTTTACCTATGCCGATTCTCGACTCGAGAGACGCGCTTTGAGACGGACACAATGGGTGCCAAAAAAAAAAAATCATCCAATTTTTTTTTTTTTTTTTCTTTTGTCTTTGTCAAATTCAATTTAACTTGGATAATAATCGAAATTGATTTCATTGAAGGCACCTATATGATATGAACAACACAGTATTTTATAATTAATTTTTTTTTTTTCATGGGACCCATCAAAAAAAAAATCATAAAATTTTGCAATTTATATGCCGCTAGCTCACTAGTGGAGGTGCAGGGTGGTCGGTTTTCTGGTTCACATCATTTTGAAATTTATTTAGCAAAAAAAAAAAAAAACAAAAAAATTTTTGAAATAAAAATAAACAAAAATTGGGATTTTTTTTTTGTGGAGTGTTTGTTGTTTAAAGGTATGGAAAGATGGGTGTGTGACACACACCCGACCACCGACCGATCGGACCATCCAATTTTGATCTCAAACGAACGAGCGAAAGGAAAGGCGAAGGTTTTAAGGAGTTCGCTTTTCGTCCGGCGGCCGCCTGGGCGGAGGCGGCGAGGCGCCGGGGTGCGCGGGCGGGGGAGGTGGGGTGGTGGTGGTGGAGAGAGAGAGAGAGGAGAGAGAGAGAGAGGAGGTCGGGCGCCGAGGGAGAAAGAAAGAAGAAAAAAAAGGCCCTCCCGATGATTGGGTGCGATTCGATCCCCATTCGATTCATGGATTTGATTTTTTTTAAGTTTTTTATTTTTACTTTTTTGGGGGAAAAAAAAACCAAAAAAAAACAAAAAAAAAAAAGAAAAAAAAAAAAAAAAAAAATCCTATATTACCATAAAAAATAAAATTTTAAATAAACAATAATTAATTAATTTGATTACAAAAGTTGGAGAATGAATTAAAAAGCAATAAATAGGTAATATTTGAGTCTATCAAGTAACTCTTCGACTCTATTATTATTTTTTTAATTTATTAAATAATTTCTAAATTTATATTTTTTATTGGAGAATAATATTCTCTAAAAAAATACATATAAATATGAATATTTCTTTGTGTTGCTTGTATGAATCTTTCTAATTTAGACTGCAATTATTTTAAGGTAACACAGAATCTCTCACCTTTAAAGATTTTTAGTACAGAAAAAAAATAATTACATAAGATGAATGATTTGAATAGGAGTGATGAGCCAAAATACTTGGGATTTAAAATTAATTATTATTATTATTATTATTATTAAATAAAATACATAAAATTATTTTATTTGATGTGGGTATAGTTGATATATTTTAATAACATATTATTTTAAATATTATTATAATAATAATTAAAAAAATTGGGAAAAAATAACTAACGGTAACAAAATAGAAAAAGGAAAAGTCCAGAAATTCTAGAAAACAAATAGAAGTGCAAGGTTGATTTGAAGATGAGATCTGGAAATGGGACTTTCTGAGATGGAATTAATTCCAAGTGTTTAATTTAAAAGAGAAAAAGGTGGGATGGGTCTAGATTCTTTTTCTCTCTTTTCTTTTTAATTTTTTAAATTATTATTATAATAATATTTAAAATAATATGTTATTAAAATATCCTAATTTAAATTATTTTATTAATGGAAAAATAAGTATTAATAATACATATATATAATTAATAATTGTTTTAATATATAAAATAAAATATTTTTAATAAATAATAATTAATTAATTTGATTTAAAAAATCACATAGAATTAAAAAGGTAACAAACAGGTAATTTTATTTTTAAGAGAGTGGTAAAAAATAATTTTATTTTTATTTAATTTGAAAATTTATTATTACATATTAAAGATTTTTTTTAAATAAAATTAAAATTATATAATTTTATTATAATAAATTAAAGTTGAAGGACAAGAATGATGCAATTTACTTGATTAGGATTGAGTGAGATGAATTTTTCATTGAAGATTTTGTCTTTTAATTTTTTATTTCAGTTTAACATCATACTGTATAAATTTATTCATTAAAAATAAATTACAAATGTAATATTTAAATATAATTTTAATAATATTATTTTTTTATTAAATTTATAATATATAAATATTAAAATATATAAAATTAATTTTTAATAAAAATAATAATATATTATTATCAGACGGATTTCGATGATTCGGATAAAAAAACTTTTTCTCTTCAAAATAAGATCAAAAAAATTAATTAAATGCAAAATGAAATAAATTGAGTTTCAAAATAATTACTTAATTATCTCTTAGAATAAAGAATTTCATTAATCCCTATCAACCATAAATTTTTATTATATATATATATATATATATATATATATTAAAGTATTCAATTTATATCCATTTAATAGCTTGTGTTACCCATTTAATGGGTAATAGTTCCATAGAAGGGAAACCCTAATATAATTATACCCACATACAAAGAGACCTTCAGACCAAATTACCAATCCTAATAGAGAGGCAGATGAAATCACCTATGAGAAATCTATCACGGCTGCCAACACAAGAAACAGGATTATAAACAAGAACATGACGCCATTAACAGCAGACGGCCGACGGCCAAAGCTGAGGAAAACAGTCCATTGAAGTCTTTAGTCAAGAGTATATACACTATGCACTGACAACAAACACGCATGAAGATACTGTAACAGTATATTAATAACAGCCATATGATGCAAGCACTGTAATATTTCTTCATAAAAGCATTGATATACAATTACAAATCGTATCCCATCGATTGAGGAATTCACAATGGTCCATAAATTTTTCCAAATGCTCCTCCAGATAAAATTGATAAGCAAGGAAATGCTAAATATTAAAATCAAATAAATAAAAACATTTGTTGACATCAAATAAAACTATACAATTACAAACATATTTATGATAACTGAACTCAACCTCTTTCTCTTTCCTACCAAGAAAATTTACCAGTGAAATCTCCCTGACTTAACAACTTCGAATTTCGAAGTTCAATGGCTAGAAGCTTCAAAAGCAAATTGTAGTAAGTGAACTATGGCGTTGAAAAGAGAGTGGCTCTTGTAATAACCTAACTCTTATGAAACTAACTACGATATACCTGTATATATATGGATGGCTGTCCCTATGGGTGAAAAGAATAAGGGCTTAGCCCGTGGCCCTGTGGTTAAAATTTAGCCACCATCTATAGTCTATATTCTATGTATACGCATTTCCCTTGGTGTTTATTCTAACATGACAACAACAAAGAGATTATAAATTATGATCCCAAAATAAATGCATGTATCTCAGCCCAACTAGAGACTGTATACAAAATGCCTGGCAGACCCTTCCAATTAGGAGAGCTGCCCTCATCAAATTCCTTCTGTTTCTTCACCATACCAGAGAATAATGGAACAAAAGAGATGCCAAAGTGATCTCCCAGTCTGCTTAGGCTTGGGCTTGAACCAATCACAATACCTATATCAGCCTTAAGTAGGCAAAGCAAGTCACCCACTGAACCTCCAATATAGACAGTCAACTGCTGGCCATTGGCATTGCAGTCCTTCAATATGTCATTGAAAGCTTGAAGCTTTTCCATTGGACACTCTACCCTCCTAAGAATTTCACCAGTTGAAATAGTTTCTTCATAAGCCAACTCATTTGAATGTACTTGCAGAACATTTAGATCTCCTGTTCATAGGAAATAAACTCAAGATTATGCTTGGAAGAAGGATTTTTCACTTAAAAATGAAAAAGGGAAAAAAAAATCTTGCACCAACATTATTATTCACTTATTAATTTCATCTACCAAGCAGGCATGAAAGTAAAAATTAAAAAATAAAAATAAAAACTAAATCAAGGAGACCTAGTTCAATATCAACCTGTGCCACTAATTATGTGCTATTATGATATTAAAACTTCAATTGAACTAAAGGAAAATTCCCACAAATAATAAAATAGGATTGTATCTAAAAAACATAGCATGTCAGATTTGAGAATTTGCGGTAACAAATGAAACTGATATCTTGAACAGGGACAAAAAGAAAAATACAAAGTAAAAAGCTGCATGTGATTACAGGTAAATCACCAATTAAACAACAAAGAATGAATTACAAATCATACAGAAACAAAAAGATTTAGAACTCAGAAATAGAGTTTTTGTCCCTATGCCAAAATGTTCATGATAGCTTAGGGTTGATGAGCAGTGTTAGAGCCAGTCAACCAGAAGCGTGGTCTTCAATGTTACATTTTTAATAAAAATTGAAAAGAAGTGCTATATTTAAAAATGCCTTTATCTTATGTGTCAGAGAGAAGGATGAATATATAGGATTCGGAAATGCCAATGTTAATCAGAACTGTTGACAACTTAGATTTATCTCACTTTTAAACATGGACTGAGAATGCACGTGTGCAACACAGATTCACACAGACACTGATGGCGCAAACACTTGAACACAAACTGATGATGATTAAAGACAAGTGAAATGGAAAAAATCATCAAATGATACTTCCACAAGGAATACCTGATGAAAATGCTGATCTTATGAGATCACCACACCAACAGTATGAAAGGATATGAATATCAGTTTTTGAATTTTCATTTCTCACAATCTTTTGGAAAAAACCTCTACAACCATCTTGAAAAGCAAGTTGTTGACCAGCCTGTTTTATATCCTCCAAATTTAAACCCTTCAATACTCCTGACTGAATCACTCTTGAATTCGCCCTTTTCTCAAAGTCAGCAAGTTGTTCAAGAGCCTTACTCAGATCTTCATAATTAAATTTTTCCACTGAAACAAAAGGAAAGCACCCCAAGGAATATTTCGTCTCAGTACTGCATCATCTCCAAGCTAAAAAGCATAAAACTAAGATAATCAAACCATACAGTTATCAAACCTGTTTCACTAGACATGATGCTTTCTATGCATTGATCATGTTCTTCAACATACTGGGCTGAAAGAACACCCCATGTGCTCCTCAAATCAGCTGATGACATCTTAGTGAGTTTGGTTTCATATCCACTGAGATCCAGCTTTGGAGCTGTTATTATTGCAATTTCAGCTAAAACGGCAAAGGAATCAACAGCAGTGCATGTCATGTCAAAATCACAAAATATAGTGAGGTTGAAATTGGCAGGGCTTTGCACCCGAGACAAAGGCACTATTGTTTGCTGGACAATTGGTTGAATAGAGAAAAAATCAACTCTAAGTTTCACAGCTTGAAGATATAGCCTTTCCAGGACCTCAAGTTCTACGCCTGTCAAAGAGATGCTTAGTTTATCCAGCATGTCTTCTATTTGCAGAGTTGATGTCTGAATTTCAGAAAGAAAATGGGTAAGTAGCAAGGAAAAGTTTACCCAAAAAGCTAGAATAAGTATTCTCCTTTGTGCAGCTAAGTTGTAGGGCAAAACCAAGAAGAAAGGTATATCACAATAATCTGACAAACCTCAAAGTTTTCAGAACAATAATAATCAACCCACTTCTTGTAAATGTGACTGCTGTCATCCGGATCAATAAGATGATGTATCTCTTTACATATATGGGCAAAAAGTCTCATGCATGGTGCCATAGCACCAAGTGTGTAAGCAGCAAGTTTTATCCTCTCAAAAGGAGTTGCAATTTTACCAGGAACTTTTTCTCCTTCAACTTTCCCTGAGGCTGTTGCTAGCAAGAAATCTGTATATTTGACAGTGGCAACAATGGAATTGCCCTCTGCTGGAAGTTCAAAGCCCCATTCCTGTATAGTAATTTGCTTGAGAATATAAATAATGCAAACTGACTAGCATACTAGAATGAAAGGAAATTTAAAATTAGAAGATATTAACAGTTCAATATTTATCTAATCCAATAATCATGAGCCTCAGTGACAAAGAAACCCAGGGAAAATTTACAGGAAGATGACAAATTTTTTATTAAATAACTCTGAGCACCATCTATCCAACAACATAAGAAGCTCCCTGTCTCTCAACATAAAAAGAGGACAAGAAGGACTGCAGTTTTATCAGTTGCATCAACTCAAAAGCTCAACTAAGAAACGTACTTAAATGTGGTTCAGCCACTAAGTCTCGTGGAAGCATTGGAAATTATCAAAAATTTGTGCCTAATGAACAAAATTGATAGTTTTCCAAATTGAGATGCGACCAATCAAAACTCAAAGTTACATAGGCATTACACAACCACCCTCTTGTTCATCACAAGCCAGAACCATCCTGGCACACATTTGACACTTTCAGCACAACAAAAGGAAACATTCTCATTATAAAAGGCGAAGAAACTGGTCTTAACATGAGAATGAGTGATTTTTACTTAAGGGTATTTCGTAAGGCAAGACCAATGTCAGTAAATTGGAATCTCTCGAGTCTAAAAGATAAGACCTCTATTGAAGAAAGCTTCTAATTAAAGAAAAGAAAAACATAAAGAAGTAAAGATGATGCACAAGAAAAGGTGGGGATTGGTGTTGGGAAGCATACACGGACAATAGTTTCGTAGTTTTTAAGCTTGTCTTTGACGCGTTTTCTCAACTTGCGAATTGCGCTCTTGTCTTCATCATCATCTGCGCATTCTTCTGCCAGTTCGTACCTGAGATAAGAAATCAATCAGAAAATCCCCCCAAAATTAACATAGAAAATTAAAATCATGATCCAAAATTAAAAAAAGAAGAAGAAGAAGAAGAAGAATTCTTACGCCTGAGCGAATGCTTTGAGGAAATGGACATCTTGGGAGACACAATTGAGGAAAGTGTGAGAGTCCAAATTACCAGAGGCCAAGCTAAGAAAGAAAGGACTGTACATAGCAAAAATCCAGTCGCTCTTCGACTTGATCCAGAAACGCCGAGCAATTCCTTCTTGGTCTACTGCTCCCATCTCCGGCATCACTATCCGTTAAACCAAAAAACGACGACGTTGTGGCTGAACAGTGGACGACGGATCTCTTCTCAAGTGATCGGAGAAAAGAAAAACAAATTTGGATGGAAAATAAATAAAAAGAATAACGATGGCGTCTGAAGATTTGGAGTAAGAAAAAGAAAGGAAGAAAAAAACGAGAAAAAGGAGAGAGTTGGTGAAGGAATTGTTGCTTACGCTTAGGTAGGTAGAGATTTATATAAAATAATGGCAGAGAAAAAAAAACAGTAACGAAAAGGTCCAAGTTTGCGGGAAAATTGAGAATTTTCTCGAGAAAGAGGCAGGCGGTCAACTAAAGGAAGAGAAGAGACGTGAGTTGTGCGGGATACGAGACTGAGTCAGTCACACGGTTTTTCGCAATCCCTCTCTCTCTGCAAAGAGAAGAGAAGAGAGGGAGGTGGTGAAGTCCAATCTCTGCGCGTGTTTGAGTTGGTGAAGACTGCGGGAAAGGGTTCACTTTTTCAAAATTTATAATTTTCCATAAAGTATATTATTAAATTATTTAAATGTTTATATTATTTATTATATAGATAAATGTAATTATTATTAAATTAAATATTTATATTTATATATTTATTACATATTTTTATTTATTTTTATTAATTTTTATATTTTTAATAATTATTAAATTTATTTTCCCATAAAATTTTCTTTATATTATATATTCATACATTTATGAGCGCTGTAAAAAAACAAATCAGGTCAAGAAAGTGATCTTGTCACATAAAATTTATTTTTATTTTATTTTATTTTAATGTAATTAATTAATATTATTTTTTGTTTTCATTTTTAATTATATTTAATTAATTTAAAATCCATCAGATAGATTTACACTGTTATTTCAAACCCTAATTGGCTTTTGCTTTATGTTTCCTATCTTCCAATTCCATCAACTGTGTCCAGCCCTTTGTATTAAAAAGAAAATGGCTTAGGTTTGAAGAGTTGAAATTCCATAGGGAAAATTCCACCACCAATCTCTATTCTTAACTCTTTCCATCTAATCATGCACACAATAACATATCAAAAATAAAATATTAAGAAATGGAAATCTCATTTGCATTTATAATATTATCTTTGACTTAATTTTTTAATATAAATTAATTTTTATATATCATATAAAATTTGTTTTATTAATTTATTTAGTAACATATATTTTTATAAAAAATTATTATTTAGTCTATGTATTTATTTTCATTAAATTATTTAATTCATTCATCATTTTTCATTAGTTAATGTCAATTAAATTATTATTTTTTTAATAAAAATTAAATTATTTTTTTAATAAAAATTAAATTATTATTTATTTTTTTATTTTAATAAAATTAATTAATTAATCTCTATATTTTAAAAAATATATTAATTAGTCAATATAATTTAAATCCGATAACTATTTAGTCTCGTAATTTTTTTTATACTTAAAACTAATCTAATAATCTATATCTTATTTTTCTCTTACTCTCTTTTATTTATCTCTTTTTATATTTTTTCTTCTCTATACTCACATCATTTTTCCTCTTATTCTCTATACGTTTCTCATATCTTTCGATAAAAAATAGTATTATGTAAAAAGGTTAGCCTTTAGATACCTAAGTAATTAAGAAAAATTATTTTTTTTATATAGAAAACATAAAAATAATATTTAAAAAATTAAATAAAATATTTAAATAATTTTTAAAAAAATATAAATTCAAATTTAGAATCCACATAATAAATTTTCTATTTTTATTTAATGATAAGTTTTTCAAATATATGGATTAATTAATTAATTTCAATAAAATAGAAAAATTAATTATTAATAATTTCATTTTTTTAAAACATAAAAATTAATTAATTCATTTTTTTAAAATAAATTAATTAAATAGTAATTTAATTAATATTCACTAACAAAAAATTTAATAAGAAAATTAAACAGTGTAATAGAAATAAAATATATAGATTAAATAATATATATTTAAAAATATAAATTAAATAATTAATCTTATTAAAATATAAAAATTAAATATAATTTTTTTCTTATAACTAAAATTTAAAAAAATAATAATAATAACAGCCTTTATGCGAAACAAAGATAAAATTATATACATTAATCCCTTATCTTCAATCATCATTAACAAAATAAAATTCTTCTGTCTCTAAAGTCCTCACCTAAACTTAGCCTAGTTGATATGATTGCCATATGTTTCCCTAAAGTGGCCCCATTATTAAAAAAAATAAATTTTGAATTTAAAAATTAAATTAAATAAAAAAAAACCACACACTATCATTGTTTTTTATTTATATCAAGATTATTTATTTATTAATATGAGATTATTAAAATTAATAAAAATATTAAAATATTATTTTTAATGATTCAAATGGATATATCACAATTATTGAATTAAATATATTTTTAAATTTTAGCAATTTATTTACATTTTAAAAATATATATATATACTTTGGAAAAAATGTAAAAAAATGTCGGTGGTAAATGGTGATGGTGAGGTGAGTCATCATTCAGCCTTGTGCGCATTTGGGTATGGACTAAGTACTAAGAATTCAATTGGCCTCCAAGTGTGACTGATGCCACGTGGAACATAACATGACTTGACCCGTGTCTAATAATTTCTCCTTTTTGTGTCCACATTTTCCTCTCCTCCTAGTTTTTTACTCCAAGACGTCTTTGATTTCGATGTGTACTTTTTTTTTCTTTTCTGCCAAACCAAGTAAAAAAATTTAATTTTGTATATTTTAATTATTTTTATTAATAATTTATATTTTAAAAATTTAATAATTTTATAAAATATTTTAATTTTATTTTATATAAAATAATATATATAAAAATTTATAAATATTATTATAAAAATATATATTTTATTTTTAATTAAATATTTATATAAATAAATTTAAGTAACGGATATATAGTGAGAATTACGTCTCACTCGTCAGCCTGTGCCCCGCTGCCAAATGTTATAGAATTATAAAACCCCATCCCCATGCACACCGTCATCTTTACACGTTACTTTTATTTTATTTGATCTAATATGTGAAATTTTGTATGCATATGAAAAAAGGTAATACATAAATACAGAGAATTTTTGTGCCAATATCAGATATGCCTACACTAATATGACAGTAAGTTTGATGCTGCTACTTATGACTGCTTAGCTAGAAATGCTAAATTTTTTCTTATAGATGGCTGTTCTGCAGCTTTATCATCTTTGACAACTAAAGGCATTATTGTGAGAGTAACTGTTTCTTTTGCTATTAGCAAAAACTTCCTGTCCTGCCGCATGATAGAAACGAATTCAATGCAGCTTCGTCATCTTATCAACGACCCTCTAGCTCCCTTCCTTGAGTACTAGAGACCATCATTAATGAAGTTAAGAAATTGTTAACGGCTACTCAAGGTCTATCAGTCAAATTTATTCCCAGATCAGTAAACAAATGTGCTGATTGGTTAGTCATTGATACCAAAATGTGTACTGTTATTTATTCTTTATGAATTTTTTTATTTAAATTTAATTTATCATAAATTTAAAGTATAAGATATTCGATGAATTTAAAATATATATATTTTTTAATAATATTATTATTTTAGTCTTTCTAATAATATAATATAATAATTAATTTTAGTAATAATATAATAATAATACTAATATTTTTATATTATTTAATTAGTTGTGATTTTACTTAATTTAAATATTAAATACTCAAAAAGTAATATTAAATTTAAAAAAGTAATATTATATCTATTGTTTGAAGCATTGATGTGATTTCAATGGTGGTCTTGGTAAGGTCCGACCCAATTGGTGACAATGGCGGAATTCAAACAAAGCCCGTTTAGTTTGGCCCAAAACAATATGGAGTGCCACGTGTCGAATAGTGAGATGATCCAGCTGTGCATGCAACTGCAGACAGAGCATGGTATCTATCTGTCTCAAGTGGCAGCAGACCAATCCTTGCTATGATGCAAAGAATCTTGATCAAACTCTCAAGTGAATGGCTGTCCTTTTTACACACCGTCCTGTCCGAGCACCACATCAAACTCTTTATTGTAAGTTCTCTCTCCTTACTTTCTTCTTCCATATCTACTCAATGGCAGCTCTGCAATCTCTTGCATTTGCCTCCCCAGTTTCGCATTACCTGCAGCAACCGCGTTCTTTCCCAGGTACTCTCTCTTCCCCCAAATGTACACCAACTGGGTGCTTTGCATTTTTATTGGAGATGAGACTGTATATGTAATGATATTGGTAAATTTGTTAAGTGCATATTTGTTCTTCAAAATTTTCATCTTTTGTTTTTAATCTAATCTTTTAACCTTGTTGGGTTCCTCAATCACACGTAAAGTTTCCCCTTTTTTATGTTTATTCATTCATGGACTAATGCTGGTGGCAAAAACTTAGACCTGTGAGTTTCTGGTCTTTGGTTTGGGTTGATTGAGAAAGTTGGGGAGTTTGGTGAGAGAACTGGCTTGGTTGCCTTTTCCATTCTATTATTTTTCAAATCCTAGCACTTTGATCTGTCAGTGGCAATACAAACTCAACCCTAGGAAGCTCTTCTCATGATTCCTCTATTAGGCACAGTGGAGAATTTAGCATTCAAGAATTGCTATTAGGCCTGGGAAGCATTCAGGATTTCTAGCCTTAAAGGAAATGGCTGTGATTTGTTTATTCTTTTCCATGTTGATGGGAATGATGTGCAAGGTAATCTTTTGTGAAAATAACGTGAATAGAAAGTTAGCGAATCCAAAATTAAGGAACCAGTGCTATATTCAGTGACTAGGTGACGCATTTTGTGCAATTGTGCAACATGATAGGCTTACATGTGGGAAGACTAGTAGTATAATTTGTCCAGCCATGGTTACCAATTGAATCTGCTAATTACAACGCCTGTAATATCTGTTTTGTTTTGTAGGCTTAGTATCTTGGGCTGTCCATCTTAGTGCAAAATCCCCATTCAATGGCCAATCTTTGCGCCTGTCCCATCTGCATTTGGGTTTGATTAGGCAAAAAACACCAAGATTTATTACAATGATGGTCAAACCAACAATTCAATTTATCCAAGGAACTGATGAACAGACAATACCGGATGTAAGGCTAACCAAGTCAAAGGATGGTACAAATGGCGTGGCCATTTTTTCATTTGATCAGCCTTCTGTTTTTGACTCGTCTGTTGAACTTGGTGATATAACTGGTTTTTACATGATTGATAAAGAAGGCGTTCTCCAATCAGTTGATGTTAATGCTAAATTTGTAAATGGAAAGCCATCCCGAGTTGAGGCAAAATATGTCATGCGTTCTCCTCGGGATTGGGACAGATTCATGAGATTCATGGAGCGATATGCTAATGCAAATGGATTGCAATTCGTCAAAAGTTGAGGCAATGTATAGAATGTATATCCTTTACTTCTGTTTTGCACCTGTCACCACATTTATTTTGTTTAATTTAGTCAAGAAAACTTAAGGCATCCATTAATGTGCGTGTAGGATGCATGCAGCTATCGTATTCCTCCTCTCTTCTTAACAAATTTTGCAGTTCATAGAGTATGATTTCCATTCTTCGTTATGTAATTAAATGTACAAGTCGTCTTAGAACTTGTTCTCCCTATATTAAATCTCTTATTTAATGTATAAAAAAAGGTTCATAGTTGATCAGTATGGACTAATTATGCACCTTATAATAAGCAACTCTGCAATGGGCACTTCTTAACATTAATTAAGTTGTAGAGCACTGATATATAACATGTTTACTTATCCTTGAATGCACTGTGTCTTGTATATATTAATATTTTGTTCTACTTAGTGGAGAACCAAATTGATGCTTGATTTGCCTTTCTTGCAGTATGCCAATTCATTAATGCCTCTGTTTTCATTAGAGGGAAAGAGAATAGAGTTTTGTTTCTTGAATGAATGTCACTAAGCAGCCAATTTCTGGTTTCAACCATTTTTAACTCAAAATATAATATCACAAAGTAAACTGCAGTAATCAAATAAAAATTCCAACAAGAAATCTTCATGACAATAAATCCTCTTATGCAATGCCAGTAGTGAACTAAATCCTAAATTGTCTAGTTCACGGCAATTCGTAATGTTATACTTCTGCTACTTGTACTTCCAAGTAACTGAAAGGGGGCTTCTAACCCTGGAAAGATTATTTTGAGAGTGCACCCAAGTCAAATGCCCTTGTGCAAATCTCACTCTCTCTTTTACCATTGTCTTCCTTGATATTAACCATACTCTATAGCTCAAACTTTGATTTATGTGTCTGAAAACTAGCCTTCGAGGTTTTACTCTCACTTTGACTCCCACGGGAGCTGTTACTTCCACCGAGTAGATGGAATTAGGACTCCCCACATTTGTTAGTCGTCTCTTGATCATCTCTCTTGTCATTCCATGCTTGAAAATTACAGAAATGGAAGGATAATTGAGGCTGAAACCCTCATTCATCTGCAATAGTTCATTGCAGCTTATATTCCTCTGTGTGATGATGAAAATTTCTGATCTCGTGTATCCTAGTGTACATAAGTGAGTGACATAGTCCTCTGGCTTAATGTCATATATCAATCCTGGATTGACTGCTCTTTCTGGGTTTACATGCCCAGCTCCGATTGCAAAAACTTCTGCTGGTTTTTTGCCATCCATTATTGGATTCCCTGAATGGTCAGTTACATCTGCAGTAGTCATTATTGCAGATTTAACAGCAGCAGGGCTCCATCTGGGATGAGCTGAGCGGATCAGGGCAGCAATTCCACTGACATGGGGACAAGCCATTGATGTCCCTGACATTACTGTGAAATTCACTCTTCTTGAATCTTCTGGAAGACCAGTGGGGCCTAAATTTTCAGGCCAAGCTGCAATGATATTTACCCCAGGTGCAATTATATCTGGTTTGAGGATTGAAGGGTTGGTAAAGCTTGGCCCTCTGGCTGAAAACTGAGCTACTTCTGGTGCTCTAGATTTCCCAATTACAGTTCCTCCAAAAATGATTCGAGCTCTTGGTTTTCTTGTAGACTTTATGTAAGCTTTCAGGTGTACTGATTCTTCAAAACCAATTGACGTTGCAGGCAGGACATGGACATCGACCGTGTCTTCCTCAAGATTGATTTCTGTGTTGGCTAGGATCATTGCAGCTCCACCAGATTCCTTCACAGCTTGACCTTTTTGTGCTCTATCATTGACACCTCGGTCACATACCACCATTTTGCCGCGTACTTTTGCTCTTGGGAGAGAGCCTCTGAAGCAAAATTCACTCGCCATATCCTCACCAGTTACATAAACTAGTTCAAGCTCTTTTATAGTGTTTGAAAACTGGTTTCCTGGGTACATGGATTCTCCATAAAGGAATTGTCCATTTCCCAATCGAACTATGGCAGGAAATTTTCTGTCAAGTGTGCTTGCGCCAATGGTAGCAATCCATGGAGCTTCATTTGTAACTGAGTTTTGGAGAGGGCCATAGTTTCCTGCGGCACATATAACTGAAATACCATGCTCAACTGCTCGAAAACTTCCAATTGCAATGCTATCTGCAAAAAGTGGTATTGAAAAGCCACCCAAAGAGAGGGACAGGACATCAACTCCATCTCTAATTGCAACATCCATTGCAGCTAGGATATCTGAGCTGTAACATCCATTAAACCAGCAAACTTTGTACACTGCAATGTGTGCACCAGGGGCCATTCCTCGTGCAATACCAGCTCCAATACCAAGCACACTTGCCATTGGAACTGAAGCTCCTCCTGCTGTGGATGATGTGTGAGTTCCATGCCCTTGAGAGTCTCTCGGGGACAAATATTCCCGAGTAGTGTTTGATGATGTTGAAGTAGATGCCACACGGTGACCTATATTGAAGAACCTTGCACCAATGAGTTTCTTGTTACAGTTATAAGAATTAAAATCTTGCCCTTCTTGGCAAATCCCTCTCCACTTCTTGGGAACTGGTGGCATTCCTTGATCATTGAAGCTTGGACTCTCCGGCCAAACTCCAGTGTCAAGGACCCCAATTATTGTTCCACGACCAAATCTAGACTTATGCCAAGCATCTTCACCCGTGGGATTAAGTCCCAAGAATTTGTAAGAATAGGTAGTTTGAATTTGGAGCCTCCTGTCTGGCCTAATTGCAATAACATCAGGCAACTTCTGCAATGACACAAGCTCTGATTCAGAAAGCAGAGCTGCAAAACCTTCCATGGCAGAACGGTAAGAGTAGATAAGCCGAGAAGAACAGTCTTCTTCAGACGAAACGGTCTGCTCAAGAAATGAGAGGTGCCAGTGAAACTCGGAAGCAAAGGAAGATCTAGTTACACCATGTGGGTGGAGTTGAACTATGTAGGTTTGGAGAGTGTTTGCATGGAGGAAGACAAAGTTGAACAAAAGAATTAAAAAGAAAAGGTGAGATTTGGCTTCCATGGAAACGTTAAGATCAAAGCGATGCCTGGAAGTAGATTATGCATGACGTTGGGAACGAATTGCAGGGTATTTGAAGGAGTCGGAGAGAATTCAAAACTGGGTTTGGGTAGCATTTCTGAGCTCTGAGTGAAAGAATACGAAACTCGTGAAATTTAAGAGCTCCTCATCACGAGGATCCTTTGTTGGAAGACAGAGAAGCTATGTTTTCATAGCCGTTTAAGATTCAAAGTGCAGCCGTTTAAGATTCAAAGTGCATGAATCATAGTTTTGTGTTGAGATTGCTCCCTGGGGAGTGGGGGAGATCCTTCTCAGAGTGAGAAAGTGTAGTAGGAAAGGATGAAAGAAGAGTCATTAAATACTTGGCTCAAAACTGCATTTATGGCTTCCATGGCTCCCCTCTTCCCGTGCTTCCCTGCGCATATTGATTTTCTCACCGTTATTTTCTACACTATTCATTCATTAAAATTTATGAGAGACATTATATAATTTCTATTACCATATCTTCTTTCGACAATCTATTGTTCCCTTTCATCATCTAACTTTGCTTCTAAACTATTAAAAAAAAAAAAAAAAAGCAAAAGACCTATTTTAGTTTATTTTCAATAGTCATATAAGTCTTAATTGCCCTTTAAATTAAAAAAAATAAATAAATAATTTTTCAAATTTTTAAAATAAATCCAATAAATCATTTACTATTTTATGGATTTAACTTTTAAAAATAAAAAAAAAATTGAATAATAATTTACTTCTAATATAAATTAAGTCAAGATTGTCTAAGAATATTTTCTGATGCATGAATTCTTATCAGTAATTATGGGTTTTACAATACACAAAGTAGATGCTCTACTTTTACTCAGTTGCATTGAGAAAAGAATCAAAATAAATAAATAAATAAAAGGAATATAAAATATGAAAAATCACATCTGAAGTAAGGTGAGGAGTGGCGTAATTGGGGTGGCGTGCTTGGGCTGGACTTAGATCAAATCTTGTTCAATTGCACCTTCCAACGAAGCCTTGACAGGTACATCCTATTGCCCAGTCTAAGTCTCAGTATCTCTGAGGAGGGAAAGAATCACGATTGATACACTAGGGCTAACTGGAGGTGGTCCTTTCTAAACTATGTTCATTATCATTAATTTCCCAATACATTTCCAATGTATTGAAAAGAGATTCCTTTTTGATGAGTTTCAATTATGCATACTCTAGTTAATCCACTTCTTTCCAAGCATATTTAATTGGTAGTTGCAAGCAGACAACAACAGATCTCATGATTTTATTCTCTCGTATGCTGAGAGGACTACTATTAGTGTTGAGAAAAATCTTAATCAGTGCTTTACTTCACATATTACAAATAGGTGTAGAGAACAATGAGGCCTGTCATTCAAAGAAAAGAAGAGAAGGATTACAAGGGAAATCGGGCAACATATCAAATATAAGCAAACCCAGCGGAAGGTTCACACTGCTTGCAGACACTTGGACAACTCATAATGCGCAGAAAGTTGATGGCTCCGCTGAAGTTTCCACAGTATGACAAGTTGTCCATCTTTTCTTACAGCAACAATTTCAAAAATTTAATTCTTCATAAATGATCTCATAATTTTTTTCTACCCCACATCGTCTTTCAGACAGTTTGTTTAACTAGTGAAGAAAGTTCAGATAGTAACACAAGGCAACTACCAATTAATCTAATAGCTCATCTGCTGGTGCAGAACAAGCTGAAGGCAAGCAAGCAAGCAAGCAAAAGCACAGTTAAAGTACATTCAGAGCTTAGGTACTACACTAAAAGCTCAAGATTTTTATTGAACACTTATTGTTTTTATTTCTTCTATGTAATAATAGGAAAAGAAACAAAAAGATGATACGTCAGCTACAATACAATACAAAGAATTGTTAATCGAAATCAATAACACAAAAGGTGAAAGGAAATTTTCCATTATATAAGTATATTAGAAATAGATAACATGAATCTGTATTTCTCTTTGACAAACAAGGAACTGAGCTGATAAACTTGATTGTGATTCCTACGTTTTCACTGCAATTTGCAAGGGACCTAACAAGGATCCTTGTCCGACCTATCGACACCAGGGTGGGCAGTCTCGTTCTTTGCCATTTTTGTACATTAGGAATTACTCCAACTTCCATTGCTACTATCACCTTGATCTCATGATTGATCTCTCTGCTCATTCTTCCATGAGTTTTTGGCAGCTTGCGCAGATGAACCACCAGAATCACTATTGCCATCCTTTGGTTTTGAGAAGAAGGGATCCCATTCATGAGCTCCCACCTCACGCTGTCCTTCATCCAACAATTCATATTTCCAACTGTTCTCCTCCACAAAATTATCATATTCTGTACGGCCCTGAATAATGTTTCTCCTCAACCTTGTAACTTTGTCAATGACTGCCTGAACAGCAACATCAAAAGAATCTTTAAGAGTCTCCAATTTTGAGCGAGGATCTGCATATATAAGCCCTGGGATGAGACTTATGACTTTCTCCCTCATGATCTTCACCTGCTCAGGAGGAATCTTACTAAGCACTTCCTCAATGCTAACATTTCTTTTACGGATATCATCCTCTGGAATAAATACCGAATAAGTAGTATAGTTCTTTGGAAGATGCCAAGTATATTGTGTGTAAGCTGAGCCAGGGTGAAAGAAGACAGGAATGCAACCTGCCAACATTGAGTCAAAAGCTGACCTTCGTGTATATGAATCACCCTGGGGTTGCAAGCAGAAAAGGGAGCTCTGAAACATCTGCATTATACTGCTCGGAGAATGACATTTGCTCTCTCCAAAATCACATTCCAACAGCTTGCCTACCTTTGACTTCTTACACTGATCTATGATCTGGCCCCTGATTGATTTTGGATTATCAAGACGTGGTGCCCCAGCAAAAGAGAAAAGCCATTTTCTTTCTAAATTCCTCATCCGCTCTTGCCAAATAAACACATCATCATCCTTTGCAGGATGGAAATAGGTAGGATAAGGAATGCCAAAATCATTTGCATTCCATGGACTGGATTCAACCACAAGCATTGACATATTTTTTGCAGCCGGCAAAAAGAGTAGTTTGTTTCCCCAATCTGATTCCTCGTCTGTTAACCTCCTGAAATCCCAAGTTATCCTCCCTGCCACCAGAAAATGATCCTTGCCTCCCATAATCCTCCACTCTGGTCTCTTCATAAGCCAATCGACCAACTCAAGAGAAGCAGCGTCTCTGGTTGAGATATTATATCCCCAAAGATACCTTGCAATATCAAACCCTGCATAGAATGGTACAAAAATTGCTGCAGCAATGGAAGAATCATTCGTCAAGCACTCATACTGCTTCATCCTATTACTGAATATCACATCCACCGCAAACTGATTTGTTGCATACCACCCCGTATTTGAAAACACCCCTTCAACATTCTCCAGTGGGGGCCCCAGCCCGGCATTACTAGTAAACTTACACATATTGGTCCAAACACTCAAGCTCTTACACTCCTTCAGCATATCCTCATTAAACCTAGGAGGCAAATCATGGACATAAATATACTTTCCTCCACAAGGATCACTCTTATTCTCTATGGTTCTCAAAGCCCTCATAAAAGGGAAATTCTCCTTCTTTTGACTACTAGTGATACTGGGGGTATTTTTCAAAGAGGCATCTAAAAAAGGGGTAGTTTTGGAGGGGGTATTCGTCAAACGGGCATCGGTTACAAGGGCAGGGGTTTTTGATCCTGTGTTTAGTGAATGAGCCTCTAATTTAACAGATTCACCAACAGTATTACCTCCTAACACAACAAAATGGAAGTACAATAATAGAATCCAGAAAAACGCAGAGAGAGAAGCCAACAAACAAAGCCGTTTCTGTTGATTTTTCCCAGTCCCTTTATCCATTTCCTCAAAAGGGACACTCGCCGCAGTGCGACGTCTCATTAGTATTAACTTCAAATCAATCCCTCACCAAAACTCAAATAACACAAGAAAACCAGTTCCCAATTTCAACAATTCCACCAAATAATACCAAAAACTCAGCCAAAGACCTAACCCAGAAAGAAAAAAAAAAACACTAAATTTTAACAAACAAGCTGTATAATATCGCAGAGATCTTAACCGTCTCAGAGCTAGAGCTGCGATTAAGCGTGCAAATATATCGGAAGAAAAAAAAGAAAATTGTATGACTTTAGAGATGTAAATTTAAGACTGAATCAGCACGAATCACTGTAACGGTGCTATCTGTTACAGATGTTTCTCACCCAGAAAGAGAAGAGAAAATGTCGTCGAAAATCAAAAGAAGAAACATTGAAACAGAGTTCAAAAAGAACTGATGAGAACATAGAGATGGGTGCAGGAACTTACAGAGATTAGATTCGCTGTATAGAGAGAGAGAGAGATCATAGCTCTCTGCGCTGAGAAAGAACAAAAGACAAGAGATCCAGAGAGGGAACGCTTAAAATAAGACAGAGGTGACAAAAGAAGGCTCACGTTAGCTGCGTGCGCCGTGGGGTTGTCTGTTGTCGGTAGCCGGTGAGATCGTGCCACGTAGGAAAAAGGTATTGACGTGTCGGTCTTCGAAATGATGTGAGATTCCGGGAATTGCGTAATGATTTCCTTATTACGGGAGGAAAAATAAACTACGCTTACTTTTTTTAAGCGCGTTGTGCATTGGTTCAAATCCGACCCGACCATCCGAACCAGATAATTTTTTCGGATAAATTATTCTAAATTAATTAATTTAGTTCATATATTTTATTTTCATTAAATTTTTTAATTTCTATTAATTAATTTACTATATAATTGATAATTGAAAAAAAAAATTTTACAGTGTGATTGTTTCATGATTATTTTATTATTATATAATTTTTGAATTATTTATTATATTAAAATATATTTTAATCCATAAAATTTATAGATAAACAGTTCAACAGGCAATTTTAAAAAAGAAAATTTATTCAAGCATCATTTAAAATTAATATAATACAACATATTGAATTTAAATATTTGTTTAACACAACAGACAGCATCATTTCAGGATTAATCATAAGTTAAAAAAATATATTATTATTAATTTTATATATTTTTATTTTATATATCATCAAAATACTGCAAACTTAATTTCATACTTGTCACTTGTGATCAGTTTAATTTCTTTTTGTTTCTTCTGGAAATAATTAGTTGCATAATCATCAGCCATTTAATCTTGGTTGAGTATAGAATTGTATAATGATATTATTGGCTTTTTATTTTTACTTTTTATCTTTTAAATGGTGGGGTTACTTTGAAGTTGAAATACAAAACCTAATAATTTCATGCAGTTAACTTGCAGGCCACCCACATGCCAATGGCAAGTTTCAAGATAGCTAGCCCTGGACAATAACAACATGCAGATTTCATAGATTCATAAATAATAATAATAATAATAATAATAATAATAATAATAATTAATAATTATTATCTTAATTAATTATTTTTACCCTTATGTCTAATATTGTCTTAATTACCTAATTATAATTATTATCTCATCAAAAAAGCCATTCATCACTTGCTTTAAAAAAAAAAAGAACTATAATGCAACTTTTTGTATTATTTTTACCCTTTCATCATTGTGCTTAACCTATGCTCTTCTTTTAACACCATCAAAAGAGCAATTAGTGGTACCATATGTAGTGTATATATAATTGCTTTTGTGCATAGCCAATGGTATAATGATCTCATTTTATAAAAGAATGTATGTGTAAGAACTTTATTAAAATTGTCATAATTTTAAAAGTGGTTCATTTTTGCCACTAACTCTTCATGTGTGTTCTATTTATCGATGAAAAAAAAATAATAAAAAAAAAGTGGATGAATTGATTAATAACATAGGCACCTATAGGATAAAAAAGATACATCATGTGATAAAATTATGACAATTTAAAAAAAAAAAGATAATTAGTAATCTCCTTTTCAATTGATTGTTATTGAACCTTCAAGAATAATAAATGTACTCTTGCCTCTTCTTATTTTTTAATCTAATCCCGGTTTATAATAAAATAGTTATACATAATATTTCTTTTTATCAAAGAAATTATTCTATACGACTATTATATATATAACAATTAAATTTAAATATTAATATAATAATTAAATTTTAATATTAATTATGGTGAGATTTATAAGAGACCTATTATGATTTCTAACTATAATAAAATTGTTGTTACAAAAATGTGCTACCCAATTGGATTTTGCCCTAGAAATGTTCAACAACAATTAATCAATTGAACTTCTTAATTAAGTATGGTAGGGTTAATGTAAATTGAAAAACCTTCCAAGTCTTTAAAGCCCAATGAATAAAAAGAGGAACTAACACCTTGACTAGTCAAAATTTGAAGCATTCAAAGAAAAAGGAAGTTAATCAAAACCAGACCCCACACCCTTATAAATTAGGCTTAGTTTACAAAGAAAAAACTAAATGTTTATGTGTATTACTTTTTAATTTAATGTTTTCAATTTGAGAAATGAAACCTAAATTATTAAAATTGGCTGGCCTCTGTGCATTGCTTTTGATTAGTATGATTTGCAGTCTTATATATGCAACAAGCAACCTTTTCAAATCTGTGTGTTTAGATAAGGAGACAGTTCTCTCAGACACATATTTAGATAAATTATGTTGGATTTAATGTTAAAGTTCACATTTATATTTGGCGATTTTCAATTTAGTTATTTTTAATTTTTTAACTTAATTTATAAATTTTAATTTGATTTCAATTTAGCATGAAAATTAAGAAATTTATAAAGTTAAAAAAAAAACAGACTAAAATGAACATGACCAATGAAATTAAACATAGCGGCTTTGAAAATTCAATTTTATCACCGTCTTCTATGCTCATTCTAATAGTACATGGCCCCAAAAAACCAGAAGAGTAGTCCATTTTAGGGTTGAACATACATGTGAAATTGTCTAGCACAATAAAACAGGACCCTTTATGCAGAGGTCTATTTTAAATGGAGCCATTCGTTGTGGCAGGTGGTAGAGAAGCATACAGTAAATGTTCAAGCCTAGATCAAGCGAATGGGCAGCCACTAAAGATGTTTATCACCACACGACAAAAATTGGAATCCCCATATTGACTATGACATATGCGGATGAGGTTCATTAAGATGCATCTTTAGATCCTACACTTGAAGGAGATCAACTGGGTGTTTACCACGTACTATTATAATGGGAATTTGTTGTAAACAACATTACATTTGACAAATCATCAAAATCCAAATCCAAATGGGCATGGTTAAAGAGAAATCATCATAGAACAAGTGTCAACTAGAAAAGGGATTTGAATTTGGCGTATTCAGCCATTGAGCAAGTCAATAAACAAATATAATTATGGACAATTATTACAGTATTGGAAATTATGAAAATGATAGAATTAAGAGGAGTAATAAGACAAATAATGCAATAAATATGCCAGAAAGCCCTAACTTAGAGCCCAATGTAGTATCCTTTTTGTTTGTTTCTTTCTTCTTGCCTATCTTCAAGTCTTCCAAAAATATGCTAACACCCGGATCTCTCATCTTTACTTCACTACCAAGCAGTATGGAATTGTTTACCACTTGAATATTGTTGTTTACATAAATGTTAATGCAGCAACTATCTTGTGTCTTACCTGTATGAGCTCCATGGCGTATGGTCATTGCAGCCCCAACATTTCTTCCCTTCAAGGTGACACGATCGAACGAGCCATAGCTGGTTTCTGAGGCCATGAGGTGTTTTGATCAATCTTGATAAGTTAATAATTGCAAGCCATGAATGTTGTGAGAGGGGAGTAAGTCACGGTTGATTTCCCAGATTCCTCTTTGCTTGCCTTCTGGGTTATGCAATTTGAGCTTTTCCCATGCTACAGCTAAAAGTGATGTTTGCATGGAATGACTTCAGATACAATATAGTGTTTCTCGTATTGCTTAAGCCGTTTGGGAATGAGCAGATCTATCTCCATGCAGCATTCAACACATCAAATTGGGGGAAGAATAAAAAGAAAAATGTGATTTGATGAAGCTTAGGGCTGCTCTCAAGGGCTAATACATACCCAAGACTCGACTTTACAATAGTTTTACAGGAACCTATGAGATAATTTAATGCAATTGATTCTTGTACTTAATACTCCAACAAAATATTCTTTTTATTTTGAAAACCCGGTTGAAAAACTAATTACTCTTTCCCAACTTGCACAAGTGCCCATAATATTTCTAACAATCGTACAACTCAAAAGCAGTTTAAGTATTATCGACATCATTATTATTTCCCATGGAGTTCCCTTGGAAACTGGTTATGCTTTGAAAACCTATGATGCCAAGGCTTGGAATTTATTAGTAATACCAAAAACTCTACAACAGATAAAGATGTGGCTGTCATAAACAGTTATCAAGATCCCAATCATCAAGCAAGGTTATTGAGATGAATATATGCTCCATCATTAGCAGGAGAAACAAGATTCTTGCATTCTAGGTCTTTCCATTCTCTCAAGAAATTGAAGGCCATTGCCCATTCATTCCAAATTTTCCAAACAAGCAGCGGACCAGAAACATTTGGAAATGAAAGAAGACCCAAAGAACTTATGGAAAAGCATCTGGGGATACCCTTTCACTGACTGTAGAACCAAATTGTGGCCCACCCTTGCGATATGAGATAAGAAACTCAACAGGGTATCCCTTCAACTTATGTGGCACAATCCCAAGATCATGAAATGTTAAAGCTGCAATCCAAATCAGAAATCAAGTAATGTAAATAAGAATAGATTGAGATATAGAAAGAAGCAAGTACAAAGCCTCCAATGCATTAATGTATTGTACTAACCATTGTCTGACACCACTATATCCTTAGTAAGTGCATTGATCTCATCCAAATTGAATATGTTGGGAGTCGGTAACGGAAATGGAACCTTGTTTAATAGTACTTCTCGTGGTGTTGCAAGCAGCTGAAAGCAAGCAAACCGTATGTATATAATTAATTAGTATCACTTTTGAACAATAACAAAATTCCAGCAACCACCTAATACTAGCAAACACACACACACATAAAAGCTTCATAGTAAATGCACAATTTAGAAAGGAAAACAGGCACTGTTTATTTATTTATTCAATTAGAAGATTACATGTTCCACATTTGAATCACCAAATTAGCAAATTCGCACTCTGCTCAATATTACGGGATACACTACTGGTGGATTCAAAAATCACATACATGCGCTTAAATGCCCAAGAGCAAAATTAGTTGTTACTTATTTCAAAACAAAATTAATTTACAACATACAGCAGCTCAAATATTTACCTTCGCAATGGGGAATGGAACTTTGACATAGCGAGGCCATTCACGAATCGTGTCAAACATAAGCTCTGCCTGCAGAGCAAATAGGCTTCAGTAATATCACCTAGCATCGACGAAAGTTTGAAGCAAATTGGAAGTGAAGTTTACCAATTCACGCATAGTAAAGATTTCTGGTCCACCAAGCTCATAAACTTTTCCCATGCTGGTTCCATCATCTTTCAGGGCTGCAACAATTGCAGCAGCTACATCAACAACATATACAGGTTGGATTCTGCAACGAATAAACTGTTAGGAAACCCTGCACAAGAAGTGCACGAATAGAAAAGTGTGCTGTCCACAAGGGCAATTGATACAATAAAGACTCACTTGGTAGATCCATCTCCAATAAGTGGAAGAAATGAATATTTTTTTGCAAAATGGGCCCACCGATTAAGAATTCGATCCTCTGTACCAATCATAACAGCAGGTTTCACGACTGTGGCCTACAGAAGTTGGTGTCTGTTAGACAATTAGCTATTGAAACTAACATTCAGAACAACCATAACAAAGGGAAAACATGGTAATACAAAAAATAAGAGGATGCTGTTTCTTTGATCTTAACCACTAAATAAATTTCCCATCTGTCATTACACATATTTTTTGAACTCTTGGAAGGTACTTTAGATTAAAAATGCCTATTTGTACATGTGTTTTGGTTGTGTCTCCTTCCTGGCTCATTCAAAAATCATGCACTTATAGCACACCTTTCAAGCACATGATTGAATAGCAAAGGCATCAACTTGTTAAAGTTCATTGTGTTTCATTTTCTAGATCAGCAAAAAGCTTTTGTGTTCCTAAAACGCCATCAGCTCCTCAGTCTGAAAAATTTTGAGAAAACAATATCGTTCGGATAATGATCACTTCATACAGTGGAAGACAACTACCAACTCTAAAGTAACACGATAAAGAAATTTTCAAAAACACTATCATTAGTGTAATAAAAAAATCAATGGGAGCAGACAAACTTAAAAATATCCAAATAACTTCTGACGCTTTCAAAACGTTATTGCTTGCACAATCACTCACACATTCTGTATGAGGAAGGTGGACGGGGAAGGAAGAGAGTGGAAGTTACTGCATCACTTTGTCAAGCTGCAAATAATAAGAATGGATTGGAAAGGATATTAAAAGGAACCTCTCTTTCAAAATACTCTTCCTCACAAAAGTTAGCAGAAAGAGGAAGAAAAAAATAGAATCATCCAACATTTTTTTAATCCATTCTTTTCTTGATTTCTTCCCTATTCCCTATTCTTTTCTTTCATTGAAAGAAAAAGAGGGAAGAATTTCCCTTCCCTTTCTTATACTTGTCTTCTTCTTTCCTTCCTTTCGACCACATATACTGTAAGCAGAACCAAAATGTTCTATTCTTTACAGGCATAATGCAGGATGCTCATTGTTTCATCCATTTTCATATTGGTTCAACCACTGGATTTGAACTTAAATAACAAGCTTCCTTGTCCCCATCTCTTTCAGACCCATTTTCATAATTGTGCGTATGATTTGTCTGAAATATGTTCTTCTCTCTGCTTTATATATATATACCATAAAGCAGAGAGAATAAAGAGTTGGAACCCATTGCAAACCAAAACTATAAATTACCTCAGGTATTTCTCTTAACACAGCTTCTTCTGCAGCAGCTTTAGCTCTTAGCATTCTTGATGGAGATGAAGAAGATGCTCCTAAGCATGAAACTTGAATATATCTCATGATACCTCCATGTTCTTTAGCAATCTGCACAAGTAAGGTACTGCATCATACATTTTCTCTCCTAGTTATTATGACAACATAAACATGAATACTATGAAATATGTATTGATCATGTTGACAATCAAAGTGACCACCAGAACATGGATTTTTTTACTTGTTAATAAAAACGCTTTGCCCAAGAATCCACATTCATCAGAAGCGAAGCACCAACGTGAACATAATTTAAAATGCTGTCATGATTTAACAGGAATGGCAGAAACCTACCATTGCAAGTTGTTCAGCCATCGCATGGTTCACTTCCTCAAAACTGTAGTTTCTTGTCTCATATTCCCTTCCTGTCAAAACAATAGCAGGCTGGGTCAGGATAAATTTGTACTCTTAGATCAGAAAACTTAGATAGGTTGCAAGTTAAGAATGATACCAATAAGATTAATAACAACATTGGCCTTTGCCATAACAGCCTTAATTGAATTTTCATCTCTTGGTTCATACTTCATTGGTACAATCTAAGCAGCAAAAAGGGGGAGATATTTATATTATAAAGAAACGGTGCAACCCTTGCAAAATAAACAAATAAAAGCACACCAATACAAGCTGTGCTTGTCATGTAGTCAGAACGTCTTCAAATAATCAGAAACTACTCTACCTGACCCAAATCACCCATTAATTTGAGATGGCGATGACAATCCTCAGAACCTCGGAAAGGAACTAACACTTGAGATCCCATTTTAGCTGGAACAAAAATAACAGTATCAGCAAAAGTATGCATTAAACATACACACTCATACATTTTACACTTTTAGCAAACAAGTTGTGAATAACAAAATCAATACTACTGGACTTAGAAAGTGCTAAAACAACAGTCCATGCAATCTGGTAATATTTACAAGCATGTTCTAATCAAAGCAATAAGATTCATTCAACTCACCAAGTTGCTGCACAAGGTAACGACCAAGGAACCCCGTAGCTCCAAACACTGTAGCAATAATGCCACTGAAAAAAAAAAGGCTTGTTTAAATGTTTTGCAAATTAAACAAGGAAGCTAACATTTAGTCGGCCAGGAACGAAAGAAAATATACCAAAAAAGAGAAAGA
The DNA here is from genome assembly GCF_030052815.1 of Hevea brasiliensis. NCBI lineage: Eukaryota > Viridiplantae > Streptophyta > Magnoliopsida > Malpighiales > Euphorbiaceae > Hevea > Hevea brasiliensis. Next base: position 6,316,140 of record NC_079502.1, read on the forward strand.
AAAATCTATTTTCTGTTTGCTAAGCTTCTCATTTGAAATGAAACTCCCAAACCTACTTAAGCCATGAAGAACTTTCATTGATCAAATTCAACAAAACGGAATTCAATTAATTTGCAAATGAAACAAATTGTTACTATTTATTTCAGCTGATCGAATATGTTTACATTTCCTTACATTTACAAGAAAAGAGTAGACATAATTTCCTTCAGTTTCTATTCAACCAAACAAGGACTAAGGAGAAATCAAAAACCACAGATACCTAACAGAAGATCTTCCACCAGTACCCTTGCGAACGAGGTGGCCCACACCTTTGGGAGCGAGAGTAGATCCATACCGTGGGTGATCAGCTCCATAATCTGTAAGAGGTCAACAGCAAGAACAATGCTTAGCAAAAATTTGAGCAAATTATGAGAATGCGTAAAAATGATCAAAAGAAAAACCCTAAAAAAAATTATAAAAAAAAAAAGAGGAAAGGGAGGATTACAGAGCGGGTTAATTGATTTGAGAGACGCAGTTGAAGCTGCGGTAGAGATAGCCTGGTGACCTAATCGTCTCGAAATCGCCTGCATCGTTCACACTTCAGAGCCGCACAGAGGGAGGGAGAGAGAGGGAGTACAGGCTTGCTTGCTTGCTTGCTGTTGGAGGTATATGGATTTGGGTCTGTTTATGGGCTGGGCCGGTCCTAGCCCATAACCTCTATTCTACTATAAACAGGCTCAAATTTGAGTAACGTGACTTCTATTATAATCAACTATTGTAATAAATAAAATCATTGTATATATAAATAATAAAATAAATATTTTATTTTATTTAAAAGTAAGATATGATAAATAATAATATTATAATTTTGTATTGTTTGATTCTAAAGTGTGGGTAGGTAAATAAAGTATAAATATTTTTATTTTGTAAATGGATATATTTTAATATTTAAATAAGGATAATTTTAAAATTATAAAATATATTAATGATAATATGAGTGATGAAAATTTTTAAAGTTTTGAAGTCTTTTTCAATTTATCAATTTGAGGGTTAAAAAAAGTGTGGATTTAGAGTTTTTAAAATTTTTAAAAATTCTTAAAAAAAAAAAAACTTTACTTACAAATAAATCACTAATGCAGCTATTACTTAAAAACTAATCCTCCATTCAAGCATAGTGTAAAATGTTTGGAATTTTGTAAAAAATTATATTTAAAAATATATTCTCATTTGAAATGTTTTAATTAAATAAATCTATATATATGTATGTGTGTTATGTTAGCCATTAACCTATCATAACCCTTTAAGTAGAATTAAATTATTAACGATAAATGTACTAAAAATATTATTAAAAAATTATCAAGTAGTATGGGTTAAAAGTCATTTTCCAAATCCAAGACGGCTGTGTTTGTGCTGTTGAGCTTTGAGAACACTCTAGGACTCTACTGGAGGTAAGTAGGGTAGTAATAATGACTTGCAGACTTGTAGTTTGAAACCAAGAATTGTTCATACACTTAACCCAAACTACTTGATCTAAAATAGTTCAATAAACACACATCAATTAGGGGCTAGGGAGGGAGAAGGATAAAGAGGCAGGTCGTCTAACCAAATGCAATATTTTCCTTTTCCCATGTCATTATATTGAAAAATGACAAGAAAAATAAGAAGAAAATGAGGGGATGAAGAGACATAGTAGGCAAAATTTCAGGCATCCAAAATTTCTAGTCTAAAACTGAATTATGCCACTAGAATAAAGTGGGATTGACATTTGACTAGTTCAGCTCTACAAATTTCTTAAGCCAAAAACAAAATCCTGCTTTACCTAAACACTAGTTTATTGCACATCATTGAACAGATATAGACCCCTCCATTTTTCTCCTACAGTGTAATTATTACCAAACCCTTACCCCACCAACTTATTTACTTTTCAAAGTATGCCAACTGCGCCTGAATTCTCCCATTCTGCTCTAAGTGATGAACACCCTCAACCCGAGATTACGTTCACCAATAGGGATTTGGTGCAAGGACTGATGCTGCAGCATTTTCTCTTCCTGTTTGCAAATGCAGCAGTGGCCGCTTCACTTTGTGGCTGTCAGTCTGCTCTTGCTGCCCCCAACCTGAAGGATTTTTGGCCATGCCATCTAATTCAGAAGTCCGGTATGCCACTTGACCTTGATGAATACTCTGTTACCAGCTTTAGAAACATGGATGATTTATCCTCTAACAATCGTACTGGAGTATCAAACTCTGCAACTCGACCTGCAAAAGTATACCGTAGCGAAATTAGTTTCATGAGAACTTTTCACTTCACAACTCCGCCAAAACGAACAACTCCAGTCATCAGTGTCCTATACGTCAATTATGCCACACTGAGAAAGAACTCAACCATATGATAGAAGTCAACATTGTGAAATTATTAGTACGCACCATCACTGAGTACCAAAACAAGATCACTGTCGATAACAGTTGGAATACGATGTGCAATTGTGCACACAGTGCAATTCTTAAACTCTGTACGGAGAATCTTCTGAAGGAGATTGTCTGTAGCTGTATCAACTGATGCTGTTGCTTCATCTAGCACCAGTATTCTTGCCTGCTTGAGCAAAGCCCTGCCCAGGGAAACAAGTTGCCGTTGTCCTACACTCCAATTATCTCCATTTTCTAGCACTACAAATTAGACAGTCCAATCAATTACGCCACCCAAACTTTGGGGATTATGAGGGAGAAGAAAAAATTGATACCATATTGTCCAATCTGCTAGTTGCATACCTGGTGTATCCAGCTTTTGCTCTTTCATACGGACTACCTCCCCAAGCTGAGACTTATCAAGAGCCTGTGACAAATATCTGAACTCTCAGAACATAAGCAGAAAATATTTCACACATTACAAATTGTTTACTTAGGCACAAATTGGCAATATAGCATTTCAAAGTGGGAAATTAATACTTATATCAATACCAGCAATCATTTATACATCTAAATATTTAATGTTTTAAAAATCGGTAATGTGATTGATTTACGAAAGATATTTACTTTTGGATCTCAATTACCAGAAGACAATAATCCATTATAACATTAAGTAATACATGCTGAGCTATTCTATAAATTGGCCAAAAACTTAATATGCAGATGTCAGTGAGAACTTTTGTTCAAAGAATGACTAAAATCAAGACCTTCTTTTCAACATGAAATCCAGGTCAACTTGCATGTAATTACATAAATAAGGGAGAAAAAAAATGGTGAATAAAACCTGCCAAATTTCCTGATCCGAATGCTCTTCAAGGGGATCAAGATTGCCCCTAATTGTCCCTTCAAATAAGGTTGGATCCTGGGGTATGATACTCAGACGGCTACGAAGATCATGTAGGCCAATTGTAGAAATATCAATGTTGTCTATAATGATTCTTCCTTCAGCTGGTTCAATTAATCGAAATAGTGCTTGGATCAATGTAGATTTACCACTTCCAGTTCGCCCAACTATTCCAATTTTGCTTCCACCAGGAAAGGCGCATGATATCCCATGAAGTACCATGGGAAGATTCTCAGCATAACGAACCTTCAGAAAAGAAAGAAATAGTCAGCATTTTCGAACCAATTCCTATAATTAAGAATCAGCCAGATCATCTTGCTTGCATTGTTTTTCTCCAAAATTATTATAATCATGTCCAGAATAGAAAGAGATGCATGATTCCTACTGAAGACATCATGACTATCAAACTCCATGGTACAAGATTGATAACTCCAACTGGACATCAGGGAGAATGGGGGTATTAATTTTTAGTTTGAAACCAGATTATTTACGCATGTTGGCATGATATATCCTATGTTAATTAGCACATAACCTGATGTAGGGTAGGTTAGAAACATCTTACACCAGGCCCAAGAATGCCAAGAGACTCAAAAATGGTACACGTCATCTGAGGAAAAACTAACAATATAAACAGCACAAAGTGAAATAGAGTACATAGTTCCTCATTGCAGGATAATGCACATGCATGGTGGAATAAACCTGCGCTTCGTACCTTCAAATCAATCAGTTCTATTGTCCCATTTTCTGGCCATGAGGATGGAGTGCGGAAACTCTCAATCACTGATGGAGCTTCACTTGGAATTTGGCTGTACTGATAAATCCTTTCTATAGAAATAATTTTGTTTTCTAGTTTGCAAAAGCTAAGTATCCACCGCGATAGGCGTGCATTTAAATTAAGGCCATATGTTACTGCAAGGCCGGCCATGCCTGTAAAGAACACCCATGTATGATTGGCAACAGCATAAATTTACAAATTAAAATAGTTACTTTGTTTTATTATTTATATTGTATCAACTTCAATCAATTTCTACCATAAGCTAAGCCTTGTCAGACTAAAATAGAAATTGAAAACATCAACATACTCTCTCTGCATATAAAGTTCCCCGAGCATATAAGGGTGGGTGGGTGTGTCTGTGTGTGTTTCCTTGTGTGTGTGTGTGTGTGTGTGTGTGTAGAGTAATGCAGAAATGATAAACTTACTTGGATCAATACTTCCGTGAGGAAAGCTAACAAGTAAAATCATGCAGAAAGCAAATACAAAGGTTGAAAGCAATTCCATGCGTAGGCATAGCCATTCAATAGCAGCAAGACTACAGAAGAATGGACGAGCAAAGCAATCAAGAAGATAAAGATTCCTCTTCATGAACCTTTTTTCTTGCCCAAAGCCCCTTATTGTGGCTGCTCCAGCTATTGACTCACCAAAAAGATGGATGATAGGAGATTTCTGGATACTAACTATGCGGACAAGTTCCCTTGATGAAGCCATGTAGTATTTCTGCACATGGGCATACTGATAGTAAGTTGACAAATCTTTTAATAACAGTTAGCCAAATTATCAGATTGTCCTTAAATTAGAAGTTGAAGTCCTAAATCATAACTAGTTAGATACAATAGCTCTTCTCTGATGACCAAGTGGAAATAAACTTCACAAATTATGATTGAAACGGTCCAAGCAGTATGGACACAAATAATGTGATGCAGTTAAGGAAAACAAGATTTAGGAATTATTTTGATTTAATTTTTAATAGTGTTAGTATGATCTTCAATTCAGATTTTCTAATACAATTTATAATAGGAAGTTTAGGTTTCTATTATTTAGGAATTCTATTGTCATTGGGAATATTATAAATGTTAAAGCAGGTTTAGAATTTCCTAGTTAATATTGGTTTTAATATTTTCCTATTTTGGGATTCCTAATCCTAGTAGGATTAGTTATTAGTCTATAAATACCTGTGTAATTTAGGTATTTTTCCAGAGTTTTGTTATTTGACCATTGAGAATTAAATGAATTAGAGATTTGAGTGTGTTATATTGGTTCTACATCATAATGTGGTTTCAAATGGTGGAAATTTCAGCAACAATATCAAACAATTTATATCATGATCAAGGCATGAAAAAGGCCTCAGGGTTGATAATTTCAACTACAAATGATAAATATGACACTTTAAGGGGTAAAGACTATATTGAGTGAAACCCAGAGAAATAGAGTGCTATAAGTCACTGAGAAAGAGGCGTAACCAACTTCCAACATCCAGTTAATGGTTTTATGGTCTTCCCATAAAAAGGCTTGTTCACTGTCACACACAATGTCACAAGCATGCAGGAAAATTACAAATGTCCTTGAGCAACTTGCAAAAACTCAGTATCCTTTAATTCTCTGTGTGAAACACCTTCAAGGAAAAATCGATTAATCACCTGCATCCATAAGCAAGTAATAGCCATAGGAACAACAAGAAGCAACACTTGCCAAGTAACTTTGGTCATTACACCGACAATTCCAAGAAGTTGTATTGTTGTTGAAGCAAACCCACCAAGCCTAAAAGGGATATCAAGATCCACAACACTTTGATCTATGGATACCTGTAAGGTCATACATAATCACTATTATATAAAATACAAGAAATGAGTGAGTGGGTAAAAGAAAGAGAAATTATTCTTCGAGAGCGAGAGAGAGAGAGAGAGAGCATCCAGATGATATACATTTCCAGCAAAAACAGATAAACTTACACGATTCAAGATCCGTCCTGCTGGAGTAGAGTCAAAGAAAGACATTGGTGCCCGAAACACGCTAGTAAGCATCTTCAAAAACAACTTCTGTGCAGCTGCCAGGCCAAATGTAGCAACTAGAACAGCCCTTACAAATATAAACCACGAGCTCCCAAAAGCAAGGGCCATATAAACACCAAGAAGGACCATAGGACTCACCCTAGGTTGGCCTCCTTCAGTTTGGGGATTTGCCCAAGCCATCCACCAATTACTAGCTATTTGTAGAAACTGAAATAATGCTTGTGCAAGGATAATAAGTGGAATTAATAAGCCTTTATATGCTGCAGCCATATATGACAAGTAAACCTTCATGTTGACTCTCCCTCTCACCCTTTCCTCTTCCTGAACAAGCTGCTTTTTCCTCGAGCGCTTTGCTTTCTTTTTCTCTTTAATTGCTTTCTGATCTGACACCGATGCACTCTCTTGCACTTCCTTTGCCAAAATGTCAACATTACTTCCAGTTGCATCACATTTTTTGTTAAATATGACAGAGCCATCCAAAGACAAACTCTCATCTGAATCATCAGATGAGTGAGTTGGGATATCCATAGCTCCAATTGCTTCATGGTGAGCTGAGACCAAAGCTTTAAAATCAGTTCCTGCCTGTAAAAGATCATCATATTTCCCTGCCTGTATAATGCGCCCTTCCTTGAGAACCTAGATAAACCGAAGCAAGCATTTAGTAAATCTCTTTGGAGCAAAGAAAGTCCGTACACATTTAACCCATCCATCAACATTCACATTTTGACTTGAAGAGAAACCTAGCTCCTTCATTGATGGAAATTGATGTTTATTTTTTCCATATATATGGATGCCCACTAAAACCTCCAGCATTAGGCATCAACAACAACACTAATAATAAAAGAATCTCGAAAAATCAACAAAAATAAGGAATAGATCTTATCAAAATGAGAACTGAAAGCAATATCAATATGCAACCGCAAAACTAATGAACACAATAACAGAATAAGTTGATGATTATGAAAAGCAAAGATAAAATAAAATAATAAAAAGAGATACCTTCTCATTCAGATGTGAGGCAAGATATAAAGGCCAAGGTGGCCGGTCAATGCATAAACATAAAAAAGTAAAATGTGAAAGCAATTCCATACCAGTATTAAATCAGCAGCCGGCAAGAATTCAACTTGATGGGTCACAAAAATCACCGTCTTACTTGCTAGTGCTGTCAATATGTATTCCTGCAGTTCCATATCATATGTTCAGCAAATAGATTTATTTGAACAGCAATATTCATGATTCTTTGGGCAGATCTAACCTTGAACAACTCAGAACCTGTGTGTGCATCAACAGCACTAAAGGGATCATCAAGTAAATAAATATCTGCATCTTGATATAGTGCCCTTGCAAGCTGTACCCGTTGCTTCTGGCCACCACTCAAATTTATACCTCTATCACCAATGATGGTCTGATCGCCATGTGAGAAAAGTTCCAAATCTTTTTTCAGTGAACAAGCATGGATAACATTTTTGTACTTTGCTTTATCCATTGGGCTGCCAAAAAGAATATTTTCTTCAATATTTCCAGATTGTATCCATGCTGACTGGGAAACATAAGCAGCAGTGCCACAAATTCTTACCTGGGAAAAAAGGAGAGAACAAATTTAGGAATTTTCAATTATCAATAACTGAGGAAAGAAGAAATCATGGTTGATAGAAAAATAACATTAATCATAAATTGAAAGATAAGGTAAAAAAAAAAGGCCTAAATTAACATACTTCACCAGAGATTTTGGGAATCTCTCCAAGGATGCAAGAGAGAAAGCTTGATTTTCCGGAGCCAACCATGCCACAGACAGCTACACGCATCCCTCTCTGCACCTTCATATGAATGCCTGATAAAGTGGGCCTTGAAGAAGAAGAAGAAGGGTCCCAACAGAACTCACCATCATTAATTTCTATGGCCATGTTTGTCGTACATCGTGGCAAAACAAGGGTTGCATCATCCTGCAACTCTTCTTCCTGCAGGAATCCAGAAATTCGATCAAGGGAAACTTTTGTCTGGGCCATCATTGAAACCAAGTCAGGGAAATTCCTGAGTGGTTCTTGTAGTATTCTGAAAGTGGCCAGAGCAGAAAGAACACCTCCCGCAGTGAGCTGACCACCCAACAATATTGAAGTACCAAAAGTAACAGCTGCAACAAATATGGGAGAGCTCCAGAAAATGAATGTAATAAAAGCTTGTGAATAGAGGGCCTTTCGAAGCCACCTAAACTCCACATGCCGCATCTCCTCCAACTTCACTCGATACCTTTCCTCCCAAGCTTGCAGCTTCAGAATCCTCATATTCCTTAGACACTCAGAAGTTTTCCTCATCCTGTCATCCTTCGCAGCCATTAATTTGTCTTGATAATCTTCTTGTATCTTAGCCAGAGGGACACTAACAATTATAGAGATAATGGTGGAAACTAAAGTTGCAATAGAAGCAATTCCAACATTCTTATACAAAATTGCAAGGGCAAGAATTATTTGCAAGGGAAGCATCCATATGTCATGGAGATACCAAGAGTAGTCCCCCACTCTCTGGACATCAACTGCCATGTAATTAACAATTTCTCCACTAGTGTGACTTTGCTTGGCCAAGCTTGAGAGCCTGAGTCCTTTTCGGTACACCATTGCTGTCAGAGCCGACCTGACATGCATGCCCAAAATATCAACACCAAGATACCATTGCCGGGTTGTTAAGGTCTCCACAAGCTTGGCCGAGAAGAATATCCCAGCTAGAATATATCCTTCATGAGGGAAAGTCTCCTTCCCCCCTAAATACTCAACAAAGTAGCTTATCATGTACGGACCCACATATGAGACAAGTGTATTTACCAAGGCAAATATGGCATTGCAAGCCGCTTCCTTCCAGAATGACTTGAGAATTGACCAAGCTAAAGAAGGCTGCTTTGAAGGATTTTCTGCCTTCAATTTCTCCCAGTTCAAATTTAAAACCTTATAATTAGTCTTAGCTCGATCTTTTGGAGCAAGAAGGGGAATGTCCTTAAGCTCAAGCGGTCTCTTTGCACCAATAGAAAGAAGTGGGTTTAACCAGGAAAGAGTAGCCAAGCTAAACAGCCCAGCATTACTGTAAGGAGTAACCTTGAGACACCCTGACTCTTCTTCAAGAAGCAATGGCTCTTGAAGATCAGAATTCCTACAAACTTGTATTCCAGTAATACCTCTAACTGCTACAAAACATAGAAAAGCAATAGCTGGAGTTGCAGCTAAATTCACCACAACATGAGAATTCAAATGCTTCGCACCTTCAACCAGAAAACTCCTCCCATCCACATACAAATTACACAAGCTGATAAAAAATGAGAAAAGCCACCATACTCTCAACAACAGAGGGAATTTCTCAGACGCCTTAAATTTACAATGAAGAGCTGAAAAGCTCAACACAAACCAAGCTAAACTTTGTGCAGCAGGCAAAGCAATTATAGACCAATCCACAACTTTCCCATTGACAGCCTCTCTAATCAAAGCAACACCATCAAACCCCAACGCCAAAAATTGCAAAAACAAAACATAGAAACAACAAAGTAGGACCAACTTAAACCCGGTACTGACTGTAACAACTCGAATCTCTCCATCAGCAGTACTTCGTCGAATTGGGCTTGAACTGGCAACTGGTGTATCATCCTTCAGCAATCTAATTCTACTAACACACACCAATATTTGCCTCGCAGATATTATGAAGAGAAAGACGAGGAAAAGCGTCAAATTGATGCAAGTTGAGGCTAGTTCAAATACGGGCAGGCCCTGAATTGCCTTCAAAACGGAGTGTGTCGATTGCGTGACGGTGTCATTAAGCAAGAAGGTGATACCCATTATCGACAATGGTAAGTTGGTGATTGAGATGAGCGAGTCGATGGTGGTGATGGTGGTGTTAGACTAGTTAATAATAAGCAGCAAAATGAGTAAGAGAGATCGAATCGTGTAGAGAAGGGCATTTCACCATCTGGATAATCAAAGGAGACTATAGCTCTTTGGAGATAGAATCTGCAGACACATTGCACATGGAAACAAACGGATTATTTTATCAACACGGTACACGAAGAGACAAAGAAACCGAGAGAGGGAGAGAGATAAAAGACAGAGAAGAATTGTTTTGAGCTTTGGTTTGTATCTTTCTCCTTTCACTCTGTGTGCGTCTCTCCCTACGTTATCTAGAGAGAAACACCAGGAGACAAAGAGATGGACGCAAAATCTCAAAATCTGGAAACAACCCAGTTGAGAAAACACCAAAACAACCTGACCTTGAAGTTCGTTTTTCCTAAGCCGGTGGCGATTGCCGAGGCGACCCTGTGATGGAGAGGCACCTCTTTACCTCCACGCCAAGCTCATCTCTGCTCCTCCTCTCAAACGCCCACAACACCCCCGCCCCCACACACACAGGGACACGACACAGAAGATAGAGAGAGAGCCAGAGAAGCCGTACCCCCACTCTAACTAACAATTCCACAATGAGTTACCGCATAAAGATTTTGCGAGAAACCTGAGAGAGAGAGAGAAATCCCCCCCTCTCGCTCTATATATATAATGTATATATTAATAAAGCTTTTGGCTACCTTTGGTTGTTGCAGCACTCGCCGTGTCTTGGAGGGGCGGTGAAATGAAAGTTTTTAAAGATTAAAAAGAAAAATATATATATATTAAAACCATAAAAACTCTATTGGGTTTCTGCTGGCATATAGTTTCATGGTGGTATCACTTCTCTGTTTGCTGCTATATATACAGAGGCAGGCCATCAGAGTAAGCTGCAACCATGTGTGAAGTTTTTAGAGAGAGAGAATATTATTCAGCAATTATAGGAATATTATTCACATTAGTTGATGAATGAGATCTTGATGGGATCTCATACTGTTTTGCAAACTAAATATTATCAGATTATACCTTCCAAATTGGTTTTGCTTCTTCTTGCTATTGGTTTTGTGATATTTCAGAAATTTAGTTGGGAAGTGCTTTTCACTATGATCATTTTTTCACTATAATTGAAATTATATAAAATTCAACAAAATTCATTGAGAAATGCTATTTATTATCATGTTTTCTATGTAATTTCACCGAAGAATATTAATAAGATTGAATTTAATAGTAAGACTCATTACACTTTTAAGATAAGAATTTAGATTCGAGATTTAGAAAATATCTATTGAGAGAGGTAGCCGTAAAGTCTTATTTTTATTTTTAATAATTAATCTTATGTAAGGTAGAATAAATATAAAAAAATAAAAAAAATTGAGAAAAATATTATATAAATAAATTTTATGATTTTTTGAATTTGTTTAATTTTAATTAAAATTTTATAATTTTAAAGATAATATTAATTGTTTTATTAATAATATAAAATTTCAATAATAAATATTGTTTTCATAAATTATAATACTATTGGTTGATGCTTGTAGGGCATGAGGTGTCATATATGGTGGTGGATTCATGAGTGAGATGCCATAATTGTAAGCTTTTTGAGGTCATTATTCTATAAGGATTCATGTTAGAGGTTTGTGAAAGTAAGGCCAATATGGGTACAATCTTGAAAGTCTAAGGGTTCCTGAAAACTCCCCATACAATTGCCCTATGTTTTTTGGACTATATTTAAGGCTTAATGGCCCCAGAAATAAAGGGATAGGCAGTGGATACCCAAGGTAATTTTGCATATTGTTTGATATTGAATGCCATCAGAAGTCAGCTACCCCACTTATCCATCCCCTCTCAACTCACCCATTGTGTTTGGCTTTTACCAATTTATGAAGACATAACATTCAATTTGAGCTTTTATTAATAGGTATTTGAGTTGTTTCAAAGCCATGAGGTTATATTTGAATTTAAATAGAAGTAAATTATATATAAAAAAATTAATTTCATTTTCTATTTGTTGATAATATCTAATTTAGATTAATTTAAATTTTATAATTAAATTGAGACATTTTATACTTTTTCCAAATTAATATAATTTCTTAGAAAAATAATAAAATATTATTATTTTAAAGCAAGATAAACATAAATGGGTGTCCAACTTTGAAAAACAAGAGAAGTAAAATTAAGAAAATATAAAACAAGGAGAAGTTAAACCAAATTAACTTAAATCTTATTTTGGTAGAGACAGCTCCAAATTCAATATATGGAACGATGTTGTGCCTGTTTGTCATTGCGTTTAGAAGCTTATGTTTTTTCTGAATAAAAGTATCATTCTAAATATAAAAAAAAATAGTTTAAAAAAATTATTTTATTATTTAAGTGTTTTTATGATTAAAATTTATTCAATTTAATTTTAAATTATTTTTTAATACTCTTTAATGAGTATATCTAAAAAGTTATTTTCTCAACAGCAGTTCAAACAGTAATACCAAACAAGCCTGTTAACAGGCATCCAAACTCATGAATAAGAGCAAATTTCACAACATCATAAAAGTAAAACAATATATGTATAAAAATTACATTACAATACATTTTATAAAGATTGTTACTTTCCTTGTGGTGGAACATGGAGGACAACTCATGATTAAATTTTATAGGAAAAGAAAACACTTCAATCTTTTTAAAAGATATATCTCAAATTGTTTGGAAACAATTTAAAAGACAATCAATTCAGAAAATCCCATTTGATAATTCTTATCATTATATGAAATTATTGCATATGTTCATAGCAAGACAAAACATCCTCATAACAAATCAATTTTAATTAAAGTTATTTTTTAAACTATAAAATTTTGAATTCAACCCTTAATTAGAAAATTATTAATAATTGACTAAAATATCCTTGTGATACCTTGAAAAAAAAAGTGATAAAAAGAGATAAACACATTGGAAATAACAATGGACAAGAGTAAAGTAAAAAAAAAAAGTAAAATAATGCTTCCTTAATTTTCTAAAATAATCATTAAAATTAGATAAAAAATATTTTCTAAAATATCACTTAAAATGAGACGAAGGGAGTAAATAATTTATATTACTAAATTATTTTTTAAATAATAAATTTTATTTTTTTAATGCACATTAAATAAGAATATAAATTAATAAATAAATTATTATTTTAAAAAGAAGAATGAACTATAATTTGAGATAGATATAAAAAATAATAATTCTAAATTGAGATAGATATAAAAAAAATAATAATTCTATCTTTTGAAATATAACACCCATTAAAAAAATTCAAAAAATAAAGTTAAAAAGTTGATGTGTTGTTTTCTCAATAAAGTGGATTATTTTGGCTTTTTCCTATCCCATTCTACTTTAGCCAACCATAAAGCTATTGTTTAGTCAATCCCCAAATTAAGAAGCATTTGTTTTGTTTTGTTTTTTTTTTTTAATATGAAGAAGCATTCTTGCCTAACAAAGGTATCACTTTTGACAATAAGCAAACTTTGCATCAACCTTTTTCTTAATCTTTAAAAAAAAAAAAATTCTTTTGATAATATATACAATTCAAATTGATTCATGTCCAACTCATTTATTTTAATTTTTATAGGAAGTGACAAAACCACAACTTATTGAGTGGGGCAAGAGATGTACCTTCATAGTGGCTTGAGTTTCTATTAATAAATAAATGTGTTAATATTATATTTATTACTGTAAAGTGTTTGATTTGACTCATAAATTAATTTATTTATAAATAAAAAGTTATAAATAAATTAGCATTTAATTTGACTTATAAATTAAAAATACTATTTAAAATAAGTCATAAACTATAAGTAATACTTTATTTTTATTGATTTATTTATTTTAAATTACTTTTAACTAAATAAAAAATTATATTATCCTAATAATTTTTAAAAAATATTAATACGATCCTCATTTTAACAATTACAATATGTTTTTTTTTTTATAATTTTAATAAATTAAATATTTTTAAGTATATTTTATCTAAACACTTAAAACTATTAAAAAGTTATTTTTAAGTGATTTTGTCAAACAATTTTAATTACTTATTTTTAATTTAATTCATAAATTAAAAATATATTTTAAATTAAAAATTAAAAATAAGTAGTCAAATTAAAATTCTCTAAATTTATTTAATACACTCATTAAAATGTTTTTGTTCCTCTATTTATATAAAATTTGGATGTGTGAGAGATTTTGTCAAAATGTTCACTTAATATAACACATTAAAATTTTATAATTATCATTAAAAATTTGACACAAATACTTATTATAGTTAGCGTGCACCGACTATAATGTAAGATATAAAATTAATAAAAATATTATATTTTATTGTTCGGTAAATTAAGAACGAAGTTGAACACAATTATAACTTATTGGACGTCGTGCTAATTTATTTTTAAGGGTGAATATATATATATATATATATATATATATATATATCACCCAATTTTATTTTTATAATTAAAATTGATGCAATAATATAAAACATATTTAAAATAAATATAATATTATTCAAGTAAATTTCAAGTAATGTGAATTTTAAGAGAGTAAATCACTAGTTAGTTTCTGTATTATAACAAAATTATCTATTTAATTTTTATATTTTAAAAAATATATTATTTAATTAATTATTATATTTTATTTTTATTAAATTATTTAGTCACTTCGTTAATTTTATTGTTAGTCAATACTGATCAAACTACTATTTAATCTATCTATTTTAATAAAACTAATTAGTTGATTTTTATATTTTAGAAAACACATTAATTAGTCCTTATAATTTGATTTCATTAATTATTTAGTCTCATAATTATCTTTTATACTTAAACTATCTTAATCTTCTCCTTTATTTTTTTTCTTATCCTCTTTTATTTCACTCTTTATATTTCTTCACCTCTATACTCTCATTCTTCTCTTTCTCTTATTATCTCTTTATTTTCATTTATTAATAAAAATGATATAAACCCTATAGAGAAGTTAATTAATTTTCTTAAATTTTTAAATAATTAAGAAAATTGTTATTCACTAAAAAAATATAAAAATAATGTCAAAGAGTCAAAAGTTTTTTTAAAAAAATATAAATATAAATTTAATTGTTACATAATAAAATATATATTTTTATCTAATAATATATTTTTTAAAATTTTGAGTTTTTCAAAATATAAAAATTAACTAACTAATTTCTTTAAAATAGAATAATTAAATAATAATTTAAATAGTATGAATAATAAAAAAATTAATAGAAAAATTAAATAATTTAATAAAAATAAAATATAAATTTTAAATAATATGTTTTTTAAAATATAAATATTAAAAATTAATTTCATTAAAATATAAAAATTAAATAATAATTTTTCCTTTCTCTTAGCTTAGATCAACATTAATTAATTATATGAATCTTTAATAACTTATAGTTTTTTTTTTTGGAAAATATTTCTTATACTCTTTGTATTGTGATTGTATAAAGGTGTTTGTTTTATTAAACAGTTCTCATTGAATAAGCGCGTTCATTTGTTATATCATGTAATCTTTAAAAATTAAATAATTTAAATAATTTTAAAAATAAAGTTTTTTTTTTCGCTTGTTTTGGCATTGGTGATTAGGATATTCACATTAAGCATGTGCCAAAAATGTAATATCTAATTTAATAAAACAATAATTTAAAAAAAAATTAATTGTTGCATTCTCTAATTTGGTCATATCACATCAGTTTTTGGAATGGACCAACGTTACACCCTTCTTAGTCTAAGTCTAGTCCTTGGCCTCTTGAAATTTTTAAATTAATCCCTATTAGGTAATATTAGCTATTTTAAATTAAATTATTTTAATTAATATCAAAACTAATAAGTTTCCATATTATTATATAAATTAAGTCACTTTTATTTTATTATAATTTTTTATTATTAATGAAAAAAGAAATTGAAAATTTTAAAACTAAAAGAAAAATAATTATTAATAATAATTATTATTATTAAAAAAAAACTCAATTTGCTCTTTATATTTTCCTTGAGAATATTTAATTTAGTTAATTTTTAACTTTTAATTCAATTTTACTTTTACTTTTTCAGTTTTAGTTTATGTTTAATTTAGTTTAATATGCCTTAGTGTGTGAATTTTTTTTTATATTTTTAATGTTAATTACTTATTAATATTTTTTAATATTAATTAAATAATTATAATTAGTTAATTTTTTTATATTTAACTTTTTAATATTAATTAATAATATGGGAAAAATAATATTTTTTATATTTTTTTGTTTTATTTGATTATTATTTTTTAATTTTAATTAAGAAAATGAAAATATAAAATAATTAAATATAAAATAATATTTAATATTTTAAATAATTAAAATTAACTATAATCATAATTTTTAATTTTAATTAATTATATGAAAATAAAAATATTTTTTATTATTTCTTAATTTTAATTAATTAATAAAAAAGTAAAAAAAATGTTTTTTCATACTTTCATTTTAACTAATGATATTAAATAATAAAAATAATATTTGTATATTTAATTTAATTAATTATAAAAATAAAAATAATATTTTAATATTAAAAATAATAAAAAATTTAAAATATTAATAAATAGCGTGTACATATTAATTAAGCTAATTTAAATTTAAATTAAAAATAAAATAATCAAATTAATTAAAAAAATTAAAATAAATTAAATTAGACACCTCTAAATAAAATATAAGGATAAATTCCACTTGAGGTCCTGAGTGGGAATAGCTGTCCTTCATGGAATTCAGTGTGGGATATCCCAGTCTCCAAAGAATGGAGCACGTGAATTTAGATACTTGGACGGCTAGTGCCTAGTCCTAGTTTTTGATGGAGAAATTCATTTCAAACTAATCAACTTTTTTTAATTAATTTTATTTCAATTAAAATTTAATTTTAAAATTTTAAAATATTTTAATATCATTAAATTAAAAGTGTTAATATATACATTTTTATAAATTTACTACTGAAACTTTAATAGAAAATATAATACATCAATTTTATCACAATAATTTAATATATTTGTTTCAATTTAAATTATTATTGACTAACTAATTTTAATAAATTAATGTGATTTCTAATTAAAAGATGTAGAATTGTGCTCAAAATAATACTGAAATATGAAAATTATTTATAAATTATACGAAGAAGATATTATATGAAAGGTGCGGACTACCGAGCAAGAGCTGACGCAAATTTGTGGTACGGCTAGTACTAAATGAACTAAGCCACGCGTAGATCATGGTCCACATATGCCTTTCTCGTCCTCATAAGCCTTTATCGTTTGACACGTGGCAATTTGCTGATTGTTGCATGTGCTTCTCATCTTTGTATACGTAGTTCCGTACTTATCCATTTACCTACTCAACCAAAAAAAAAGAAAATACATGTTGTCACTTTAAATTTTTTTTTTTATTATGTAGTTAGTACATGACAAAAAATAATTTGGAGAGATGATAGATTGAAATAAAATAATATCTAAAAGTTGCTTTTAAATTAAATTAAAAAATAAAAATAAGCTTATTAGTTTTTTTTTTCCACTTTTAAATACAAGATATAAAAAAAAAGAGATGAGAGTATAATCAGATAATATTTAATATTTTAATTATAATTAAAAAAATTTTATTTATTTATTGTAATATATTATTTATATTAATATTTAATAATTAAATAAGTGATTTATAAAATATTATATTTCTTAATTTTTAGATGTTGAAAAAATATTTTGATAAGGTTTAAAAAAATGGTATGGCTACTTTTCTATTTCAAAGTTAATGAAATAATTATTTTTATTAAATATTTTTATTTTAGTTTATTATATAAATAACTAATATTTAACTTAATTATTTATATTTATTAATTGTTTTAAAGTTATATTTATTAAACATTTTAGATTTAATTTATTAATTACATTTTATTATTTTTTTATATAATACAAAAACTTAAATTTTAAATTTTATAATTTTAAGAATGTTTTTAATATTTTTAAATTAAAGCTTATTAATAATTAGGGCCAATTATTGATGATAATCAATTGAAAATTCTGGTTGGAAAAAAAAAAATCATGTACTCTTAGAGGGGTCATTGGTTTTTCAAATTAAATTTTTTTTATCTTTTGGTTTAATTGGAAATTTAAAAGAGAAGTACTTTCAATATATGGAGAAATTTATTGTCCCACGTTGATTTGAGATAAAGTATTTGTGCTATATGTAAAATTAGAACAAACTATCTACTCTTAAGCTAATTTTTTGGGTTGAATTATATTCAATTCATTTTTTTTAACATATTATAAGAGCTTATCTTGCTTAAATTAAATTTAAATAAGAATATAGAACCGATATAACTATAAAAATATTGAAGGGGTAAATAATAATTTTTTAATAAAAATACACTAAATTTATAGTTAAAATTCTAATTTAAAAGTTTAGGAGGGCAAACAATCATTTAAGTCTATGTTTGGGAACTTCGTTGGAGAGGAAAAAAGATAAAGATGGGAAAAGAAAGAAGGAAAATAAAAGTGATTGAAAAATTATTTTTCTCTTTTTGTCTGGATATTAGAAAGAAAAATAAGAGAGAAGTTTATTTTTTAAGTAATAAAATATTTATTTTTTTATTTTAAATTAAAATAAATAATTATAAAAATAAAAAAATAATTTTATTTATTTTTCATTCACTTTTTTTTAATAAGAGAAAATAAATAGTGATTTGTGTTTGTTATTTGTGCCTTTTTTTTTCTTAAATTTTCTTCATTCTAAATAAAAAAAAAAGAAAATATTTTTATTTTTCTTAATAATTTTCCTTTCATAAGTGAAATTTTAGTTTTAAAAGCTTTTAGGAAGCTAATCACACGGCAGTTCCGCCCTGCAAGAAAGCAAATTAATGTCATCGGAAAATCAAGAAACTGCCAAAAAGAAGGGAACTGATAAGGTTTCAAATTATTACTTTAAATAATAGAATCCTAATTGTAAAAAATCCTAATTACTAGTTTATTTTTTAATTTGTTAATTTTAAATTATTTTATGGGTATTATTATTTTTTACAATTTAAAAGTAAATTACTTTCTAAGAAGTTAATTTGTATACCAATCATATTTAAGTTATACTTTCCATAAAGTAAGTTCCCTATAAATACACTTATCTAGAAATATACTTTATAGGAAATAGAGTATTTTAAACCAAACAAAGTCGAAGTAGAGTTCCCAAGTAATTCATTTGAACCAAACAAGGTCATAACTTAACTAGGTTATAGTAAGCAAGTTATTTTTTAGAAAATGAAGAACTAAGAGTCTTGGACCTTGTTTGGTTCAAACTTTATATATCCTAAGAAGTGAAAGGGAAGTTAAAATTCTCATGGATAAGTAAGTAAGTAAGTTATTTGCCAATAAGTGAATGAAATTGATTTCTTGACTTTCTAGGAAATTAAGATAAAATACCAATAAAATAAGATAGATTTTCATATTTTTTGGAAATTTAAAGTTTCCTAACTAAGTTATTTCAAATCAAATAAGGCCTTAACTTTTTAGGAAGTTAAGGGTAATGACCAACCAAACAAACCAAAATTTAGCACTTACTAGAAGCTTGAAATTCTTGAATTAAATTACCCCACACCAAGATCTTGAAGAAATTTTATCACTATAAGTGATAAATAACAAACCAAAGATTTGCTGTAAGATGAACAGGGTAGGACATGGCAGGGCAAGGGAAGTAGGTGCAGATTCACCCACCATCTGGCATTTGCCATTACTAATTTGAATTTTGAGTGGCCATGCTTGAAGCATTAGATGCAGAACTCTATATGGAAATCGTGATATATCTAAACAGAAATTTCTTTCTATGTCCTGTCCCATATCAATGTCATCTTTCAAACTTTAATGCAAGAAAACCCAACATTAAAAGCTATTTATTGCTTTGCCTAATATTTGCTATGTTGACTTAAAATGGTAAAATTTTCACCTCCCAAGTTTTGTTACCATGCACATAATTGTTTCAATTTTAACTTTTGTAACAATAAGATCATTAAAATTCAATTTCTACTAGATTCTTGATTTTTTTTTTACAACAAAAAGTTTAAGTGAAGGGAGACTCTCTCAATCTAGAGTCAGAACATGCTTGGATATATCACCGACCTCATTGTGGGATTACAGTAAAATTTATAGATCATCCATTAAGAGAGATGACTTATAAGATTTAAATTTTTAATCTAATGGGAGCGCTGATTGTGTTTTACCAACTAAATTAATTCTTCTTGGCACATTCTTGCAAATTATTCTTTAAATGTATTTTATAATAATATTATCTGTTTTTAATGCCCCGTTTGACAACAATTTTTAAAGTACGGTCAAAACATTATTTCTTTTTTTTATACTATTAAGTGGTATAATATTTATATTGATATTTAGAGATTGAAGGATAATTCACAAAACATTACTCCTCATAGTTTTTAAAGGTTGAGTGAGCATTTTGATTATGATAAAAAATATAATAGAATAGCTAACAGTTATAAGAACAGCTAACATTACTAAACAAACCGTAAAAGTATTGAAAGTAAGAAGGTTTATAAGTTTTATTTTTTTTTTTATCTATTTTGAAAGAGTTGTTAATCGGAGATAACTACTTTCTACTTATAAATTATTATTTAAGTCACTAAGTTCTTTAAAATTAAAATGGAAAAGAGTATGATCAATGAGATTTAATTCAGTAGTAACTTAAATTATCTTTAAAAATATAAGATATTGAATATGAATCCTAATAGAAATCAATTATATATAAGAAAAAGTATTTCAAATTTTATCATTTTTTTTTTAATTATTGACTGTTAGAGTAGGTGTTTTATATACTAGTTCTTCTTATTGGCCAAAGTCTCCGAGCTCATTATATAATATTTATTTTCTTTCGTTGTTTTAGATTTTTTAATTTTTAAGTTGAGTGTATTGGAAAAACCTGCTAGCTTAAATTTAAAATGAACCTGTATTGGAAAGACCTGCTAGCCTGAATTTAAAATGAACATAACATGTTAAGTTTTCTTCATTTTTATTAATAAAATATTATGCATATTTTTAAAAAAAATTTATGATGTGGTTTGAATTTTGGATTTTTTTATGAGTTTGAATTATATTTTGATTCAAAAAGTTCATAATGCGATGTGAATGAAATATTTTGTAAGAATTATGGTGTAGTAAAGGATACGTGTTAATTTAAATATTGTAAAGTTTACTTATTTCAACAGATTGTGATAGTTTTAATAAATCTATTCCCTTTGTTTGAAATATAAAATTATATAAGAATTCAATTCAATTGATTTCTTTTTCTCATATTTAGAATGAGAGAAATAAATTTATTTTAATTAAAAAAAATTAATTTCAAAAGAAATATAAATCAATCGTGATTTTGTGAGAATTCAATTGAATTTTTTGTTTATAAATAATTTATTCTAAAGCAGGCTATTGAGATTAGAGTCAGTAGAATTCTAAATGATTGTAACTTTTTATTTATTTATTTTCAATATAATAAAATTTTATTTCTTATCTTATTCGCAAGCATAAACTTTTCACGTAAAATCTATATGATTGTGCGTATGCCATAGATTCATATTTAATATAACACAAAATTTGTTTCATAAGAAGGATGAAAGCATCAACAATAGAAGCCCATTAGACAGGAAAATGGATATGCTGACCCTTCAGTTGGATCAAAATAGGGATAGCATTAGAATATAACAGTATATTTCATTTGAATATCCATTCAAATGCAAAATTTCATGCAATAAATTAGCATTTTATGCCTTCAACTAAGCTAATAATTTCCTGAAAGAACTATGGATATGATCAAATAGTTGGAATAATGCCATTGCAGAGTGCTTATGAAGAATTAGATTCATCAGAATATATGAACATCAACTTTGCACAAGAAATATCAAAGCTTCTCAAATATCTAAGGATGAAAGCAGATTTTTTTAATATAAATTATGGCTTATATTCTTCCTTGCAAACTACACATGATCATTAGTATATATCTATTGAATTTTATGATTTATTTAAAAAAAAATAAAGAAAATGGGTATTCTTTACATTATGGAGAAAACAGAGAGACAAATGGAAATTGCAACAGGGTGGATGCTAATATTTCTAGTAAAATTCCTTGCTAATAGTAATCAAGATTTGGATATTCTTGAGAAGATTGAGAATCTAATTCTCATCATTTTCTAAGACAATTCCAGAAATGTTCAGAGGAAATGCCAAAAGCAAATCTTTTTATATATTCACTAAAACATATCAATCTCCAGAATTGACCCTGCCTTGTGCTGAAGTGGGAGAACCAAGTTATGCCTTTTATATCCCTGTTGCCCATTTTCATCACATGTGTCTGCAAATTTTTGAATGATTTTTCCCCTTCCCTCCACTTGCTATCTAATCAACCATGGAAATGGTATTCCAATCTTTTGAAAAGAAAAGAAAAGAAATGAAAAGATGGGGAATTGGATTGGCACATGCATTACCAAGAATATATGCAACCTTATCCCAAATAAAGCCATAAAAGGTTGCCCAAATTCCAGAGCATGCATAATTGCATATCAATTAAGGTGATATGTGCCAAAAGTCCAAAAGTAACTAGTGACAATAGTGCCAATGATGTTTTGACCAAATGGTAACACTGAGATTCTGGGATGACAAAATCTCAAGTTTAAGTTTAGAGACATTATTTAGACTATTTCAAGATGATCAGGGAGTAATTAATTAAGTGACTGCAAAGTACACTTCCTAAAAAATTAGTGACAATAGAAGGAAGAATCATCACTCAAGATTTGAGGCAGTCAAGGCCCTTGTAGCTTTAGGAATTTCAATCTATAACCAACTAGGTACA
Source organism: Hevea brasiliensis (assembly GCF_030052815.1). Classification (NCBI taxonomy): domain Eukaryota; kingdom Viridiplantae; phylum Streptophyta; class Magnoliopsida; order Malpighiales; family Euphorbiaceae; genus Hevea; species Hevea brasiliensis. The sequence continues at coordinate 6,338,944 of NC_079502.1, forward strand.
ATAGGGTCAAAATTGGTATCAATTTTAGCACATTCTGATTTAATCCATTTTGGATTAATTTCTTTTTTGTACAAGCCAAGTATGGAGAATGTTGTAGTTGTACCACCTGTTGCTTCTCCTCACAATTAGGAATGTCAATAAGTTGAGAAGGATTTTGATAGTTAGAAAAGATGGTGGTAAATATGTATGCTATTAATTACTATTTGAGAAAACAATGATAAAATTTAGTTTAAAGATTAATAAAATTTTATGGAAGAATAATTAAATAAGTTGAGAATTAAATAAGTCTAAAATAAAGACTGAATTTTTAGTTAAGGCTAAAAAAGTCATTATTTAATAAATATTATTTTTTAATTTTTTAAATATTAAAAATTATTTATTATTTTTAATTGAAACAAAATTAAAAAATGAAGAACAAGATGCATAAAAATTATATAATATTAAAATTATTTTTAATATTTATTATTAAAAAATAAAAATAAAAATATTTTAATTTTTTTTGGTCAATAATTGAATTTATTTGTTCTTAGTTAAAAAATTTTATCCTTATTTTTTTTTCAAATTTTTATATTGATCAAAATCATAATATAAAGTTAGATTTTCTAAATCCAATGCAAAAACTATATTTTCATATTTGGCTATTGATTCAATGACAACTTTACTTTGTCTAGATGCCCCAACTAGTAACTTTGAGAGTGATGAGAGATTCAAGAATGATATTCAGATGAGGAGGCAAATGAAGGTATTTATGCTGGCTTTAAGGGGCAGTCCACCAAGAGAGTTTAAAAGGGAAGTCCAAATCTTCCCTCTAACTAGCCTCATCCTGAGCCCACCAAGCCAAATCTTTAATCATCCCCATGAATTACCCATTGGGCCCTATCACTAGCCCAAAAATTCACCTAAGATTAATATTAATTATTTATGTAATTTTAAGGGTTTTTACTCTCTTTCCTTTCAAACAATCTTATTATTTTAAAATTGCTTCCCTTTTATCTAAAAATCTGCTCCAAACATGGTATAAGAGTCAATTTGGTGTTGCTGTTATAATTATTATGGAGAAAATTATTTTTTTTAAATATATTAATTAAATAATATTTAAATTTAATAAATTTTAATTATAAAGATATTGAAATAAAAAAATTATTTTTTTAATAATATTTAAAATATTTTTTATTTAAAATAATAATTTTTAACCTCCAAATATAATACTAAACAAATATTAATAGTCTGTTTGATATTAAATTTTAAAGATTAAAATTATTTTTTTAATAAAAAAATTACTTTATATGCTAAAAATTTTTTTTATTATTTTAATATTTAAAATTAATTTAATTTAATTTTTAATATTTTTTAATTAATATATTTAAAAATAAATTCTCAATAATAATTTTGATAATAATGCTAAACGGGCCGCAAAGCTAAGCAAATAGGGATTTAAATTTAAGTCTAAGTTAATTGTATAAAAAATTATTAAAATAATGCTTTTATTGTTATTAGTTTTTTTAAAGATTGATTAAAAAAAAATCGCTGTGAAGACTCGAGAGTTATAAGTGGTGCCTGCGGAAATAAGAGCTAAAAATTAGAAAGTGAAGGAAATAGAAATGGAAGATGAAGAAGAGATATTCGACGGAGTACGAGCTCAGTTCCCTCTCACCTTCGGCAAACAATCTAAATCCCAAATCCCGCTCGAACAAATCCACAACACCACCCGCCGCCCTACTCCCCCCAACACCACCTCCGCCGACAAATCCAATGCTTTCCCTTCTCTCTCTTCCTCCTCCAAGGCCTGGCTCGACTCTCTTCGCGCCTCCAAAACACCTAACCCTAACCCTACAATTGGGCCTTCTCCCCTACTTTCTAAGCCCCGCGACGATGGCGATGGCGATGGCGATGGCGATGGCGATGTCGATGTCATCATTGGACCCCCTCGCCCGCCACCAGGTTTTAGTAATGCGGCTGAGGATGATGATGGAAAGGTTATGGTAGGGCCTTCTGGTGATGACGACGATGATTCTGTGATGATTGGACCGCCGCGTCCGCCACCGTCACAAGATTCGGACTCTGAGGAAGAAGAGGAGGAGGAGAATCGGTATCGGATTCCTATGAGTAATGAGATTGTGCTCAAGGGCCATTCTAAGGTAATTATTATTTTTAGGATATAGGAGATGATGCTACTTGCTGCTATATCTGTGGCAATAATTTTAGTTTGGTTTTTGCATTTAGCTACTTTCTATTGTCAGGAGGAAAAATATTTGCAGCTTGCTTTGAATTGTGTGGCTTAAAATTTAGTTGTTAATGATCATAGCAAAGGTGATTTTCTTGGTTATGGTTTTCAGATTGTGTCAGCTCTCGCTGTTGATCACACTGGGTCTAGAGTTCTTTCTGGGAGTTACGACTATACAGTACGCATGTATGATTTCCAAGGGATGAATTCACGTTTGCAATCATTTAGGCAGCTCGAACCATTTGAAGGTCATCAAGTTCGTAATTTAAGCTGGAGCCCAACTGCAGATCGTTTTTTGTGTGTGACTGGTTCTGCTCAAGCTAAGGTAATTAATTCTGCATATGTTCTAATCTTTTACCATTTGCTTGGAAGCTACAGTATTAACTGCAAAACTCATATTACTTTCAGATATATGACCGTGATGGACTTACATTAGGTGAGTTTGTAAAAGGGGACATGTATATTCGTGATTTGAAGAACACCAAAGGCCACATATCTGGGTTGACTGGAGGAGAGTGGCATCCTAAAACTAAGGAAACTATTTTGACATCATCAGAGGATGGATCATTGCGTATATGGGATGTAAATGATTTCAAAAGTCAAAAGCAGGTTTGTGTTTTTCTAATCACTCAATTCTGCAATCTGCAACTTTGATTTGTTGATGCCATGCATTTTCTCTTAATTTTATAATGAAATGATACACCAAGTCTGCTATGCATATGGTACACACTTAGAGAAGTAGACATTATAAAAATAGTTGTAGATATGAAATTTTCAATAGACGTTATTGATGAATGAGAGAGAGAGAGAGAGAGAGAGAGAGAGCATGGTTTCAAATATAGGGGTTTTAGAACGGTTGTTGCGCAATACACTGTTATTTACGGGCAAATTTGGAGTTGCAAGTGTAACGGTCCTAACAGCCTTTATTTACCGTTATGTAATGGTTACTGTAATTATTCCTCTGCAGGCAATGCTATTTTGCTTCTCTTTTCTTTGTCTACGTATCCTCTCTTCCAAAGCTGCTATATCTCTCATATTCTCTCAAATTTTCACTCAAATTTCTCTAACTAAAATTATCATTAAATATCTATATTCTATCTATACATTGTTTAATGCTATGATGTCTAAATATGATAGATTTAATATCTCTATTTGATTTATTTGTGCTTGTTATATAGTTGTGTATCTTAGTTTTATTTGTATCTATCAATATATAGTCATTTTATGAATTTTGTAAATTTTTAAAAAATTTTGCGTTGCGCCAAGCCGTAACCGTTACGTTGAAACCATGAGAGAGAGAGAGAGAGAGAGAGAGAGAGAGCTACCTGTTAAAGAAATTCCCTTGGTCGTCTTTAACATACTAATCTAGATACTTACACATGGCATAATTTGACAATTTGGCGACGAATGATACTTCCTAGTGAAAATAAAGTTCATAAACAAATTTCTCTCATTCAACCCAACTTGTCCAAATGAAAGTATCTCTAATAGATTTCACTCGTGAAACTGTTATTTATATTGCAAGTTCCCAAATGCTGTATGTTTGCGATCCTAAACGTCAAAGCCTGTGGACCCGATGAAATACCAATTGAAGTGTGGAAGTATTTGGGAGATATGGGAGTGGCATGGTTAACTAAGTTATTTAATAAGATTCTAAACTCAAAGAAAATGCCTGATGAATGGAGGAAGAGTATTTTAGTACCTATTTTTAAAAATAAGGGAGACATACAGAGTTGCTCAAACTATAGGGGAATTAAACTCATGAGCCATACTATGAAGTTGTGGGAGAGAGTTGTAGAGCATCGACTACGTCATGATACTTCTATCTCTCTCATTCAATTTGGTTTCATGCCCGGTCGTTCAACTATGGAAGCGATCTTTCTCATTAGAAGCTTGATGGAGAAATATAGAGATGTGAAGAAAGATCTACACATATTTTTTATTGATTTGGAAAAGGCTTATGATAGTGTTCGAAGAGAGGTCTTATGGAATGTGTTAGAACAAAAGAGGGTATCTATTAGGTACATACAAGTATTGAAAGACATGTATGAAGGAGCAACTACTGTTGTGCGTACAGTGGGAGGGGACACAAGAGATTTTCCGATCTCAATTGGATTACACCAAGAATCAGCCATAAGCCCTTACCTTTTTACATTAGTTTTAGATGAACTGACGAAACATGTACAAGAGAGTATTCCTTGGTGTATGATGTTTGCAGATGATATTGTTCTGATAGATGAGACACGAGAAGGAGTCAATAGAAAGCTAGAACTTTGGAGAAGTACTCTAAAGTCAAAGGGTTTTAAGTTAAGTGGAACGAAGACAGAATACATGCATTGCAAGTTTAGTGAAGGCCAAACTGGTAATAGCGAAGGAGTTAGTTTGAATGGAGTGATACTGCCCCAAAGTAATCACTTTAAATATCTAGCCTCAGTCCTTCAAGTAGATGGGGGATGTGAGGAGGATGTTAGTCATAGGATTAAAGTCGGATGGTTGAAGTGGAGACATGCCACGGGAGTTTTATGTGATCGTAAGATTCCTAATAAATTGAAAGGAAAATTTTACCGTACAGCCATACGACTGGTTATATGGTAGTGAGTGTTGGGCACTGAAAGAGTCGTATGCATCTAAGATAAGAGTTGCAGAGATGAGAATGTTAAGGTGGATGAGTGGCCATACTAGACTAGATAAAGTCCGTAATGAGAGTATTAGAGAAAAGGTAGGAGTGGTGCTAATTGAAGATAAGTTGAGAGAAGGGAGATTGAGGTGGTTTGGTCATGTGAAGCGTAGACATACGAAGGATCCAGTTAGACAAGTAGAGCACATCAGTTTAGAGGATAGAAAGAAAAAAAGGGGTAGACTTAAATTGACTTGGAGGAGAGTAGTACAATATGACCTAGAAGCATTACACATTTCTGAGGATTTAACCCAAAATCGTTCAGAGTGGAGAAAGCGAATCCATATAGCTGACCCCAAATTTTTGGGATAAAGGCTTAGTTGAGTTGAGTTGAGTTGAGCAGATTTTTTAGTTGAAAGAATTATATGAAATCTAACCATCTTTTATTTGAAATTTTGAAGAAGCCTTGAATTCTTAAAGAGAGAAGAAGAGACATTTTTGGGAGATAGGGAAGCCTAAATTGAGGAGATGGAAGATGTACAAAGAATTCCTAAAAGCTTATGCATTTGATGTTGAGTAATCATTGTGTGCATTAGTTTATTAACAGCAGTGCTAATGAGGGACACATGACTCAAGTTAACAAAAAAAAAAAAAAATTTGGGGGGGGGGGGGGGTTGGGTGGAGACTTGTGTTGTTTCAGATTAAAATGATAACTTATATAATGTGAATGATTGAAGTTTACCATTTAAATATGCACATATACTATTTTAACTATTGTTGAGATTGTGCTAGTGTGTGTTTATATCTGCATGAACTCTTCTAAATGAGTTGTGATCCTAAGCCTGCCTCCTTGGATTGTGTACCATGAGAAGTTCTGTGCCTCTTCTATGTAGCCATACTGCATATTGTTGTGAACCTCATTTCAGGTTTTCTAAAATTTCATAACTGTCGGAAAGTAAAGAAGAAAGAAAGCTATACTTGGCACTTCATATGAAATGAATGGGACTTTATATTGGCTCCTTAAGCGCTTTTCTTCATGCTTGATTTAATTCTCCAAATTTTAGCACACATAAGGTTAGCTGAGGGTGGGCCTTGGTGCAGCAGTGAGGTTGCGCCATTGTAACATGGATGTTGCTTGTTCAAAACACAAAAAGACCAATGCAAGGAGCAGGTGTTTACATCTGGCTCTATTTAAAACATACAGTATAGGAAGATTCATGCATTAGGACATATCTTTGTAATGTTATTTAAATAGAAAAGAGAGGACTGTAGGTTGAGTGTTGTAATCATTATTATACAGGTCATCAAACCAAAGCTTGCTAGGCCGGGAAGAATTCCAGTTACAGCATGTGCCTGGGACTGTGAAGGAAAATGCATCGCTGGTGGCATTGGAGATGGTTCTATACAGGTTTCTTGCTTTTGTCCTGATAATTTTTTAACTGTTAATTAACTAAAAGCTAGGGTCGAGAATTGTCATTTTCTTCGTCTAATAGCAGTGGATTATTCTCATCCTACATTTGATTTAAACTCTTGCCCTTTGCATCTTCTTGCTTTTTACCAATGTTTTTCTTATATGCGTTTGGCTTAATTTATCTTTGCAGATATGGAACCTCAAGCCTGGATGGGGAAGCAGGCCAGATGTGTATCTTGAGAAAGCCCATTCTGATGATATTACTGGTCTTAAATTTTCCAGCGATGGACGATTTCTACTTTCAAGAAGCTTTGATGGCTCACTGAAGGTAAGGATGAAACAAGTGTCAAAGCATATTTCATTTTATTTTTATTCAATGAATATATGTTGATTCTTGATAGTGGATACTTATTGTATATTTTTCTTCCCATGCAAATTTTTATGTCTGTTAGGTTTGGGATTTGCGAAAAACAAAAGATTCTCTAAGGGCTTTTGAGGATCTTCCAAATCACTATGCTCAAACAAATATAGCATTTAGTCCTGATGAGAAGCTCTTCTTGACTGGAACATCTGTTGAAAGGGAGAGCACAACTGGAGGTTTGTTGTGCTTTTATGATCGGGAAAAACTTGATCTTGTTTCCAGGGTTGGAATTTCCCCAACTTGCAGTGTTGTGCACTGCATGTGGCACCCAAAACTAAATCAGGTTAGCAACATGATATGCTTCTGTCTTCAAATTGGCATTTTCCAGTTGTCTCTGGTTTGTGTTTTTTTATGTGCGTTTATGCTAATTTGTTCCTTTGCATTATTTTTATTGAGCATGTATGAGAAGCATCCACTGTTTGACTTTATTTTTTTACTCTGGAACAAGCATGCATGTTAAAATTATGGAGTAAGATATACACTATAGTCTTACTTGCTTTATTTGTTTGAAGATCTTTGCAACATCTGGAGATAAAAGCCAAGGTGGAACTCACATATTATATGATCCAACACTTAGTGAGAGGGGAGCTCTTGTCTGTGTTGCTCGGGCACCTCGGAAAAAATCTGTGGATGATTTTGAGGCACAACCTGTTATTCATAACCCTCATGCACTACCCTTATTTAGAGATCAGCCAAGCCGTAAGCGTCAGCGAGAGAAGATATTGAAGGATCCCATTAAGTCCCGTAAGCCTGAGCTTCCAATAACAGGACCAGGTCATGGTGGGAGAGTTGGGGCAAGTAAAGGAAGCTTGTTGACCCAGTATCTACTTAAGGTGATGTCTTGCAACTTTCTTTTGCTTTCTGCTTTTGCTCTTAAATTTTTCCTGTTATAAAAATAAGCATCTGGTCTTACACCTGTTGGGTTCTCCATTGCAGCAAGGAGGAATGATCAAGGAGACATGGATGGAGGAAGATCCAAGAGAAGCTATATTGAAGTATGCTGACGTTGCAGCAAAAGATCCCAAGTACATTGCTCCAGCATATTCACAAACCCAGCCTGAACCAGTTTTTGCAAAATCAGATTCTGAGGATGAAGAAAAGTAATCTGATCATCTTGTTTCATTTGCTGTTTGCAGCCTGGTAATGGATCTCATGGTATTTTCTCTGTGGGAGGGCTCAGCTGTTCATGTAGTAACAGTAGAATATTGACACATCTAAGGAAGTTATATTGTGCCACTACCCTTGCCAAGAATTGGTAGCTCAATTTTCTTTGCTGTTTATTTGTGGCTGAGATCAGATCTTTGCCATCTCTTCAGTAAGTTCAACAGCAGAAGGCATTGAAGAAGAAATAATGAAATATGCTGAAAGTTATCATCATAGCTTACAATTGGTGATAGTTAAAATAGGAGAATTTCTGATGTATTTTTCGAAGTTCTGATCTCAGTAACATGGACAGGGCTAAAATGTAGATGAGCACCAATCTCATAATCTATGTATCATAGTCTGCTTCTCTGCTGTAGATTTGTCGAAAGCTGCCAACTGGTGCCTAAAGAAGTTGTGCTCTCTGAGTTGGGACATCTTCAGCTTGATGTGCTGTTCAATCTTCACTACCCTTGTAATGCTGTATAATTTGCCATTTTATTGGTTCCAACTGATCCTCGAGAATTAGTCTCTTCTTGCTTGTAATAAAAGATATGCCAGATGAAGGTAATGTTTCCCAAAGTTGGGTGCAGAATCAACCTGTTATTATTACTACTCTACTATTATTACTATTATTATTATTCTTGAAGAAGTTCGTTTGTCTTTAGAATCTTCAGCAGAAGTTCCTCATAATGTAGGAATCAACTAGAAAAGCCCTGAAGGTGATTCATATTTTGTGGGTTTGTGGCCACTTTTCTTTAGCAACGCTCGATTTAATTTGCTGCATTTAATTTGTTGCGGGTGCTCTTGGTCATGGTTCTTGACCTCACCCTGTGGTGTTTCTGGTGCCATATGAGAAAGTGCCCCTTTTTGGTTCCCCAGAGGTTCAAGTTCATTTGCAAGGTTTTATCAACAGCTAAAGAGGATGGGAGATTGTATAAGAACAGGCATTTGTTTTCACCTTCCAACTGCTGCATCGGGTCTAAACCCTTGTGCTAAGGACACAACACGGATCGGATCGACTCATCAGGCATCTGGATGATTTCTGTGTTTATTTCTTAAATGGTTTCTTTATGCCAGCTATTTTTGTCTGGAATGGTACAGCTACATCAAACTCTAGAAATAACACAAAATCCTGCCGCAAAAATTTGTCTATCCATTTGAAAATCATACAGAGTGAATCTAAAAGATAAAGCAGGGGAATAAAAAGTCCCCTCAGAATCCCCTCAGAAAATGTTTTATCATGCTATTGACATTTACAAGAGCTTGATAAGCCCAAGACCATAATCCCCTTAAAAGATTGGGATCAAGGTCATTTCCACTTGTCATTTCTTGTGGGCAATACAACAGGCATATCCTTGGTTTTACTTGTTAGGCATCTGCAATTATTGCTATCTTGCTATGTTACAAATTTGCTTTGTGCAACCTCCAGCAGCTGCACCTCAGTTTCACATTTAATGGCTCCAAAAGTGAATAGATTGACATAATTCGCAGAACCCAGCAACAGAAGCCATTATTCTTCCACTGCATTGCTTAAGAATTTGATCTCATGTATTGAACTTGTAAAAAGGATTAATTTAGGGGCTTAGGGGCTCCCATGCTCAAAGCTTGACAAACGATGATCTGATAGAACAGCAAATAGTTGTGTGTCTAAAAATAGCTGCAAAACACATAGCAGGCCATTAAAAGTTGAGGATTGAGCAGAAGATGAATAGGCTCAATATGTGAAAATCTTCAGGATATGTGCTTTGGTTAGTAAGTAACAACCCAGCAGCTAGAACATACAAATCCAAGTTGTTGTAAAATAAGTTGGTAAAAAGAAACATTCATGAAATCAAAACTTAGATTACCTTTATAAACGGTCGGTCCCTACTGGGAAACGAATCAATAAAACTGTCTTTAAGAAGTAAGCAAACCTGGAACAAAAAATAAAAGGAAAGCCCAAGATCATGTTAGATAAGCATGCAAAGGTTATAATGTTGTTTCCTATTAATAGGACGAAAATAGAAAACCATAACTTCAGATTGTCTAACCCTGTCATTGTTTGATTGTACATTAGTTATTGTATGGGACCTCAAATCTGAACAAATAGAATCCAAGTAGCGTCTCATAATGGTCAAAAATTGGGTTGCAGCTTCAGCCTGAGAATCAGTAAATATAAGAATTCATTATGAGAAGAAATGAGTTGATAATTGTCACAAGTATGGAGTTGTTAATGGCCTGAGATTCATGCTGGAAAAATTTTGCTTAGTTTATCATGCATTATAATGATTTAGGGAAGATAAAAGCTTATGGTTTTAAGGCAAATAGCCGTGCAAGCAGAAAAGTTTTTCCGTTTCAATAAAGCTATGAATACTACCTGAGTTTCATTGCACCTGTATACAGGATGCTTTTTAGCAATCGAACTTTGAATTGATAGTTTAGCATGAAATGGTGCAAGTTCGGAAACAAGCTCTTTATACCGTGGAAGTGCTGGCAGGTGGCACATTTTTACCTGAAAATTAGAAAAAGAAAAATAAGGGAAAATGGACAAAATATGAACAATAAGGCATGCATTAGGTTTTTTTTTTTTTTTAAATATTATAAGAAAAATACTCAAACAATGGCTAGACCAATAGAAATTTTAAATTTCTACTAAGAGATGGTGGTGCTTTGCTATGATAGAAAATAACATTCATGTCTCACACAGTGTCTCGATAAGATTAAGGATGGCTGCTAACATGTTTTCTAAGAATTTTAGTGTAAGAAAGAAACTGAAATTCAAAAGCCAAAAAAACCTGATCCTTGAGCACATTAACATGGACAAGATTAGATGTTTTCATCTTCAAGTCTGCCGGTTTTTGTTGTATGCCAACCTGCAAAATAAATTAAGCAATATCAAAACAAGGTCAGAATTATCTAGCAATAATAGGAATAGTGTCCCAAACTGCAGATTTCCTTGATAGCTTTGTTGGTATGTATTTCTCATCTACAAAGAATGGGCACTTTGTTTCAAGAATTTATCACATATTGTGGACAGAAAGAAATTTAAAAGCAAGAATGTGGTCAGTATAAGTTTCCTGGCATGTAATTAACCTACACATTTGAGTAAAAGAGGAATGCATAGCATTAAAGAATTGAAATGAAAAATTCCCTATCAAATCAAAGTAGTTATCGAAACTCGATTGTTGATAATGACTGTGCAATTCTAAATTAGCATGCATGCCATGGAACTTTCAAATGCCAACAAGAAAAAGTGATTCAAGATAAAAGGAGAATTTAGAATATTGGAAGTACTAAGAGTATGATGATAATGTTGCTTATGGAAGAATTGTTGAGAACATATCCTTGGCCTTTGTCTACTAGTTGATCTCATACAACTCAACTCAACTCAACTCAACTAAGCTTTTATTTCAAGAATTTGGGATCGGCTATATAGATTCTCTTTCTCCATTCTAAAAGATTTTGGGTTAAATTCTCGGAAATGTGTAATACTTCTAGGTCATGTTGTACTTAGTTGAATCACATCTCATACAAAAAAAAAAAAAAAAAGGATTTTGGTTTCCCATCCCTTGATCATGTTGAAGTTTAGGACTATCTCCAAATTTTTGTTTTCAAAGTCCAATCTGACTTGAATCACATCTTTCTTCCAAAAAATCGTAATCTTCCATTCAAACCATGTAATAGACCAACCTACTTTTAAATCACCTTATTTTGTTATCTTTTTCCATCATTTCAATCCTCCAAAATGTGACATCTTCAAAGCCTTCATATTGCTTTGCAGTTGATGTGAAAGAAAAGAAATCAGATTAAATCTTCAAAATCCAAAGCGATCAAAACGTAAGTGAACCCTTATATTTTAACCAGATCACTATTAGGAAAATATGCCCACCAAAATCAGCAACCTAAAGCAAAGTGCTTGATATGAGGCCTCATACTAGCACCTAATTAATCCTATTTTGTCTTTACCTTTCTTCCTTAAACTTAACACTTATTCCAAGGCTACAACACATTGGAGCATAAAAAGAATCTGAATCATATTCAATAAGTAATATATAACTTCTTGTTCTAAAGTATTTATGATAAGTAGTCTTAATCACAAACTAGTTGGGGTCAGTCATATGGATTACTTCGCTATTTAACTCTGTTTGAAACCAATTTCACATTAATATCCAAAAATTATAAATTTTCTTATACTACTTCCCTCCGCGTTATTTACATCCCCCTCTTTCCTTTCTCACTCTTTTCACTACTAACTTATGTGTTTAATTCTATTTTTCATAAATTAAATATTACATGCATTATTTTTATATTACATACATAATTATTCATACTAAATTTATAAATTCAATTTAAATAATTTAAGTTATGCTTAGTAAGATATTATAAAATTAAATATATAGTAAAATACTAAAAATTAAAATGACTAAAATAGAATTAATATAATGCATTTTAATAACAATTTTTACTCATAATTTAATTGACAATGGTGGTGGTGCAATAAAATAAAAATAAGTAATAAAATAAATAATAAATTATATATATTCTTATATGTAATTAATATTATATTAATTAAATTTATAGTGCTTATATAATTTTTTTTTTTTAATTTTTGCACCTTAAATTCCTCAAGCTCACACCTTGCGCCTAGGCTCTAGGACCCTTGGTGCCTCGATGCGCCTTAAGCCTTTAATAACTATATTTCTCCCCCTCTCGTGTCTCCAACTTTTGGTATAAATTGGCTAAAGATTTACGATAAACCTCGCCAACCATTTTCTTAGTTTCCTCCCTTGCTAACTTATATTTCTCAAAGGCCTCCTAATTCTTATCATCTGAAGTTGTTATCCTTCTACATCCTTCTTTTTTCTTCTTAATAGCCTTTTAACTACCATAACTCTTGTGGGCATGTCTTATGCCTTTAAATATGCCTAGTAATATCTACTGCTAGTTTTTTAATGCAGCTCGCCATTACCCTTCGTGCAATATCAACGTTATCATCTAAATTTCATATACCTTCTATCAATAGCTGTTAGAATCCCTTAAGTAGTGTAAATTAGCTGTAAATTAGAATATAATTAGGAATCATTATATTTATTATTATTAGTTTCCTATTTAGTCCTAGCCTTTGTATATAAATTAAAATCCTTGTAAATCATTTTTGTATATGATAAATATAAAGAAATTCTCCAATTCTCTATTTCCTACATGGTATCAGAGCAGTGCCAAAATTTTTTGGCGTGAACAGTGTAGTTCTGGATAGGTTTTTTGTGGGTCAAAGCTTCTACATCGTTCTAAAGAGGGAGGTGACTGTCACCACCCACCTGATGAGGAAGGACACCAGCCGATCGGCCTACGCTCGGAGTCCCGCCGCTGTCCAGTGAAGCGCATGAGCTCACACGCCTCCAGAAATTTGTGCCATTCCTCACGCTCCGGCGCGTGCACCCTTTTTCCGGTGATATCTCCGGCCGCCTCTCTTGCTAACGACCATCCCTATCCGACGCATCTCTAAACAATATGTTTCCACACCTGGTTTGCACATTTTTTTTTTTGGGTACCTTCCGTTATCAAGTTTTTTTGCTTTCTGCCTCAGTACCTATTCCTTTAATTGAAAAATGACTGATGGAAAGAAGGAAGCTTCTGAAACAAAGGCTGGATTTGTTGGTGATAATCCCTCTTTACAAATTAGTCCTGTAAAGTTGGATAGAAATAATTATGTGGCATGGTCTAGATCATGTCTATTGTTCATTCAGGCTAGAGGACTGCAAGGGTATATCACTAGAGATAGGAAATAGCAAGAAAGTGCTAGTTCTATCTTCAGCCAGTGGGAGTCGGAGAACTCTCTTATTATATCATGGCTCATCAATTCTATGCAACCTCATATAGTTAATGGGTATTTACTGTTGGACAGGGCATCTACCATTTGGAATGCTGTTTCTCATACTTATTCTCAAGTTGGGAATGATGCACAAATTTATGAGCTTAGGAACAAGGTTCATGGAATGAAACAAGGTAAATTGACTGTTGCTCATTATTATGCGGAATTGAGTAGTATATGGCAAGAGTTGGATTTTTATCAGGACTTTCAGGCTTCATGTATCGCTAATGCAGTTAAGTTTCAAAAATTGATTGAGAAAGAGCACATATATGATTTTTTTTGCTAGGCTAAATGTCAAGTATGATCAGATTCGGGTCCAAGTGCTTGGTAAGGATCCTTTGCCCACCTTAAGGCAGACATAATCTTACATTCAACAGGATGAGAGCAGGAGTGTTATGATCAATTCTACAGCTTTTGATAAGGCTGGGCTGACTGCTAACTCCTTATGAGAACAGTCACATGGTCCATCAGATAAGGATTACATGCATTGTGACTACTGTAGGAAATCCTGGAACACCAAAGAATACTGTTGGAAGCTGCATGGCCGCCCAACTAAAGGGCATGGAGGAAAAAGGATGGGCTTTGCTAGACCACAAGCAAATGTATCTGAGGCTGTGAGTGTTTCTGAAGATATTGTTGTCACTGGAATGTTTTCCAATGAAGAGGTACAGACTCTGAGGCGATTTTTATCACAGCTTGAATCGCAATCCATTACAGTTGCCTCTTATAACTTCATCAACTCAGGTAATGCTTTTCTTCTTGTAGAAAGAGATGATTTTCATTGATTTCAATTAATCTGTACATGGGTATATATATACAATTGATTTCTATAATTGTGTTCTACTAATTAGGAAGAAATCCTAAATAAGAAATCCTAAATAGGAATACAGAATACAAAATATACAGAGAAATAATATAGTGATTGACTTTCCATAACATAGTGATTGACTTTCCATAACACTCCCCCTCAAGTTGGAGCATAGATGTTAATCATGCCCAACTTGTTACAAATGTAGTCAATCCTAGCTCCATTCAGAGCTTTTGTGAAAATATCTCCTAACTGCTCTCCAGTTTTGATGTGTCCTGTTGAGATGATCTGTTGTTAAATCTTTTCACGAATAAAGTGACAATCAATCTCAATATGTTTGGTCCGCTCATGAAACACCGGATTAGAAGCAATATGAAGAGCAGCTTGATTATCACACCATAATTTCGCAGGCAGGGAAGTCTTAAAACCTGTCTCATCTAGTAATTGAAGTATCCACATTACCTCACATACTGATTGTGCCATGGCTCTGTATTCGGATTCGGCACTAAATCGAGAAACTACACTCGCTTCTTGCTTCCAAGACACCAAATTTCCTCCAATAAAAACGCATATCCAGAGAGTTGACCTCCTGTCAACCTTAGATCCAGCCCAGTCGGCATCTGAAAAACATTCAACATTCAAATGCCCATGATTACCATATAGCAAACCTCTTCCTGGAGCGCCCTTCAGATAACACAAGATTTGTTCCAAGGCTTCCCAATGAGCAACAGTTGGGGAAGACATAAACTGACTTACCACACTAACGGCATAAGCAATGTCAGGACGAGTGACTGTAAGGTAGTTCAATTTTCCTACCAATCTCCTGTATCTCTCTGGATCTTCAAACAACTCACTATCCCCTGCTAACAGTTGTAAAGTTGGAGTCATTGGTGCGCTACAAGGCTTAGCACCTAATTTTCCTGTCTCTATCAATAGATCGAGGACATATTTTCTTTGAGACAAGAAAATACCCTTCTTACTTCTCATAACTTCGATACCCAAGAAATACTTTAACAATCCCAAGTCTTTGGTCTGAAACTGAGTTTGGAGGAAGGTTTTAAGAGATGAAATACCTGCAGAGTCACTTCCAGTGATGACAATGTCATCCACATAGACTACCAGGAGAATTAGACCAACCTTAGATTACCTATAAAATACTGAGTGATCACACTTACTCTTTTGCATACCAAATTCCTGTACTGCTTCACTGAATCTCCCAAACCATGCCCTAGGACTTTGTTTCAAGCCATAAAGAGACTTCCGAAGCCTACAAACTTTACCCAACTCCCCCTGAGCAACAAACCCAGGTGGTTGCTCCATATACACCTCCTCCTGAAGATCACCATGAAGGAAAGCATTCTTGATATCCAATTGATGCAGGGGCCAATCATATGTAGCTGCTAAAGAGATAAATAAGCGAATAGAAGTAAGTTTAGCTACAGGAGAAAAAGTATCAGAGTAATCAACCCCATATGTCTGAGCATATCCTTTTGCTACAAGGCGTGCTTTTAACCTAGCCACAGAACCATCAGGATTTACCTTTACTGTATATACCCATTTGCAACCAATAGCTTTCTTACCAGTGGGCAAAGGCAATAGTTCCCATGTACCATTAGCATCTAAAGCCTCCATTTCCTCTTTCATAGCATCACATCAGCCAGGATGAGACAGTGCCTCATCAACAGTATTAGGGATAGGAATAGAGTCTAAAAAAGTAACAAAACACCGAGAACAAGAAGACAATTGATTATAAGAAACAAAAGAAGAGATAGGGTAAGTACATGAACGTTTACCTTTACGAAGAGCAATGGGTAAGTCTAGATCAGAATCATGATCAGTATGAGGTACAGGATCTCCCAACGAAGTAGCTGGTGGAGGATCTGAGTCAGGAATCTCCAATCTCGTGGAATAAACATGAATAACAGGAGGTCGAGTAGGTCTAGAGACAGAAGGAACAGGCTATGGGAGAGGACTAGACATTGGTTGGACAGTATATATTAAGAGATCATCCTCCTCCCCCTGACTCTCATACACAGATGATGGAGGAAAAAATAGAGTGGACTCAAAAAATGTGACATCTGCAGAAACAAGATAACGATTAAGAGTAGGAGAGAAACAACGGTACCCTTTTTAGAGCCGGGAGTACCCAAGGAAGACACATTTGAGAGATTTTGGATCTAATTTAGTAACCTGTGGACGAACATCACGCACAAAACAGGTACAACAAAAAATACGAGGTTCAATAGGAAACAAAGTAGTATAAGGAATATCCCCATTAAGGACAGAAGACGGCATACGATTGATCAAAAAACATGCCGTAGAAACTGCATCCGCCCAAAAGTGTTTAGGTACTTTCATCTGAAAAAGAAGAGCACGAGTTACCTCAAGAAGATGACGACTTTTTCTTTCGGCCACGCCATTTTGGGATGAGGTATCCACACAGGAAGACTGATAAAGAATGCTATTTTGTGTCATATAAGGCTGAAATTGTGCTGAAAAGTATTCTTTGGCATTGTCACTTCTTAATATGCGCACAGAAATATTAAATTGAGTTTTGATTTCATTACAAAAGGCACAAAATATAGAAAATAACTCAGAACGATTCTTCATTAAATATAACCAGGTAACACGAGAGTAATCATCAATAAAAGTAACAAAATAACGAAATCCAGTTTTAGATGTAACAGAACAAGGACCCCAAACATCAGAATGAACTAATTCAAAAGGAGATGAAGCCCGTTTATTGACTCTAGACACAGAAGGCAAACGATGATATTTTGCAAACTGACACGACTCACATTCTAGTACTGATAAAGACTGAAATTGAGGACACAGCTTCTTCATAGTAGACAAAGAAGGATGACCCAATCTACAATGAGCTTCAAGAGGTGTTAAGGTACTGGAGCAAACAAGCGACCGCGGTATATGATTTTCCAGAATGTAGAGACCACCTGACTCGCGTCCTCTACCAATAATCTGCTTCGTCGTAAGATCCTGAAACAAACACTGGTCAGGAAAAAAGGAAACAGAACAATTTAAGGTACGAGTAAGTTTACTAACAGAAAGTAGATTAAAAGAGAATTTTGGTAGACACAAAACAGAAGACAAAGAAATTGACGAAGTCGGGTTCGCAGCCTGCAACCCATGACACAAGAAGTAGAACCATCACCAAAGTAACAGATGAGGAAGTGAGATTAGGTGAAAAGCGGATAGAAGACTAGAATTACCTGTCATGTGATCCATCGCACTTAATCAATAACCCATTTGGATGAAGAAGACACAAGGCATGTAGTGGATTTACCTGACTCAGCGATCGCAGTGACAGGGGAACTGGTAGGCTTTAAAGATGCCTGATACTGGAAAATTTGTGCAAAATTCTCTGCAGATACCAAAATAATTTTCTCAGAGGAAGATACTGTAGAATTCTCTACTGCCATATTTACCATCTGTGATCGCTGATTTTTTCTCTGAAGTTGCGGACAATTATATTTTGTATGGCCAGGCTCATGGCAATAATAACAAATGACTCCTCTTGAGTCCTGATTAGAACTAGCCTCCCCATTACGCTGATTACTTCTGTTGCCTGTAATTCCTCCTCTACTTCCTCTTCTATTACCCTGTTGCCCATTTGGATTACGGCTAATAAGAGCACTACTGGCAGGCTGTGAAGATTGAGTACTCTCTGTACGAAGGACCCGTGTGAACGTTTCATGCAAAGAGGAAATCTCAGAACTGGAGAGGATCTTAGATTTAGTAGTCTCATACTCTGAAGGAAGGCCTACAAGAAAACTCATAACAGCCAGTTGCTCCCGTTGGTCCTGTTGAACTTTCACATCAGGACTAAAAGGCAACAATACATTAAGTTCCTCATATACCCGTTTAAAATCCATAAAATAAGCCGTGAGAGACTTATCCTCTTTCTCAGTACGGTAGAATGCCTTACAAACATCATAAATACGGGAGATATTCCCTTTACCAGAATACAGAAAATCTAAGCAATCCATCAATTCCTTAACAAATTCACAGTGATTAATTAAACTAATTACCTCACTATGAATCGAGTTCCGAAGCTGCAAAAACAACCGAGCATCCTCCCTTAGCCAAGATTGTCGTGTATCATCAGTGGGTGGATCTTTAGTAAGGTGATCATCCTTATCAATGCTACGCAAATAGACCCTAACAGTCTTACTCCACTCCAGGTAATTCGAACCATTAAGTTTGTGTTCCGTGATCTTAGTCATCACCGGAATCACATCAGAAATAACATTCTTATTGTCTGCCATTTGTTGAGACAAAGAAAACTAACCGAAACGCTTATCCAAAGTGCTTATAGCAGCAAAATAACCCAAAATCACAAATCAAGCAAATACCAAAATAGGATCTGAGAGCCAAACCTCAGAAGTCCTTTAATGGTTATACTGGATCAGGCAACAGCACACAGTGGTGGAATGAGGGGGTTGAGACGACGCCGGCGATGTTGATCGGGGTTGAAACGGCCGGTCGGCGGCCAAGGTCTCTCCTGAGCTGGGTAGTGAGAACAAATAGTCACCCTAGATTGATGACTTGCTCTGATACCATGTAGAAAGAGATGATTCTCATTGATTTCAATTAATCTGTACATAGGTATATATATACAATTGATTCCTATAATTGTGTTCTACTAATTAGGAAGAAATCCTAAATAGGAATACAGAATACAAAATATACAGAGAAATAATATAGTGATTGACTTTCCATAACATAGTGATTGACTTTCCATAACACTTCTCAATCATAATAATTCATTTTGGGTTATAAATTCTGGAGCAAACAAGCATATGACAGGCTCTTTGAATAAATTCATATCCTATTCTTCATGTTCAGGCAAAGAAAAAGTTCATACTGCTGATGGATCCTTATCTAATGTTTCTGAAACATATTCTGTTAAATGTATTCCTATTATAAGTCTTGGTTCTGTTTTACATGAGCCTAGCTTTTCTATTAACCTTCCGTCTGTCAGTTCTATCACAAAAACTCTCAACTGCAAAATTAAATTTTTCCTACTCACTGTGTATTTTAGGAGTTGATAACAGGGAGAACGATTGGCAATAGTAGACTGCAAGATGGACTATATTTATTGAATGATTGTGTTGATCAGGCAATGTCGGGACAGTCTATGGGTGCTAAGAAAGAAATTATCCAGTGGCATAGGAGACTTAGACATCATTCATTTACTGTTTTAGAGAAACTTTATCCTCTTTTGTTTAAGCAATGCAAAACTAAATTGTTAGTACGTGATACTTATGAGTTTGCCAAACATACTAGACAATCTTATCCGGCAATAAATAATAAGGCTTCAGTTCCTTTTATGATTATCCATTCTGATGTGTGGGGACCTACTCAAATTGTCTTTATCAGGCTATAGATGGTTTGTGACCTTTATTGATTGTTGCAGTAGGTTAACTTGGGTACATCTGATGAAAGCGAAAAATAAAATATTTTCATGTTTTTAGCAGTTTCACAAAATGATTAGCACACAGTTTGACGCTCATGTTAAAATACTGAGAACTGATAATGGTACAGAATATATGAATAAAGTTTTTCAGGAGTATATGAAGTCACATGGAATTTTGCATCAGACTAGTTATGTTAACACTAGTGCTCAAAATGGGGTGTCTGAAAGAAAAAATAGACACTTACTTGAGGTTGCTAGGTCTCTAATGTTTACAATGAATATTCCCAAACTTTACTAGGGGGATGCTATTCTTTCTGTTGCATATCTTATTAATAGGATGCCACTTTGGACTTTGGAGTTTAAGGGTCCTTTAGAGGTTTTGCAAGGTAAAAATTCATATACTGTTCCTGCAAAGGTTTTTGGTTGTATTTGCTTTATTCATCAGCCTAATAGGGAAAAGTTAGAACCTCGGGCCCTGAAGTGTGTCTTTGTTGGTTATTCCAGTACTCAGAAGGGGTATAGGTGTTACCACCTTTCTACACGGAAATATTTTGTGAGCATGTATGTTACCTTTAGGAAATCTGAATCTTATTTTCATCCACCTCTTCAAGGGGAGCATAGGAAGGAATAAGACTTGTCTTTCCCTTCTTCTTTGTCCTCTCCCAACTTTAAACTTCAAGGGGAAAATATGGGTTTAGAGCCTATACCTAAAAATGATATTCAGGGGGAGCAACCTAAATCTCGAGGGAAACTGAATAGGCCAGATTTGAGAATCCATACTTGGCGGAATAAGACAGCTATAGCCATCGAGCAGGAGACTGCTGATCAATTGGAATCTCTGGATTCAATTCCTGAACATCCTAAGATATGTGATTCAATTCCTGAACATCCTAAGATATGTGATGAGTCTTCTTTAGCTCTTGATGAGTCTAATTTTAATTCTCAGTCTGCTCTTTCTTCTTTTGATAATGATCTTGATATTCCTATTGCTCTCAGAAAAGGTGTTAGAACCTTCACTAAACATCCCATCTCTAATTTCATTTCCTATGATTCTCTGTCTCCATCCTATAAAGCCTTTCTATTATCTGTTTCCTCTGTTTCTATCCCGCAAGATTGGAAGAAAGCATGTCTTGAACCAAAATGGAAGGCAGCCATGGTGAAGAAGATGAAAGCTCTGGCAAAGAATAAGACATGGGAACTTGTTACTCTTCCACTAGGGAAAAAGGTCAATTAAATGCAAGTGAGTGTTCACTGTGAAACATAGAGCAGATGGTTCAATTGAAAGATATAAGGCTAGGCTAGTAGCAAAAGGCTTCACACAGACGTATGGGGTAGATTACCTGGAAACTTTTGCTCCTGTTGCTAAAATGAATACCATCAGAATTTTACTATCCTGTGCAGCAAATCTTGAGTGGGATTTGCAGCAGTTTGATGTAAAAAATACCTTTCTACATGGTGATTTCGAAGAAGAAATGTATATGGAAATTCCTCTAAGGTTTGAAGATGGGAAGACCAGAGGAAAAGTTTGCAGACTGAAGAAAGCACTGTATGGTCTAAAACAGTCACCTAGGGCATGGTTTGACAGGTTCAGTAAGGCTATGGTTTCCTTTAGATACTGCTAAAGTGCTAAATTTGAGAGAGTGTTGGACAAATTACACTTTAATTCATTTTAATTTAAGTTTATATAAGTGATTAGATTACTTTACACATTAAAATGACTAGCCAAGTCAATGTTGCAACTCAACCACTTACATATTACCCTTTTACTTCATATTCTTTCGATGTGGGATTCCAACACTCCCCGCTCAAGTGCAACCATATAGTTGTCACTTGACAATTAGTTTGTATTTTTATTTTTAACCCAATACGAGCCCAATTATACAGCCTTATGGGCGGCTGAAACCCACAACCCAGTCTAGGCTCTGATGCCATGTTAAATTTGAGAGAGTGTTGGACAAATTATACTTTAATTCATTTTAATTTGGGCTTATATAAGTGATTAGATTGCTTTACACATCAAAATGACTAGCCAAGTCAATGTTGCAACCCAACTACTTATATATTGCCCTTTTTACTTCATATTCTTTAGATGTGGGATTCCAACACAAAGCAATGCTGATCACACTTTATTTATAAAACACTATAAGGGTAAGATCACATTGCTTATTGTCTATATGGATAATATTGTGATAACTAGTGATGATAGGGAAGAAATGACTCATCTAAAGGAGCGACTAGCACAAGAGTTTGAAATCAAAGATTTGAGAAGGCTAAAGTACTTTCTTGGAATAGAGCTTGCCAGATCAGATAAAAGAATCTTTATTTCTCAAAGGAAGTACATACTGGATCTCTTGGAGGAAACAGGAATGCTAGGTTGTAAACCAGCAGAGTCTTCCATTGAGGCAAATCACAAATTGCAAGCTGAAGTTGAGGAATTAGCGGATATATCATAGGTTGGTTGGCAAACTAATTTAACTTTTGCACACTAGACCAGATATAGCATATGCAGTGGGTCTAGTGAGTCAGTATATGCATGATCCTCGTGAATCTCATTTGGAGGCTGCTTTTCACATCTTGCGATACTTAAAATCTGCACCTGGGAAAGGACTTCTTTTCTCAAAGCATGGCCATCTTCAGATTAAGGCCTTTACAAATGCAGATTGGGCTGAATCTCTTGATGATAGGAGATCGACATCTGGTTATTGTACTTTTGTTGGTGGTAATCTAGTCACTTAGAGAAGCAAGAAGTAAATTGTGACAGCTAGATTCAGTGCAAAGAATAAGTTCAGAACAATGGCTCAAGGTATTTGTGAGCTATTATGGTTACGAAAGTTGATGGAGGAATTAAAATTGCTGGAAGCTAGTGATTTGTCATTGTTCTGTGATAACAAAGCTGCCATCAGTATAGTTCACAATCCAGTCCAGCATGATCGGACCAAGCATATAGAGATTGACAGACACTTCATAAAAGAAAAAATTATCTATAGTTCCTTAAGAGTGAGTGTTGGGCACTGAAGGAGTCGTATGAGTCTAAGATAAGAGTTGTGGAGATGAGAATGTTAAGGTGAATGAGTGGCCATACTAGACCAGATAAAGTCCGTAATGAGAGTATTAGAGAAAAGGTAGAAGTGGTGCCAATTGAGGATAAGTTGAGAGAAGGGAGATTGAGGTGGTTTGGTCAAGTGAAGCGAGCGTAAACATACGGAAGCTTCAGTTAGACAAGTAGAGCACATTAGGTTAGATGATAGAAAGAAAAGAAGAGCTAGACCTAAACTGACCTAGAGGAGAATAGTACAACATGACCTAGAAGCATTACACATTTGTGAGAATTTAACCCAAAATCGTTTAGAGTGGAGAAAGAGAATCCATAGAGCCTACCCCAAATTTTTGGGATAAAGACTTAGTTGAGTTGAGTTGAGTTGAGTTCCTTAAGCATCTCTTACGTAGGATCAAAAGACCAGTTAGCTGATGTGTTCACTAAGGAATTAAGTTGTAAGGGGTTTCATACTTTAGTTTGCAAGTTGGGCATGTGCAACATACATGAACCAACTTGAGGGGGAATGTTAGAATCCCTTAAGTACTGTAAATTAACTGTAAATTAGAATATAATTAGGAATCATTGTATTTATTGGCTATTATTAGTTTCCTTTTTAGTCCTAACCTTTGTATATAAATTATAATCCTTGTAAATCATTTTGGATGTGAAAAATATAAAGAAATTCTCCAATTCTTTGTTTCCTACAATAGCTTCTCCTCAAAAACTATTTGGTTCGTCCTTTTAAGTTCCACCAAGTTCTAGGTTGCATAAACATATTTTCCTTCTTCACTCCACTCTTTATTTTCACATTTAAATTTCTGATGGATATTATACTTCGTCCTTCTAAAGATGGAAATGAAGTCGCTCATATTTAATCTAATTAATTCCAGCCTGAAGTTTGGCCAACACTTCAATACTCAACCACCACCTGATGTAACACTCCAACGGCCAAATTAACTCTTAACTTCCGCTTTTTTTTTCCTTCAATTTTCATCCTACGACCACAAAAGGAGGGAAAAACTAGAGACTTCTAGTTTGTGGAGATAAATCAAATAATGAAGCATATTGAGAGGAGAGATTAATTTACAAACAAAAACAACCATCACAGTTACATGATATCTTGTCAACAAAATAGTAAAATAAGTGAAACTCACAATAAAGGGAACTGGAGCATCAAGAAAATCAAGCATTCTCCCAGGCAGAATCTGTACAAGATCAACAGAGAATTTAGCCGAGCACCAATTATGCCAATTTTATAAATACCTACTAATGGCATGAACAATTACAAATTTCAAGTTATTCCAGACCAAAACCAATTACATAAGATGTGATGTCCAAACTACATTTTGACCAACCAATAGTAAACTTCTACATCTCAACAAAATTTAATATTCTGAAAAAAGCATCAATTATCCCATGTAATACTTCAAATAGAATTTAGAAATTCATTTTTTTAAAGAATCTACTAATATAATGTATAACAAAGTAGAAGACATGATAATAATCAACAAAATATTTCAGGTTTTTTTTTTTTTTTTTTTTTTTTGGGTTTAGAAGAAAAGGTGCCATGTGGACAATGCAGATGTTAAACCCCCCTGAGATCTTTACTTTGAGAGCTTTGACACTAGTGAGGCACAAGAAATAATTTTATTGCTAAAAGAGGAGAATCTTAAAAAATAAAGAAAAGAAAAAGATGCCTTAATTGCTTCCTTGTGTGGATGAACATTTAGTAGGAAGACTAGCTCCTTTGTTGCTACAATGTTTTGTAGCAAGAGATCCTCTCATCTCCAGTTGGTGCTCTTTTAGAATCGTATAAAGCTCGAAAGGTGCTCAATATGTTTGAAAAGCTGCATTATTATGCCTATTAGTGATGAAATGCAGATGTAGATTTGAGGATTTGAAATTTCCTGGATGAGCACTACTTTTTGTCACCTATGCATAATATGTTTCCCTTCTAAGCCTTTAAAATTACTTAGAAGCAATAAATTTACTTGTTCGATTATGCCCCCTCTCTTGCATATTAATGTCATCAATTGTTGCATAGGTAGTTGCACCTTCTACAATTCTTGCTAAAAAATTGAAAAGTGACATCACTTCAAGGAGAAATTATCTAAGACATGTGATGACTAACATCAAATTTTTTAGATAAATCTCAGATGTTCTCTGTTGGAAAAGAAATCATTGGTGCATAACTACTATTCAACTTACTGGAAGAAATAAACTCTGCCATTGAAATGGACGAATCATGGGAACAAGAGATAAAACTATAGCAGATAGAACACCCTGCATTGATTGAAACTAGAGTCAGAGCCAAAAGCCTGTTATATAAGCCATTTGTAAGAAACAGTAATTGCCAAAAGAAAAAGCAAATAAGAAAATGAGAAACTTAATCCAAAAGGGGGAAAAAAAGAACTCATCTGTGGATCAGCATAGTTATTTATGATGACAGTATCAACTCACCAGGTTTGGGCATACTACCACCACTTGTTTTTCCAGTAATACTCCAATTAGCGTCAAAACCTGGAAGCAGTACTGTGTATCAGACTTAAATGACCTACATAAGTTCCATAAGCAACCCAATGGATATAGAAATGCTTGAAAAATTAAAAGGGAATTTTTAAATAGATGAAATAAATTAAAGGCCGTTCTCAATCATAACTGCTCACAATGTATATCAATGTATGTTTAATATGAAATATATTTGTTCACCCATGGAAAGGCATAACCTTTATGAATATGCTAGCTATACACATCAATGAACTACCACCAAATTCACATCTAAAAATGCATATTTGTGTAAGAAAACATCAAACTCAGATGCCTGCATACAGTCTTCAAGAATTTATGAGGAAAACAGAACAGTTTATTTACAACAAAAATTCGTCAGTTATATTTTTCAAAATGAAATCAATATAAGGTGCAAAAAGGGGGTTGTAATTGTAGTACACAGGAACCAAACAAAAAGGAATCCTGATTATAACTTGTAGTCCACCTTTCACACCTCAACAAAATGGTAGACAGAACCAGTAGCCCTATCTCTGGGTTAAGAATAAGGAAAGTATAATGTATGATGAAACATTGAAGTATATAGCACTGGGTTCTAAAATAGAAAATGAAATATGAATATAATTTGATAAAACTGTACAAACTAACCATCATACTCCAAAACATCAAATGTAAGACTAACCATCATACTCCAAAACTTCATATGTTATGTAAGCACCAACCTAAAGGTTACAAACATTCTACCATTTTATAAACAGCTTAGAGAGAGAGAGAGAGAGAGAGAGAGAGAGAGAGAGAGAGAGAGCAAAGAGCTAGAATAATTTGCAGTTGCAGAAAACACATTGTTATCCATATGCTGGCTTCAAATCCATTTATGTCACACAGACAGTTGTAACTAAAACTTTTTTGGTGCTGCCTTGTAGTTCAACTTACAGCAATAATAATTAGCTGCAGTGAAGGGACTATGTTTTTAGGTCTTACAGCTGACATGGGTTATCAAGGTTCATTTTTCCAAAAAAAAATTTCCCCCTTTGTATGTCTTCTTCTTTTAACAAACTTCATATTTATCCCAATAAGGTAGGCTCAACTCAACTATGCCTCAATCCCAAACTAGTTAAGGTTAGCTATATGGATCATTGTCCTGCTTTTAGGGCTACATTTTCAAAAAGATCTAGGGCTGCTAAATCCTGAATCAGGGTATCGCCCCAATAAGGTAGACTATCAACCAATTAAGATCCCTCTGAAGTCTGACGTGGGGCCTTTAAAAGAGGCTGCTTTGAAGCCTCAAACCTAAAAACTCTAATTTCATGACAGAATTTACCACTGCACAACTCCATGCCCATTAGCCCTGATAATGTAGCATTAAAGAAATTGATATAACAATAGCAATAAATGAAAAGGAAATTTCAAGTAAGCAGAGTAACAGATGGATGAAAAGAAATGCAATGCAACTTTGCATAACACGAATATATCACTTCCAAGAAATTGATGTCCTAAATACTGTTGAATTCAATCCATTGCAACTTTGCATAACAAGAACATTACACTTTCAAGTGATAGAACTCGACATATAGTTGCAGTTGTCCATATTGAGAGTGCAAAAGCTTCTTCAGCAGCTGCCAACTTTGCATTGACCTTTTTCCAATATTAGAAGTAGTAAGCAAATGAATTAATCAAGAATCATAGCTTAAGAACTATTAGTGAAGAAAGAAATACCTCAGTAGCTTCAACCATAGCTAAATAATTTTCAGAAAAACCAAGGTCAGAAACTGAAGGCCGTTTATACTCAATAGCTTGTAAGTGTTCAAGAGGCTGAAAAACTATTTCACTTCCTTGTTGGGGAAGAGGCATAGAATGATAACCACAAACTATCTGCAGCAAATCATTTTTGTTTTCCTATCCAAGAGTTCACACCCAAAAGAAAATCGATCCGATGGTAATTAACACATCCATATGTGAAATAATAGATGGATAAAAAGAGAAGGGGAAAAAAATACTAACCCTAGCCCATTCCATTATGAAGTCATCATCAAAATCTTTTTCACAATTTGCAAAAATTTCATCATCCTCATCCTCTAATGCCATGCTTCTAACTGGACTGCCAAAAGATAACGATATATTACTGAAATTGTACCAAGAAGAGTGGATTGACAGTGCAGAAGATGGCAACTACCAAAGTCAACTGGCATTGAGTGAAGGAAAAGCAGGAGAATCTATACAAGAGTTTACAAAATTACATTACCTAAACCAAACTACAAGGACAAAATACAACAGTAAATTCTTAAATTTGTCATATCCAGAACTGAGAAATGAAGTTAACATATAATAATTGTAAATCTACTACCTGAATAAAGAATCAAAACTTCCTCGACATTCCAAACCATGGCTCCTAGAGCAGTTAAATGCTCCAATCTCAGGAGAGGCTTGGCTACTTTCATAGCTCCCATCCATTCTTTCCAAAGCATCAGAGCGAGTTTCTGATGACTCAGAAGCACAATCATCAGAATTCTTCCTATCATCCTTCTCTACTTCCCTTACTAGACTCAAATCTGAAGCCTCGCTAGTAGAACCACTTTCAGGAGAATGAGATTCCCATATCTTTGGTGACAATGTTCGGGTCTCATCATCTGATACAATTCCAGCAGCAGCAGCAGTAAAGGTCACAGCACTGTCAACAGGTATTGCAGAAGCCATCCAATTAACATCACATTCCCTATCAGGGTAGTCAACATTCATATTCATTTGATCATGTTGTTTGGATGCTGTAGGGACACAACTCAATGATACTTCACTAACAAATTGTGTTATCCGATTCAAACGCTCCTGTGCAATGATACTGCATCCAAGTAAATACAGTAAATTTTACTGGATCAATGCTTAAAAACATTAAAATCTTTTGCTTCATGATTGAGCAACTACTGATTCATACAAGTTGGAAGAAATTAAAATTAACCTGTTCAGCATCTCATAGTGTAACTCAAAGAAAGGAACTCTAGTCAGCATACAATAGCAGCGAGGCGCAGAAACCAAAAAGCGGCAGCACCGTCCAGATAATTGTGAAAGGGGCGACATGGTGCCTAAAATACCAGGTGGCCTTTGAACAATTTCTGTTACATGCAAGCAAACCCCATAAAGTGTGTCATTATCTGCAACCTGATCAAGGGAACAAAAAATACATTAAGTATTTATCTACTTCTTGAATCTCAGACAACTGAACCAGATATCCACAAGAAATGAAAAAAAACAAAATAACTGACACAAAAATTCAATTTTAGAATTAAGATTAGTGATTTCCTTCTGCAATTACAAACATTTAAATGGAAGTCATGCAAAGTTGTGGAGAGTGGATCACTTTCTATTAAAACAGATAAAAAATTGAAAGAAACTAAATATGTATATTCTTGCATATGCTTCTCTCAGTAAAAGAAAAGTGGGTACCATTGGGAAGTAGTTGGGGGAGGGGGGGAGAAAGCAGAGAATCCTCCGAAAGGAGGAGCACAACAGTGTACACAATGCGAAACAGAAGAAGGCCTGAAATCTCAGTGGGCCTCACTCAAGCAGAGCATTAAATGAAATCATTAATTTAATCCCTACCATTAAACATGCAGATATTCATGCCTGCACTCACAAAAAGCAAAATGTGACAGGAAGGACAGGGCCTGGCCAGGAATTCCTGTGAAACTAATGTGGCTGACTACATAAAAGTATAGCCAAATTAAGATCAGACATGACAGTTGATCTCTGCCATGAAAATTTGCACCTCAGTCAAAATGGTGTGTTTTTCATTTATTATGGTCTCCAAGAATGAGGTTCCAAATTCGATAATTTAATATGGAGGTGAATCTTAAAAGTAACAAGAATAAAAAAAAAATTATTATTATTCTAGGAGCCTAGTTAATTGCATCCTGATCAAACAATTGATGACAGTGACGAGTTAAACAGAGAGTCTACTGGACAGACTTCAACTAGAGGACACGAGGCTGAAATCTGAAGAAGTGATATGAACGTAATGCGTCCCACATCGGTTATGCAAGGAGGTCTTAGGTGTTATATATATGGGTTTGCAAAACTCCCCCTGTGAACTAGCTTTTGAGGTGGAGTTAAGCAGGTTCATATCATTTGGTATCAGAATCTCACTCTGTATGGGTCTGTGGGCCATGTACAAAGGTTCCCTGACGTTCTTCGGGAGAGGTCAGGGTGAACGAGTCACGACCCCAATTGTTTCACGACGACGTTCAATCTAAAAGGGTCGGGAATAATGCGTCCCACATTGGTTTTGCAGAAAGGTCTTGGGTATTATATATATATGGGTTTGCAAACATCCCCTTGTGAGCTTACTTTTGAGTTGAAGTTAGGCAGGTTCATATTAGAACGGAGAGGAATAACCAATCAATGAAGGAACATGAAACCATTCTGTTTCAATGTTCCTATGGACCTAAGATGGAAACACCCTTCTGTTTCAAGCATCAATTTTGCGCAAAAAGTAAATTGATTTCACGACTATCAACATCCAGAAATATACCACAAGTTTGAAAAAATTAATCACGACACACTTATAATTATGGTTATTGCAATTCAAATCCAAATGAGAATCAATATATGAAAGTAATGATATGTATCTGGAATATAAGTGAGATGAAGAAACAAAAGAATAATTACCTTAAGCGAAAATATGAATGCTAGATCATCCCTCCCCATATGCATCTGCAGAAAATAAGCAATACTGAACATATTATTTCTTTGCTAACATCCAATTAAAATTTAAAGTGAAAAAGCATTCTGCATTGAGGAAAACACACAAACAGGGGCTGTACTCAGAAATCTAGTTTTAATCAGATTCAGAGTTAAAGTGAAAAACTTCATTACTCATAATAGAAATCAAGTTTGAGGAATGAGACATCTCCCAAAATAAATTTATGCTTTATCAAGTTTCTGCGGACAACAATCCTTCACCAGAAAATATCTCCTTCCAAGTGAGGAAATGCAAGTATTATAGTAATCATTTCAAAGAAATAAGAAGCTTCATCATAAGATATCTCCTTGAAATCCAGGACAATTATGTTTTGAAATACAGACAGGATATAATAGGGACTTGAACAGAGGACTTGCACTAGCAAATGGGTAGGCTCACCGCTAAGCTACCCATTGGTTTGTGCGTTTTTTGCTACTATCTATTCATAAAAGAACTTCTTGAAAGCAAAGAAAATGATACAGAAATGTTATATATATGTAGGCTTGAAGCTGCAAAACTTGCAAGACAAATGATTGATGCTTCCTAGGAACATAACAATCCCAACAACTTTGAGGTCTTTCGCTCATGTACCATTGTTGACAGTATTACGTTAATTTAGGGCTTTTTCCTTTATTGTATATTTCCTTAATTAGGGCTGTAAAATAGGTCTTTATTTTTCTGTATATTTCAATTTCCTATTTTAGAATTCTTGTATAAATAGGTTGTCTTGTAACTTTCAGAACTAAGACCATAAGAATTATTTAATTCAATCTTTTGGCTTCTCTGTCAACAACCATTTAGCAAACAATCATCTTTTTCTCAACTAGGGAAATGAGTTAACTTGTGTATGCAACAGAAAAGAAAAAGAAAAAAGAGTACAAAAAAATATATATAATTATTGAACATCTTCATATTTTCTCATACTTACATATACCTCATCAAGCATGGATAACAAAAGTGGATAAAAATAATATTCATGCATTCTACAATACAGACAATCAGTATTGTCAAAAAAAAGGGTAGGGTTTTAGGAATTATTAGATGCTGCAAATAGAAGAATTATTTGTATCATAGGGCAAATAAAAGTGAAACTGTAGTTTCGCATACCTGTCCATAAATAAGTTCATTTAGTTCACTTAGTGATGGAGTCCTCTCCAATAACCGTGTCTGTACGATGAAAATCCACAAATGAGACAGTGAATCATGATTATCATAGCACCAGAACATGAACTAATTACATTAACAAGTAGAGCATGGTCGAGAAATCAACATCCAAACTATAACCACAAATTGCATTTTCTTTTAACTCAACTCGACTAAGTCCTAATCCCAAACTAGTTGAGGATGGCCTATATGGATTCTTCCCTCTCTTTCCTATTTCTTGTAAGTTCAGCATGCCAATATTCTATACCAGTGCATTAGCTAGTCTACAATGACCATGTTCAAACCATCCTAATCTCCTTCCTCTCAACTTTTCCTCAGTATGTGCCACTTCCACCTACCTACCAATGCATTCATTCCTATCTGGTCCATGCTTGTATTTCCACACATGCATCTTAGCATCTCCATTTCTTCCACTCCAAGCTTATGAACTCATTGTACTGCCCAACACTCATTGCAATTGATGTGCCTCAATATGGCCCTCAAGGCACATCAGCGATACATAATAGCTAATCAAGTCACAATCCTGTAAAACACAAGGACTTTACCAGTATTTTACAATCATATATGGCTCTTATCTCAGTTCTCCACAGCACCATCCTACTTTAATCCTATGGCTTATATCCTCCTCATTTGCCCTAACTCTTTGTACAACAAATCCTAGGAATTTGAAGTATGTGCTTTATGGGACATCTATGCCATCTAGGCTAACTTTACTTCGACCATTTTTTCTTTCATTGCTAAAATTGCAATATTTCTTTTTAAGGAAAACAAGGTAATTAATTTTTAACTTGTAAATTGCCTCTTCAACATACGATGTGTTAAGCCTTCACCCATCCATGATGAAGTTTAATAAAAATTTAGAAAACAAGGAAAGAAAATTCTTCAAATCTACACAAGATTGCCAATAGTCCATTTACAAAACATTGAGACATACAGAGATACCCAATTTCTTAGGACAAAAGCTGTTCTTAAAACACTGTATCAAATTCCCCAGTAACTATTCTTTCATTTGTGCAAAAATATCTAAGTTTAATTTCGCTAGAGTGATCCATATTCTAGTAAGAAACTTGCTGTAACTCTGATAGGCAGTCTATAAAAGCTATATTACAGAAACCAATAGATGTGAAGATGGACCATTCAAAGTTCCTTTCTACTCTCTCTTTCAATTGGGGCCATCAGACAGAAAATGCTTCTAATGATTTATTGAAACTAAAATTAATCTTTGGTGATTTTTTGCAACAAAATTAGATTAGTTATTGTGCTAAAACTAAGGATAAGTTGAGATATTATGGGAGAAACTCACCCATGGAATGTAGGATAACTTATGATTACCAAATCTGGAAAGTGATTTAGCCAAAAACTCCTCATATTCATTTAGCACATGAGTACAAAATATCTAAACATAAGAATATAACAGATCAATGACTTCAAACCTTAACACCTTCAGGAAAGCAGAAGGAACCTAAATCCTTCAGGCGCATAGGTAATCTCTTCCCAGGAGGATATTTAAAAAGTATCTGCAGAAGAGAAAATAATTGCAATTTCAGATAATATGGATAGGGAACCAGATTTTATCAAGATATAAAACCAAATTCTCATTGTGGATAGTGTCATATTTATTTATTTAGAAATGTCACTAAAAAAATTCCCAACTGATTAATTGTTGCAATGGTTTCAGGTCAGGATGTCTAAAAGGCATGTCAGGTAAAGCAATTGCTAAATTGCATAACAGATGTCAATAAATAATAGCACGAGCTGAAATTTTTTCCACTGGAGAACAAAAATGCCTCATCATCTATAAGTAGAACAGCATAATAAATTGTAAATTTGAAAAGATAAAAATCTCCAAAAGATCATGAAGAGAAGTTACTGCCCCATTTTGTAAACCTAAGAAGAAATACAACCAGCATTGGACTAAATATGATACTGTTGACAATTATAAAAGAGCTTTATTAAACTAGCAGTCAGTTAACCTGGGGTTCCATTGAAGGAAATGTAGGCCCCCGATACTGCAGCCTTCTGTATGCTATTATATCAGATTTTGCCGCCTCAAACTCCCATTTCTTTCTTCTTGCAAATACATCCTCCACAGCCTCAAGATTGGCATTAGGATGAAGCCCCACAATAACAAAGTGTTCAAATAGTGAGGTGGGCTCCTTAAATTTTGTATGGTCCTACAATAACATCATCCCACTGCTCATTTAGTATAATTTGACAGATATAATCTCATTAAATAGCAAGAATTAAAAAATAAAATATAAAAGCACATGTAAAAATGTCAACTACAAACAACCACCAATATTAACATCATATTTCAGAAGTATAAAAGAACAAATCATCATTTTGCACAAATCATATAATTTGCAACTCAGTCATACCAAAATTGCGAACACAGTAAAGCTAGCAAGACCGAATCCTCTAATCATCTTCGCTAAAATTCCTTAATAAAGTTATTCCAAGAATCAACAATCAAGTCAATCAACTTGCAAGACAGGAAAAGCTGTAGGAAAAGGCTCAATCAGAGAGCATATCATTAAAATTCTGAAGAGATTTTATTCAGCAACATGAAAGAAGAGAAACATACATATAAATTTCACATTCATGCTGAGAACATGTTTTAGCTTAACACAACTAACAGAGATATTCTTTTCTATTTTGTAATAAAAGATTCTGAGGATTTAACCCAAAATCGTTTAGAGTGGAGAAAGCGAATCCATATAACCGACCCCAAATTTTTAGGATAAAGACTTAGTTGAGTTGAGTTGAGTTTTGCAATAAAAGATCTCCATATGGTTCTTTTATTGCTCAAGTAAGGAAAGATACAGATTAAACATATCAAGCTAAAACAGTAATAGAGAATATGCATTTATCTTTATAAAACAAAAGGAAAATTTTAAAGACAATAGTAATTGCAATGTTGCAAAAACAGGCTGACATGGACTTTATGCAGCAATTGCAACTACCATGGAAGTGAATTTTATGTTTTATACCAGTAAAATGTGTCTAATGCATAAATTTGCAAGAATTTTAGTAAATGCTACGAGAATTCTGACTTTTTTTTTCAAATATTATAAGTCTTTTATGTTTTAAATCTAGTAAATACTAAACATAAAAATTAATGCATGCAACCAATGGTATTGTGCAAGCTATGGAACAAGTTATTTTTCGAAAATTCAGGAGGAGAAACAGCAAAAAAGACGATATCTCATTGGATATTAAATCATAACGGCCATTATGCAATGACTAGTCAATTCATTAAAGGGCTGTAAAGGCTATTAGGCAAAAGTAATAACCATGACAGTTGTGATACTAAGAATCTAATGGAACTTGAAAACCATTACATTAGAATCATTTTTTAAAAACCATGAATTAAAGTTCTTACAGAGGTCCTGCCCATAGCATCTAGCATGGTGGACAACATTAGTGTCTTTAGAGTTCTTTGTCATTGACAATACAGAAAGAAAATTTTTCTCGAAAAATAAAGAAAATAAAGTGATGTACTTGATGAATGCTCTCCATTTCTGACACCACATGTTCAGATAAAATGCTCGGATCTATTCAGTCATTGAAGTTTCTCATATCAGTAGAATCCTCACTTTCTACTTTAACATCCCTAAAATATAATAAGTCGTTCCTATCTCCTCTCCATCTAACGGTACAGGCAGCTGCAATCCCGATCATAAGATGTAATCAATAGTAAAAAAGAGGCGATCATCTTAGGATTTCCATCATAAGTAATCTGATACTTTATTAAAAGAAAGTTCTTAAACCTCAAGCCAAATAATAACAAAACATCAAAAAAAATGAAATTGTCTCAGGACTTGGTTTGCACAAATTTTCAGATCTCAATTTCTAAAAAGTATTTAGAGTGAACTACAATATTTTGAATCATTTTCCAAAATGAGGATTAATTTGGAATATTGAAATGTTAAGAATGTCAAGACAAAAAGCACCAAGAAATGGACAGAATCATTTGACTCATAGAAATGAACATTCTCTGCTAAGCCATGCTTAAAAATCATGCACTGCAACACAGCTGGTCTCAAGCTTGAATAAAGAAGAGTTAGGCAGGTTCACCGACTTAGAACTAGTCACATGGTATGAGTTAAACATAGAGAACTACTGGCATTTATCCAAGATGGCACACAACTATTTCCACTTCAAAGTTAAATAAAAAGAGTTTTTAAAAAATGAACTATTTATCTATGTTAAGTTCTAACATCTAACTTAATCACTTATTAGCCTTTGTTGCAAACCATAAGCTTATGGTATGCACATTAAGCAATTTGACAAGTAATTAAGGCTGCAAGAAAGTGCAGATGTTCTGAATAGCTATGCAAATTTAAGGGCATGTACATTACAAGAGGACTTGCATATGCAAATTGCTTTAAATAAAGTACATAAATAAAGTTTTAAACTGAAAAAAAACACAAAGAAAATATCGGGAAAAAACAAAAGATAAAAGTACCAGAGTTTTGGAATGAAGCTGATACCACTGACGTTTCTGATTTGCCAAGACCTCAGGATTGAAACTATAATCTTGTTCCCGCGAATTGCCACCCCATCGCCAAGCCTTTTGCATCTGAGTTTTCAGCCTCTGAAAACTACTGGTTCGCATGTGTCCCCGGGTTATAACTTCACTTTGACTTCGTCTATGAGCCGGTGGAGTTGGCTGAGGAGTTTGATTACCTGTAAAGGCATTCTGCAGT
Organism: Hevea brasiliensis; assembly: GCF_030052815.1. Classification (NCBI taxonomy): domain Eukaryota; kingdom Viridiplantae; phylum Streptophyta; class Magnoliopsida; order Malpighiales; family Euphorbiaceae; genus Hevea; species Hevea brasiliensis. Next base: position 6,375,000 of record NC_079502.1, read on the forward strand.
GCCTCACCAACAATCTCCTCAGATATATTCTGTAACACCACATATGGGGATGATGGCTGGTCTTCTTTTGACCGATCCTCTTGTGATTCAGCATCTTCCTTGGTATCCATCTTCTAAAACACTGAGCTCATCGCGTACATTTCAGCCTTTTAAGCCTCTAAATCCCACCCTCCATTAATAAGGACAACAAAAGCTGCAACCCAGAATCACAAATTCACACTGTTCACATAATCGATGCAGATACTAATTCACGTTTCAAAACCCCACCGTATATAACACCAGATATGAAATGGGCTGTCGCTTAACCGTTCCTGGGATTCCTCAAATTCTATTGGAGCCTTAAATTTTGAATCACTTGTGCATTCAAAACGTTTATATCATTGAAAACAGAAACCCAAAAACTGAAAGATGGTATCTTTATCACATAAACTTCAAAATCTGATTACGATAAAAAACTGTTAGAAAAAAAAAAAATAATGTGAAGGGTCAAAATACAAACACATCAATGCAGGGAGTAAAGTGCCAAATCAAGAATTAAAACAATCCAATAGCTCCAATCATTCAAAATGGAAAATTTAGCTGAATTAATATAATTTCTTCCTTTTTATGGCAAATGGAGTTTTATTCCCCGAAACTAAGAAGGAACAATATCAGAGGAGCATGCCTCCAAAACATGAGAAGGGAAACAGCTATTGAGAACAAGAAAACCATCTACAGAAAGCATGTGCTGAGCCATGGCATGAATTAACATAATTTATAATGTAAAAAAGAAAAAGCATGTTGTGGAATTAAGTGCCAAAATTAAAGAAGTATTGTTCAAAAAATTTGCAAATAATTATATGCATACCTCCTCCTCGTCCTTCTTCTTCTCTCTTTGTCTTTCGGTTGATTTGAAGGTGTTGGTTCTCTTGTGCAGGCAGAGAGAGAGATTGCTAAAAATAGAAGAAATCAAGAAAGAGGGAAGTCACACAAAAGAAGGAGACGTGCTTGAGCCAACTTTGTTGTTTAACATAGCAGGAAATGGTAAAGACAACTCAGGTTTTTCATTTTCTTTTCCTCAAAAACACTCTTTATTCCAGCCTTTAAAAAAAAAAAATCATTTATCTTCGTCAACTCCTTATAACTTACATAAAAAATTCATAATTTTCTTTAATTAATATTTTCAGAAATAAAATAAATAAATCAGATTAATTAAATGATAAAATTATAAGGATTGATTATTATTTAAAAAGGAATAATGGGGATATAAAAGAAATATTAAAATAAATAATTGGGTTATCTGAAAATTAATAAAAAAATTGTGTTAATTTTGTAATAAATAAATAACTTCCGGTAACGATAAAGTGGTTTGACTTGGAAGTTCAACGTGTCGCCTGCATGAAAAGACCATGTTCCTACCTTTCAATAAAACCGCTGAATGCATGTGGGCTCTACTTGTAATTTTGCTCTTCTGCTCCTCACGTGTTGGTCTTCCTTATGTCTCTCATTCTCAGCCCTATGAATTGGCCATTTTACAACTATATTTCACTTTCGTCATAGAAAGCGTCTCTTGCACTCGTTTGGCAACTGCCTTAAGCTCTATTTGACATTATTATTGAGATTATAATTGAAAAAATTATTTTTTTAAATATATTAATTAAATAATATTAAAAATTAATTAAAAATTAATTTTAATTAATAAAAATATTAAAATAATAAAATAATTTTTTTTAAATTATTTTATCTAAAATTATATTTTTATTTAAAAAATAATTTTAAACTCTGAAATTTAATGCCAAACAGGACTTTAATCACTTGAATTTGGATATTGCTTTTGTAAAATTTTGAACACCAATGACCCCTTTCCCTTTCAGTTTTCATAAGACGACCATATCACTTTTCAACTTCTCATTAAAACTTATATATATATACTTTTTTTTGTTGAGTGGAAAATTTAAAATTTTAGATTTGAATTTAATAATTATAATTTTTTTAATTAATTAGAATCATAAATTTATATTAAGTTTGTAAATGTGAAAAATATTTTATTTGAATGTGAATTTAAAATGATTTATAAAATAATATCATTAAAAATTCATTATAAAAATATTTTAATAAGTAAATTTATGCAATTTGAAATTCACAATTTATTAATAATTCATATTAAAATCAAATTCAAATCTTTGATTTTAAATTTTAAGCATACATTAGGTATTTTTCAGATTAGTTTTGCATATTAAAATTTAATCTCCTTTAAACAAGACCATGATTAGGTTTTTATTTTTTGAATGCTAATAATTTACTTAAAATATTTGATAAATATTATAATAACAATAATTATGATTTTAAATTAAATATTTATATTAAAATTTAAATAAATAATTTAATAATTTATTTGAATTTTAATATAAATATTAAATTTAAAATTATTAAATTTATTTTTGTATGAGATTAAAATTATATTAAATGTATTTATTTCTTATGTATTAATTTTTTAGAATGAATTTACTACAAAATTAATGTCGCCCCCGTTAAAAAAAGACTTATTTCTATTTTTATATGAATTTAAAAAATATAATTAATACAGTTAAAATAATAAATTTTATTTAATATTTTTCTAATATACCCTCTATTTATATTTCTCCATTAAAAAATAAATTATTCATATTACTAAATCATTCTTGGAATTAATAATTTTTTTAATATATATTAAATAAAAATATATAAATAAATTATTAACTATTATTTTAAAAAGAAAAACAGAAAAAAAAAGTCAACGTAAAGAGTAATTTAATTTTATTGTTGAGTTAATTTAATTTATTTTATTTTATTTTTATTGAAAAAAAAAAAGGTTTGGTTGATTATACATCTGAATTTAATGTGGAATCTTGAGCTCGATAAATTATTGGGCTTCTCGTAGGTTTGAGCAAAAGTTATTATTATTAAATTATTTTATTTTTGTGAGCGTGAAGATGAGGATCTTGTCCGTTTATATATATCTAAGTGTATATATAATTAGTTTAATTTGGGTTTCATAAAAAAAAAAAAAAAGCTCAAATTGTGGTTAAAATTTGAGATCTCGATTTTTTGTCAAGATTGAATTGAATTATTAAAATTAAATTAATTAAATATTATATTTTAAAAATTAAATTAAAATAAATAAAAAATTAAATTAAATTAAATCACTTTATTTTAATTTTATTTAATTTAAAATGAATTTTTTTTTGATATTTTTTTATTTATATTTAATTTTTAAATTATTTGATTTGATTTGAACTTTAATTTGAATCGAATAATCATTAATCAATGAAATTAAATAATTTATATATATATATATATATAATTATATATAATTTATAAATTTTTTTATAAAAAAATTAATTTAAAAATTAATAAAATAATTCATTTCAGTTTAATTTAATTTTTTTTTCTCTAAAATCTAACTGAACTGAATTACTAAAATTTTTAAAATATAAAATTGAACTGAGTCTAATTATCTTAAAAATCAATTCAAATTACTAAATTAATGTAATTTAATTTAATTTATTCAAATCAAATTAGATAATGCTCACTCTGCCATCAACTCTAATACAATTATACTAAAATTTATTGATATTTATTATGATTGTATCACTTAAAGTATAATAAAATATTTTTTAATTAAATTAAATTATTTTTTATTTAACTTAATTAAGAGAAATAAAAAAAGAATTTTAAAAAATTAAATAAATTATCATTTTGTTTAGTAAATATAAAAATAAAATTAAAAAATTTAAAATAAATAATTATATATTAAATAATTTTTAAATTTGATAAATAAAAATATATGATAGTACGATTTTTTTTTTTTTTTACAATTTATTTCAACTGAGAATGAAATTTCACACTTTGCGGTCTTAATGGGCCCCATCAGTATCAATGTGCCGCTGAGTTAAAAATTAATTATTTCTATTATTAACGGAGGTGGTGTGAACGCGGACCGCAGCGGCAGATGAAAAGACTTTACGTCACTACATGATTCGCGGGATACCGCCCCAGTTCGCACATGCTTGTGCCTTACAGCCGTCCTTTCTCATCGAGCTCCGATTTTTTTTTTTTTTTTTAATTATGGCGGAATTTCAGATCCTTACAAAAAATATTCTCACATATCAAAGCACTCATTGAGAGACAATGTGGCATGAGTCTTTCATTTTATAAAACAATATATTAAGGTTAAATTAATTTCAAAAAAATTGAAATAAAAAATTAATGTAGTCATAATTTTTATTTTTAGGAGAAGTATACTTAAATATTTTATAAAAATTTAAGTTTTTTTTTTTATTTAATTATATTATTATACTATTAATATTTAATAATAAAATTATTAAACATGTTAATATATGCTGACATGATAAATTTATTATCATTTATTCATTTAGAGTGATAAGTGAGTCTCAAATATATCATTTCAGTGTCAAATTAGAAAGAATGGAAAAAAATAAAATATACTAATATTTATCTTTTTATTGTGATGAAATCAATCGGTAAACTACTACATATAACCAAATAGATGGGGTCCACTTTCTACGCCAACTGAAGAGTATAGTGAGACTTATCACGTCAACATACGATGTTTAATAATTTTATCATAAAATACTAATAATATAATAATACAGACCATTAAATACAAAAAAAATAAACTTCAAACCCTTATCAATAGAACACAAAAATCATATGGTATTAAAGTTTACTTTTCCCTAATTTTTATGTGTGTTTGAATTAAAAAATGAATTTAAACTTATATATAAAATAATGAGTGAAATTCCAACCAAATTCTAAATTAATTTTGTCCATAATTAAGCAACATACAAACTACAATTCATCATTAATTTCCAAATTAAAGAAAATAACCAATCTCTCATAATTAAAATGAGATAAAATATCAAAATCCTTACTATAAAGAATTGTTCAAAAAAATATGTGGGTTAGTGGACAATTAAGAATTTTTATAGGTAAATATGCCAATTCTTATGCTTGAAAGCTTTTATTCAACAAAGTAGATTTGAAGAGGGGGAAGTGGTTCAAAATACAAATTTGGATTTAATTAGCTTTCCACCAATTATCACTCAACAAATTAGCTTAATTTATATAATGAAATTTAAATTATTTTTAAAAATAAAATTTAAGGTGCATTGCAAAAGTCCTTTGCAAAGTATCCTTTTTTGTATAATGCTTTATATATATATAGTCATTTTTGAGCAGTTTATATTTTTTTATAAAATAATTAATATTTAATATTTAAAATTTTAAATTTATAAAAGATATAATAAAATAATGCATAGGCAAGTATATTCGTCCCATTAAACAAAGAGGTTTTGCTTTTATATTAAAATTGAAACCCTATATGAATTAAGGCTTATAATAATTACTGTAGATAGGGTTTAGCTTCGAACGAGGTAATCACATAGCTCGTTTGGCATTGCTATTGAAATTGCTATTGAGAAAATTATTTTTTTAAATATACTGATTAGAGAGTATTAAAAATAATTAAAAATTAAATTTGATCAGTTTTAGTAGTAAAAATATTAAAATAATAAAATAATTTTTTTAAACTATTTTTTTTAATAATATTTAAAATAATATTTTTATTCAAAAAAATAATTTCAGCCTTCCAAACTTAATGCTAAACAGGCTAACAATCGGTAGTATCTCATTCTGGTCTCAAATATCAACTAGTGGTCCAATTCCAAGTGGTCCATATCTAAGTTGAGTTTACTTGAGCATTAAATAACTAATAATTGAAGGAATATGATTATATGAAACAATATCAATATATTTTTATCTGTTATATTTAAATTTTATATGATAACTAAAGAAATAGTTGAATAGTTTTATTTTTATAAAAATACATTAATAATAGATTAAATTTTTTTTGTATTTTACTTAATTATTTATTATATAAATATTTATTATATTTAATAAAAATTAAAGGTAAAATTATAAAAAAATTAATATTTCTTTTTTTTTTTCTAAATATACCAGAAGAAAAAAAAAATCTAAATGCTACCCATGAAATGAATAACTTAGCTTGAGAAATTATATCCTAAGCCAGTGATTTTATGTAGCGTTGTATATGTATTTGATATGAGATTAATAAAGATAATTATTACATTGTAATTTTTGATATCTGATTAAAGATGTCCATTTAAGCGTGATCCAGGATTACATGTTGCCCAATTTTGATATTTGAATGTCCAGTTTTTACTTTTCGACTAGCATCTTAAAGGGCCCAACCCAGTACTGGCCATGGCCTACTAAAAGCCAGTCTTACGCCATGGAAGCACACTCACCCTGACCCATCCATGAAAATTAAAATATTTTTTATTTATTACATTTATAGCAAATAATTAAGAGTAAATTACTATTTAGACATAAAATTTTAATAAAATTAATTAATTATTTTCTGTATTTTAAAAATTATATTATTGAATTTTTAAATTTTATTTTATTAAATTATTTAATTTATTTATTAATTTTTTTTATTAATCAATGTCAATTCAACAACAATTTAATCTTTTTATTATAATAAAATTAATTAGTTAATCATTATATTTTAAAAAAATAAATAAATTATTTTTTATAATTTGATTTCATTAATTATTTAATTTTATAATTATTTTTTATACTTAAAACTATTTTATTTTTATCTCCCTTATTTTTCTGTTACTCTCCTTATTAATCTCTTCCTATATTTCTTCTCTTTACGCCCACCCTCATATTCTTTTTCCTTAATTATCTCTTTGTTCTCATTTTTTTGATAAAATAGTATAAGCTATTTGCATAAAAAGAATAATAAATTTTCATAAATTTCTAGTTAATCAAGAAAAATTATTTCTCAATGAAAAAAACATAAATATAATGTCTAAAAAATTAGATTAAAATACTTTAATAATGTTAAAAAATGTAAATTTGCAGGTATTTTTTTTAAGGTCACTAAATTTTATGAGTTATTTTAGTAATATCACTCAACTTCAATTTTTTTCTTTAAAATTATTCAACTTTAATTTGAATTAAATTTATTAAAATCATTATCACCGAATATTGTAGGTTTCTAAGTTAATTACATCTTTTTATAAATAAAATTATCTAATTACACTTTACTTAATTATCTTTTACCTAGTTAACCTTCTCCTATCCTCCTCTTTTTTCTTCGTTAACCTGTTGACTAGTTTCCTTTTCGCTCTTTCTCCTCCACTTCACCACCATTGTTATTTTTGTTCCCTCCCTTTCAGTTGAAGGTCTTGTTCTGGATAATAGGTTAGGGATGAGGTTGTGCTTCCCTTTGATGTGTTGGACTGTAAATTTATACTTGACGAACTAGTACTTTTAGGAAGGGACTTATTCTTGAAGTCTAGAACTTTTAGAAAGGATGAGCTGTCCCTGATAGCGATCTCTCCATTCACTTCGATTTTCCTCTCCCTCGGCTTCTCTCTCAATCTTGCCACAACACATAAGGAAAGCACCACCGTCCCTCACCCTTGCCATTGCACAGGAGCAATGTATTACCGACCCTTATCATCACCAAGCATTGAGTCACCGCCCTTCAATTCTTCTAGCATCACAGTCACCGCTTCTCATCTGATGGGTTCATTGCTAGTCTTTATATATAATATTATTCGAAGCAGATCAAAATGGGTGAGCTTGATGATGGGTATATCAATGCATTTAGATTCTGGACATTGCTCGTTGATTTGATATCTTCTGCGGGATTAATCGCCAATTTCGAGCATGATGTGCTGGCCATAATGATATTAATGTATGGGGCTTATGCAGGGCGCGGGGAGGAAGCATTTTCGCGAGTGTCTAATGGGCTATAGATTTTGTTCCAGGTGTCTATCAAATTGCTTAGCTTCATGTTAATTTGCGGAGCTATGGAAGAGACCTCTCTTCATATGCTTTACATTTGCTCGCTAGCTATGTAGGCTACATAGCAATTTTCCAAAGGAGCTGTGGGCAGATTTTGGGAGCTCCAGCAACAAGTTTCGACCTTTGTTTGCAAGAATTGTGTCGACTGTCAGTGTTCGTTAGGAAGTTTTATGGGATCTTCTATTTGGCTCTTCCTGCTGGGTTCTTTGGTTTCGATGTAATTAATCTGTGTTCAATGACAGTTCATCACAATCAATTTCCTTTCTCAGTTAACATTCTATTTATAGATGCTGTCCATCAGTTTCCTTAATTCATCTGACTAGTACCATTATTAGCTTAGATTGCAAATACAAGAGGCATTGGAGTTATTCATCTAAAGAAATATCAACATATTGCACAAATATGGTTATGATGACTTGTAACCATCTTTGCCAACTGAAAATTGTACCAAGGCATGTTAGTTTTAGATCCCCAGCTTAGAAAATAGTCATGATTATTTTGTTAGTGGTATCAAAATCAAAATGCACTACAAAGATTGTCGACACCATATTTTGGCCGTTCATCGAAGTCAATGAAATTTGAAAATCGATCCCCAACTAACATTCTTCGGTTACAAGTAACTTGATTAGGAAATAAACCGATCCCACATCTGGTCGAATGATTTCCGATCTCCCAACAAAGGAGATCACACTAATATCAAGTCTCCATGCCGTCCAATCTCATTTTCGATCTCTCGTCAAAGGAAATCAAACTAACGTCAGGTCTCTGTGCCATCCAGTCTTATTTTCGATCTCCCCTTTATAAATATTGTGGAAAATCGTTTAATAAAGTTAAGGTTGCAGTCCAACTTAATGGTGTTTTCGAGCTTAGGAAGTTAAATCAAGTTTCCAATTCTGATGATCTAAAGTTCTACTCGGTGTTTGGTTCCGCCTTAGGTCGATCTTATGCTTATAATGTTTCTCCGATCTCTCATACTTAGATTAATAATCGCTTTTAAGTTTGATGTTCTAACATGTTCAAACAATCAAGCACTCGTACAATTTGGATGCTTTCCGATCTCATCAGGAAATTGAGCAAAAGAGATTTCATTTCATTTCAAAATAAAAAGTATAAATCATTCAGCTGGAGGATCACCCCCAGCCTGTTCTACATCAACATTTCACTCACCCTCTCTATCTCCCTCGGGCTCCTCGTCACTCTCGTCCTCGGCCTTTGGGGCGAGCTCGTTCATCCAGGAAAAATCCTCTTCAGGATACCGTTTCTTCAGCTCGGCCATAACGTCATTATGAGCATTCACATAAGCCCCGGCCTCCTTCATTGTGCTCTCTTCTTCCTTAGCTCGAAGCTCCTCATCCTTGGATCGGAGCTCTTCCTCCTTCGCCGGAAGGTCTTCAGCATGACGAGCGAGATCGGCAGACCAACTAGCTCGAGAGTCTTCAAGTTCCTGTTCCACTTCAATGATCCTCTCCTCATAACGCTTCATCTGATCCTCCATTCTGGCGATGTACTCATTAGCAGAGGAGAGCTGAGCTTGTGCAGCAGAGAAATCTTGGACCGCCTTAAGGATCTCTTTCTTCAAGTCGTGGGCTCTCTCTCTGAGAATATGCTAGTTTGCGATGGCCTCTAAGCCTAAGCTCATTGTCTGAGCCAAGATATCATCCATGCTCTCCTCTGCCAACCGGTTCCGGTCTTCTTGGAAGCAAATAGAAGCCCCCATGACTTTGGCCAGGTTGGGGTTCCCCCTAGTAGAGCGGTTCCTTTCCAATGACTGGATCAGAAGTTGCACGCCCCGGGAAAGTTCCCTAACCATGGGATCGGAAGACTCCCCTTCTACATGGGAAGAGGTCGGAGGAGGAGGGGGAGGTGGAAGCTCGACCTATTGAGGAGTCGGGGGAAGGACTTCCACCTCAAGGATCGGTTGCTCTTGAGGTCGAGGGGGAGAGCTCAGCACCTCTATTGATTCACGATGAGGGGTCTGAGCATCGACAGTGGCGGCCCCCTTCATTGCCCTCACTTTTCTAGAAACCTCCTTCTTTCGTTTGCGGCTCTCCCTGAAAGCATCACCGCCCGCCATTCCTGCACGAAAGAGAAAGTTAGTGAGTTTGCTAAGGTTCAGAGACCAGAGATATGGATAGTACCAGGGCCGAGGTCAGAGAGCTGAAGCTCGTATTCTTCGCCAGTGACCAGCCGCATCATCCAATGCTGCAGTTCGGCCATCACTGCGTCTAAGCAAGAGAATTTTTGAGTGGACACCTGAAACTTTAACTCTTTCACCACGACGTCTTCGTCCTTATTTAATGTGATCCTTTTTGGGATCGGAGCGACCAGGTGTTGCCAACTCCGGGGGATCCCCTCAAAACCGTTCCGAATCTTGCTCCTCAAAATAAAGAACCGGTTCTTCCAATTCTTCAATGAAGAAGGAAGATCGGTAAAGAGAGAGCAATGGGGGTTAGCTTGGAAGAATTAGAACTCATCGTCCTTCCTTCGGGTGAGCCTATGCAGCTCGGCAATGACTTTGGCTGTGGGTTCCAGTCCCTTAGCTTGGTAGAGGCCCCGGAAGGCTATTAGAGTCCGCCAGGAGTTCGGATGCACTTGGGCTATCGAGACATGGTGGAATTTTAGGACAGCTTTGTAAAATTCGTCCAAGGGAAAGCGGAGCTCGACCTTCAGTTGCTCTTCATACACCATGATGAGATTGCCCTCATCAAAGAAATGGTCGGCCCGATGATCGCCATGGCATTTGATCAGTTCAAAGGAGTCGATCCGCAGACTGTACTCCTAGCTTATAGATTGGAGATCGGCGTCCCTCAAGACTAAAGGCAGCTCATTAATTGGCAAGTTATCTCTTCTCAAAGATGCCCCTTGCCTCGGTCTGGCACCCGAACTAGTTACCGGGACGAAGGCTCTGCTGGCTTGATCACCCAATCTAATCACGTCACCCTCTTCCGAGGTCCACAAAATGTGGACAGAAGACGGACTCGCAGCTCTCTGACCCTCGGCGCCACTCATTTTCAAAGAAACTAAAGAAGTTTAACCAAGAAAAGATCAAAACCCTTACCGAAATGTGATCGGTGTCGGAAAAACTTGAAGAAACGAGAGAATTTTGGAATCGCTCGCAAAGTGCTGAAAATGACATAAGGGAGCAACTGACTGACCCTTCCCCTATTTATACTAGTCTAAGCATTCAATGCTCACAGTGTCCCAAGCAACGCATCGGTTAGCGGAATCCACTCGCTTTATTGACACGTCACAAGAAGATTCCAGAAACACCATAAATAAAATAAAAGGAGATCGGCTGGCTAAGATCGTCGGATTAAGGTGGATGTTCAGAGTTACAGATTGGCTAAGGGTGATTTAGTTAGGAACCAGATCGAATATGCACATCAGAGATCGAAAAATAACCAATGCAATAATTAAATGACAACTGTCAAATAAAATTTTATTTCATTTCCAAAAGGTTAGATTACATCATTTGGGCGATCTCAAGAATCGGATTACATCATTAAGAACCTTTAAAGAACAAATTATATCATTTGGGCGATCTATAAAGATCGGCATTACATCCTACCTAGTAGGGACCTATGTCAAAGCCTAGTCTTGTGGCTGAATCAAAAGATGTATTTGATCAGAAAGCCAGCCATAGGCATCGGATAGATGTGCAGCTCAGATGGAGTGACTATGACTTTCATGATGATGTGTCGATGTCATTGACCAAAACCGAGCCGCAGTCGGGACGCCCGATGTGGTGAAGAGCCAAATGAACTTCAAAAGGCGGTCACCGATATGTAGAGGGAAATTAGCAGTCCTCTCATCCGAAATCAGTTCACCGATTATATCGGTAGACCGATTCGAGATCGACACAATTGACATTTTCAATCTGGATCAGTAAATTAGTCCGGTTCTCTCACTGTCATCAGATGTGGTTCTCATGATTCTCCAATCACCGGGATCATAAATTTTCTGTCGAGGAACAAAGAGAACAATCGGAAAAAGATCAAAAGCGATCACCATGGCCGAAATTGTTATAGGAGAAACTTGGACAGGAGAAGTGCAAAATGGGAAGAGAAGAAATGGAATGTGGGAGAAATTCCCCTCTGAGGTATATATATAGGGGGTCTGAGCATTTATTACTTGTGGAAACCGAAGCGGATGCATCGGTAACCGAAGAATTAAATGCTTTAACTGAGGCAGATCGGTTAGAAGGGAAGGTTCTAGAATGGGAGAGATCAGGAGAGGGGCCCGATATGAGAGATCGAAAAAGGGGTCATAATAGAGAGATCGAAAGGAATAGGAGATCGGAAAGCAAGAAGAGGATGAGACGACTTCCAATAACTCTCTACATAATCAGAGCCGAGGTATTTAAAGCATTGCATGCGTGATCAAATCTTCACCGCACGCCTCATTTGCAGAATCGCCCACATTGCTGACAGATGCCAAAAACAGTTATGACAGTTCTGTACATCACAATCCTCACCGTTGATCATACTTGCAAGGACAAACTCGGAGCCCTTGGATCAAAAACAGACGACAGGTCCGGCGCCTTTTATTCCCAGCCCTCGGATCCATCTTGTAAGGAAGGATCCTGAACCGTTGGATTAGGAAGAAAAAGGATGGACATTTTGGATGGGATCCCAGCCATCCATTTTGATTCTCTTTAATTCTCCGATATCGGATTATGTCCTTTTAAATCCAAACCTTCTGTCTCCCCAAGGAGAGATCCTGACCCTTCATTAGCAGCACCCGTTCCCTATAAATACCTGCATGCAATACTGTAGAGGGGACGGATAAAAAGAGGGGGTGATTATAGTGGAAAGGCTCTGAAATTTAATTCAGTCTTGCTGCTTTGCCATTCTAAGCTTGCATAAAAATTGAGAAACTTCAGAAACTAGTTTTCTCGAGTATCTCCATTGATAGAGAGTTTTTGAACCCTGAAATCCTTCATTTTCAGTTTTTTCATCACTCTGCTATTTCCGTTCAGCCTTGTCTTCATCACCCTATCACTTACATATTCTTCTCTCAGCTTGACCTCATTTTGACTAGGTAGCCGTAACTTCGACTTAACTGCATTTCAGCCTGGTTTTTGCAATCTCAAAGTAAGCATTGGTTCCGAAACCATCAGCCTCCAACGTAACAATATTTGTGATCTCCAAAGTCAGTTTGATAACCTTGACGTCATACAGGTGAGTATCTAGACTGTTACCTTTCTGAACGCTTTCGTTATACGTTCTCTGTCTTTATTCTTAAAATTCTCACTAAGTTCAGTTATACTAAAAATCTCCATGTGGATCCTTTAGGCTAGAAATTACTCTCTTGAGTTTACTTTTTCTATTCTCCAGTTCATGTTATTTATTTGTTCTTAGTTTTTATTTCCTTAGAATATAGGTGTTCCGGTTACAAGTAGCTTCTAGGCAATTTAGCAAAGTGTTGGTGACAATATCCTAACGTGATAGTGTCTTTTGAAATAAGTAAAATAATCAAGGAATGAATAGGGAATTAGGAGAAAAGTCAGGAGGTCGGGCTATTAAGCAAATCTAAGAAATAGCATAATAGAGTGGGAACCGAAATAAGGTTGGATCTTAGATTAGTAACCGAGAGAGATCAGATGTAGCCAGCCAAAGAGTTCAGACAAGGTAGTCATATAAGAGATCGGTGAAAGATTCGGTCTTAAACCAAATACTTTAAGAGGTCGGGGGAGAGTTCTTACCTGATCCTCAATCAAATAAAAATAGAGATCGGAGGAGAGTTCTTATTAGAAATCCTTAAACCAAATAGTTTAAGAGGTCGAGGGAGAGTTCTTATCTAATCCTTAATCAAATAAAAACGGAGATCGGAGGAGAGTTCTTATCCGAGATTCTTAAACCAAATACTTTAAGAGGTCAGGGGAGAGTTCTTACCCGATCCTCATTCAAACAAAACGCGGAGATCGGAGGAGAGTTCTTATCTGAGATCCTTAAACCAAATACTTTAAGAGGTCGGGGGAGAGTTCTTACCTGACCCTCAATCAAATAAAAACGGAGATCGGAGGAGAGTTCTTATCCGAGATCCTTAAACCAAATACTTTAAGAGGTCGGGGGAGAGTTCTTATCCGATCCTCATTCAAACAAAACGCAGAGATCGGAAGAGAGTTCTTATCCGAAATCCTTCATTAGAAACCTTAAACCAAATACTTTAAGAGGTCAGGGGAGAGTTCTTACCCGATCCTCATTCAAATAAAAACAAGGAGATCGGAGGAGAGTTCTTATCTGAGACCCTTCATTAAAAACCTTAAACCACATATTTTAAGAGGTCGGGGGAGAGTTTTTACCTGATCCTCATTCAAATAAAAAGGTGGAGATCGGAGGAGAGTTATTATCTGAAATCCTTCATCAAACTTTAAGCCAAACACCCTAAGAGATCGGGAGAGAGTTCTTACCTGATTCTCGCCTAAATTAAAATAGGGAGATCGGAGGAGAGTTCTTATCCGAAATCTTCCGCTTAAAACTCTAAAAACATACCTAGAGATCGGTGGAAAACTTCTTATCCGAGTCCTCTTAACAAAACCAAAATTAAAACAAAGCAGCTCCAATACATTAAATAATTTTACTTGACACCTAATCACTAAAGGGTCATCTCATGAATTTGTGTTCTTGGGACAATCCAAAACAAGTGAAATATCAAATATTCCTTTATTTTGCACAAAGGATTAACATTATCACTATCCCAACCCCCCTAATTACCTTTTTAATTTATAAAAGAGCATAATATTAAATCTGTTTATCTTCATTGAGGGACGAGGCGGGGTGCCTAACACCTTCCCCACTCGTATATGGACCCCGAACCTAGAATCTCTGTTTTTGAAGTGTTTTTTTTTAATTTATTTTCACAAATAGTTTTCTTTAATTCCCCTCAAAATTAAAGTGGTGACTCCTCACTCTTTCCCACTTCGGTGAGTGTTCGTCCAGGCGACCGCAAAATACCATGCGACAAAGATTTTTAGCTATCAAGTTAGATGAAAGTTGCTGCTCTATTGGAGTTGTAGGCCCACACAACCCACTCCTCTTCGTCTTCGAAATCTTTACATGGGAAACTACCACTGTAAGTGCATCCACCAAACCGAGGTTATCTTGCTCTTCTAACTTGTTGCTCCAATTATATTAAATAATGAATGATGATTTGAATCCTCACCAAGGAAGCCAATCTCTATTTTGTTTCCATATATCTCTCGAGGTGCACTGGCTGGTTAACAGGAAGTTAGTCCAATTACCAATGGACAACGAAAGTATAGTGACTGAGCTGGTGATGAATCAGGTAACAATTACTAATGACTGATTTCGTGACCAATATGAGATCACGAAGGCAAAAAACAAGCTGAAGTGCTTTTATATGCATCTGGGGAAGAGGTATGGCAGCTGGGAAGTGATAAACAACAGCCAAATTGGGGTTTTGGAAATGGGTCTCACAAGAAATGATTTTGTTGTGGCAAAAAAAATTTTTTTTTCCATCTATGTCTATGAGGCAAATAGTCAGAAGGCTTGATGGAGGAGGAGGAGGGAAGCTTGAGGTGGTGTTTGGGGGATGAAAAAGTGAAGGAAAGTGAGAGAAAATAGTAAGCAAGCAACTCCAAAACACAACACCTCATATAATAAAGGGTAATAAAGTAATTTCACTTTGTAAAAAGATGGCAGGCTAACAAAATGACCTGAAAACCTAAAGTATTCAAAGAATGATGACTTTAATGATACTCAAATTGAAGTTGAGTGACTTTTGAGAAATAAATTAGAATTGAGTGACTATCTTGTAATTACCCTTAAAATTTAGTATTTGCAAATAAAATTTATCTATATTTAGATTTAGTCTCCATACACTACAAAATATTGCTTAAATAGCAATAGAAATTAGAAACATATTGTGTCCATTTCTAATTTGCAATGGTCTTACAACGGAATAGAAACTAAATTTATTTATTACGTGTCACAATAAATTAGAAACAGACTAGAAACGGGATTTAGAAGCTAAAAAAAGAATTCATTGCTATTTTTAGTGCAAAAAAAAAATGATGCGATAATTTGAAACGTATTAGAAATAAAAAAAAATATATAAATGGAAAACTTCTATTTCTGTTTTTAGCACTAACAAGTTTGCCTCCAAATTTAAAAACAAATTAAAAATGAAATAGAAACGGACCAAAATCCATTTCGAACATGCTTCTAAATTAGAAACGGATTCAATTTCATTTTTAACCCATTTCTAAATTTAGAAATGGATTTTAAATTCCATTTCTAAATTGTAGAGAATGAAAGGAAAGTTAACAATTTAGAAATGGATTTCAAAATTCGTTTCTAAATTTAGAAAAAGATTCAATTATGTTTTTAAATCTATTTCTAAATTTTAGGGAAAGAAAATAAAGCTTAAAAATTTAAAAACGAATTCCAAATTCTGTTTCTAAATTAGAAAAGGGATTCAATTTTGTTTCTAACTTCTAGAGATTGAATATTATAGAGGGAAACAATCCTTTAAAAAAAAAAAAGATATGGACTCCCCAATCCATTTTCAAAGTTAGGAATGAATTTTGAAATTTGTTTCTAAATTGTGAACATTAAATTAATAACGAGAATTATCGCGTTTTTTTTTTAATTTATCTTTTTTAAAATTTAGAAAAAGATATGAAAATCCATTTTTATTCCATTTCAAATTTACAAACGGATATAAAATTCTATTTCTAATTTTTGAAGGGAAAAATCTCACCATTTATTTAATTAGAAATGGATTTTGTAATATGTTTCTTATTCATTTCTAAATTGCCTATAAAAAACTTCTTCTTCTTTGTTTCACTCATTCTTTCATTTTGTTTTCTCTTATTTCACCCTTTCTTCCACTTCTTTTCCTTTCTTTTTTTTTTTCTTCTATTTCCTTTCATTTCTTCCTTATTCTCTTCATTCATCTTTCATATCATTTTTCTCTTTTTTTTTTCCTTTTCATTTATATTTTTTTCCCATTCTCTCATTTCATTCTTTCTTCACTTTTATTTAAATTTCTTTCTCATTTTTTTTCCTTTTGTCTTTCATTTCATTTTCCTCTTATTTTTTTATTAATAATATTTTTATTTCAATTTTCTCCCATTTGTCACGACCCAACCTATGGGCCGGATCGGCACTAGAACCTGGGCCAGTCTAAAGCCCCCGAGGCCCGTAGTAAGCCTAATTATGCCTCAACCCAACTCTAAGGCCTATTTGGGCCCAATTTCAAAAATTCAACTGAACAGATTCTAACAATAAAATGGACCATTCAATGGGGGGAGTTTTTGACTCGTCCGACCTGTAAACACAATATATAATAAATTGGGGAGTTTAGCTCACCCTCCACATAATCAAAATATCATAACTCAAATAGGAGCTCAGCTCCCTCATCCAATCCTATCATGCATACAATTAATAATTTTACAGGTCCAATATAACTTTTATAATACAGGCCAAAAATAAAAATAAGTGCTTCTAACACATGCGGCGTCTAAAATTTAACTCAATTATACAAAATACATGAAATATTATTAATGGACCTGCGAAGAAGAAGAGCAGGTTAGCCACAATAAATAATCCTCCTGTAGCCTGGAAAAATAGACGAATAGGAGTGAGCGTTCAACTTAGAGAGTAAAATACCAATTTAATCATAATCTCTATAACTATCTAAAGCTAATGCACCATGTGGAGTGAAATGTAACATCGTCATAATTTTCATATCATAACAGCAAAAAAGGTAATTTGGAGCACTCACACACTCAACATTGTCAAGCAATACATATATGGGAGTTGATCCCTTATACAGCTCTCTTAATCCAACCTCTGCCAGCGAGTGTCTCTCAAGCAGGACTTTCGCTTAATAAATCAAATGCAAGGTCCTAGCAAGTGTCTCTCAAGCCGTGTCTACCCCGAAGGACTGGGTCCCAGCGAGTGTCTCTCAAGCCATGTCTACCCATCCTATCCATATCCAATACAATACCACACGCACGCCACGTATACACACTGCTCTAAATTACCACAAACAATATCCATGACACTTCAACAATTATGAATACAATATAAAACGTGCCTAGTGTTTAACTACATAGATACATATTTATAAGTGATGCATGGGCATGCTTGAACATATAATAATATCGAAATTATAATTAAAATTAATATTTTACTCACAAACTTGAACCGAGGTCACTACGGCAGCTGGGCTGAGGAGGAAGGCTATCCCGGCTCACCTAACAATTTCATTGCAATTATTTAATACATTTGACTCAATACAAGTTTAGAAAAGACCAAAGACACCCTAAGTTGTGCTGAAAATCCGACTGAGTCTCCCCTATACCTATGACCTACCCAACTTGCAAAATGGTTCAAATAACACTTCTAAACTGAACCCATATCTCATCATCATTATATGGCCCCTCCTATGCCTTTCAAACCAAGCAATAATCACAATATCAGACAACTCAATTATAAGACTTCAAAACTAATATTTTTCAAAAACTATCCAAACTAATTTTAAAAATTCTATAAACCTGCCCCCGCGGTCCTTAACAATATTATAAGGCTATTGCAATAGGAATCGTAATTTTCTTATCATCCACGAATATTTTATAAATTTTATTATAACTCAGTACAAGGCAAAAATTGAGTAATGTAGAGTTCAAGTTTAACTATGCCAAATCTGACAACTGAAACGCGTCCAGAATGTCTAAAAACGGTGGGGTAGCTTGTAATCTTAACCCGGTTCTGAAATAGTTTCTGCAGCTTATCTGCTCGGCCCGAAATTGCAGATCCGGAGGACGATCAAATTTCCATGAAATGAAAGTACATACGCAAAGTCCACAATACCAGAGTTAGAATAATAATAATAATAATAATAATAATAATAATAATAATAATAATAATAATAATAATAATAATAATAATAATAATTTGAAAATTAGGGATGTTACTTCATTTTTCTCAAATTTTTTTCTTTCATTTTCTTTTATTTTACTTATCTCTTTTCTTTTTTTTTTCATAACTTTTTCTCCCATTTTAATTTTTATTAGTAATTTAATTTTTATTATAATATAGTCATGGTAATTTTATGTTTAATTTATTCTTTCTTGTAATTTTTTAATTATATTTTTATATTGTTTTTAGTATTAATATATTTTTATTTGTAATATATTAATAAACTTTTAATTAATTTATTTTCTAATATTTTATTATAGCATATAATGATAATTTTCCATTTGTATTTTTTATTAATAATTTTGTTTTTAATTTTTTATATTTATTTTATAATGTTAGTAACAGTTTTTATATTGTATTTTTTTGGTAATTCATTATTTTTTAAAGAATTTACTTTTAGAATGACTTCAAAATAAATAATTTAACAATAAATTACTTTCTTTTTTCACCTTTATTAATAAGAAACCAAAAAAAATCTATTTCTAAATTTTTTTAAAATAATTTTTTCTTACTAGAAACGAAATTCCGTTTCGAAATAGAAACGGATAAGAATTCATTTCTAATTTGAAACGGTTTAATCTTTTTTTCTTAATTCCTTTTCTAATCGGTTACTAACTAAAAATGGATTAAAAACAGAAAAAAGTAGAAACGGATTAAATAGAATTGTTTTCATTTCTAATTCATTTAGAAACAAAATGTTATCTATTTCTAATTCGTTTCTAATTTAGAAACAGACAAAAATTTCCATTTTTATAGTTATTAGCAACAAGCTAATTAGAAATAGATTTTTTCCATTTCTAAACCAAATTAGAAAAGGAAATCTTCAATTTAGAAACAAAAAATTCTGTTTCTAAATTACTTTTTTCTAATAGTGATATAACAAAATTTACCTTTTTACTAAAAAAATATACATTTTTTTTAAATATTGTGTTTTCTAAAATATATTCATCAATAAATTAATTTCACTAAAATAAATGAACTAAATAATAGTGTTTTTTAAAATATAGTATCACTTAATTAATTTTCTTGAAAATAAAAGGACTAAATAGTAGTTGAACTAGTATTGACTAATGTAAAATTTGATAAATGAACTAAATATTTTAATGGAAGTAAAATATATGAATTAAGTAGTATATTTTTAAAATAAAAAGATTAAATAATTATCTTGTTAAAATATATAGATTAAATAGTAATTATTCCAATAATTAAAGGTTCCAATTTGAGTTTATTCATATTGAAATCATATCTCGATTTTTAAACAAAAAATATATGAATATTAAATATAAATATTTTTATATTACTTTGAAATTTTAAAAAACATTTTTAATTAAAATATTTAATGTACTTTAATTGTACATTAGTTATACCTGTCACTTTGTGATAGTCAACCAATCACTTCTTCTAAAGAATATTAAAGGCACAATGAGGTGTGACAGGAGAAAATATCACTATGCTCGAGCCATCACACCCCTATAATTACATAAAAGGAAATAAGTACAAATGTCCCTTTTAGTCTCTAAAAATTACATTTTACTACCCAAACTTCCTACTCTTTGATATTAAAATTTAGATTTACTTCCCATACACTATGAGATATTGCCAGAATAGCAATGAAAATTTTAAACGAATTGTGTCAATTTCTAATTTGCAACAGTATTACAACAGAACATAAACTAAATTTATTTGTTAGGTATTACAATGAATTAGAAACGGAATTCAGAAATGAAAAAAGAATTCATTGCTATTTTTAGCGTAAAAAAAGGGGTGATATTTAAAAATGTATTGAAAATGGAATAGAAATGAAAAACTTCCATTTCTAATTTTAGCACTAAAAAGTTTATCCTCAAATTTAGAAACAACTTAAAAATGATATAAAAACGAACCGAAATATGTTTCTGATCTGTTTCTAAATTAGAATTGAATTTAATTTTGTTTCTAAATTTAAAAACATATATTAAATTTCGTTTCTAAATTATAGAGGTTGAAAGAAAGTTTAAAAATTTAGAAACGGATTCCAAAATTTATTTTTAAATTTAGAAACAGATTCAATTTCATTTTTATATTCATTTCTAAATTTTAGAAAATGAAAATAAAGTTTAAAAATTCAGAAACGAATTCCAAATTTTGTTTTTTAAATTAGAAAAGATTCAATTCCATTTCTAACTTGCAAAAATTAAAAATTATAGAGGGAAATAACACTTAAAAAAAAAATTGAAACGGACTTCCTAATCCGTTTCCAAAGTTAGGAATAGATTTTGAAATTCGTTTCTAAATCGTAAACCTTAAAATTAATAGCGAGAATTATCACGTCTTTTTTAAAAATTTAGAAACAGACATGAAAATCCATTTCTATTCCGTTTCAAATTTAAAAACGGATTTAAAAATCTGTTTCTAATTTTTTGAAGCAAAATCCCCACTATTTTTTTAATTAGAAATAAACTTTGCAATCTTTTTCTAATCTATTTCTAAATCGCCTGTTAAAAATCTTCTTCTTCCTATTTTATTCATTTTTTTATTTTCTTTTCTCTCATTTCACTATTTCTTTCACTTCTTTTCATTTTTCTTTCTTCCATTTCCTTTCATCTCTTCCTCATTCTCTTTATTTATCTTTCATATCATTTTTCTCTTATTTTTTCCTTTTCATTTATATTTTTTTTCCATTTCATTTTCTCTCATTTCATTATTTCTTCAATTGTATTTCATTTTCTTCTTTTTATCTTTTATTTCATTTTCCTCTTTTTTTATTAATAATTTTTTATTTCATTTTTCTCATTTTATTTCATATTCTTTTATTTCATTTTTATCTTATCTTTTTTTTTTATTCATAACTCTTTCTCCCATTTTAATTTTTATTAGTAATTTAATTTTTAGCAATTTTTATTATAATATAATCATGGTAATTTTCTGTTTAATTTATTTTTATTTGTAATTTTTTAATAATATTTTTATATTGTTTTTAGTATTAATGTATTTTTATTAGTAATATATTAATAAATTTTTTAGTAATTTATTCTCTAATATTTTTATTATAACATATAATGATAATATTCCATTTGTCATTTTTATTAGTAATTTTGTTTTTAATATTTTTATATTTATTTTATAATGTTAGTAAAAGTGTTTATATTGTATTTTTCATTAGTAATTTATCATTTTTTAAAAAATTTACTTTTAAAATGACTTCAAAATAAATAATTTAATAATAATTTTTTTTAATTTTCGCCTTTATTAATTAGAAACAAAAAAAAATCCATTTCTAAAGTTTTTAAATAATTTTGTCTTATCAGAAATGAAATTCTGTTTCGAAATAAAAACGGATTAGAAACATATAAGAATCATTTCTAATTTGGAATGGTTTAATTTCTTTTTCTGAATTAGAAATGGAATATATTCTATTTATAATCCATTACCAACTAGAGACAAGGAAAAAGTAGAAAAATTTTAAAACAAAATTATTTCTGCTTTTAATTTATTTAGAAACAGAATGATATATGTTTCTAATCCATTTCCTGTCACACCCCGGCTTAGGGGGCCCCAGCTCAAGCCCCTCTAGTGAGCCTTCTTGCCAGCATTCTTCTAGAAAGTGGGCACGCAACTCAAATCGATCTTCCGCTTTGGTGGAGTTAATCCCTTGGCCCTGCAGAGCTAGGATTCGAACCCATATCACCTCACGGTTTTACTCGCCTCTTACCAATTGAGCTGCAGCTCAATTGGTAAGAGGCGAGTAAAACCGTGAGGTGATATGGGTTCGAATCCTAGCTCTGCAGCTCAATTGGTAAGAGGCGAGTAAAACCGTGAGGTGATATGGGTTCGAATACTAGCTCTGCCAAGGGATTAACTCCACCAAAGCGACAAGATCGATTTGAGTTGCGTGCCTCTAGAAGGGCACTGCAAGAAGGCTCACTAGAGGGGCTGGGGCCCCCTAAGCCGGGGTGTGACAATAAAAGGCGCCTTTTTATTGTCACACACCGGCTTAGAGGCTCGGACTTGCGACTCACAGTCTTCGCTTTGTGGAAATTAAATCCCAATGCAATTGGGGAGAGGCGAAGCAAACCCGTGAGTGATAAGGGTTCGAATCCTAGCTCTGCAGGGCGAAGGGATTTAATTTCCACAAAGCGGACAGTACCTTGTGAGTCGCAGGTCCGGCCTCTAGAAGGGTACGCTGGCAAGAAGGCCACCCATAGAGGGGCTTGAGCTGGGGCCCCCTAAGCCGGGGTGTGACATTTCCAATTTGAAAAAAGATAGAAATTTGCCTTTTTATAGTTATTAGCAACAAACTAATTAGAAATAGTTTTTTTTTTTTCCGTTTCTAATCCAAATTACAAATGGAAATTTTCAATTTAGAAACAGAAAATTCCGTTTCTAAATTGTTTTTTCTTATAGTGATATAACAAGATTTTCACTTTTACTAAAAAAAATATGTTTTTTTAAAACATAATGACTAACAAATTAGTTTTACTAAAATAGAGAGACTAAATAATAGCATTTTTCAAAATACAGGATCAATTAATTAGTTTATTTGAAATAAAAGGACTAAGTAATAATTTAAATCGTATTAACTAATGGAAAATTTGATGGATGAACTAAATATTTTCATGGAAGCAAACTACAAGGATTATTAGTATATTTTTTAAAATAAAAAGATTAAATAATTAGTATTGTTAAAATACTAGGACTAAATAGTAATTTTTCTAGTAATTAAAAGGCTTCAATTTGAGTTTATTCATATTGAAATAATATCTGTAACACCCTTACATTAAACAGTCCAGTACAGTCTACTGTTTCGACGACTAATTTCTGTCCGGACAGTCAGGATGTTCAGAACCATGATTAAGTCATCTAGAAAAGCCATAGATAAAAATAAATAGCAATTATATGAAGGTAAAAAGGAAATGAAAAAAATAAAGCATAATGGGTTAAATGAGCCAAGGCCACGGCGATGGGTGACCATATCGGGAAGTGACTGTGAGCTCAGTCGTTACCCAGATTTCGTGTGGGACCCTATGACACTGCAAGCCTAGGAATAATTGTGAAGTTAAGGGAAATGTGAAAACCACAGAAAAGAAGTGAGAACAAACTCAAATAATTGGATCATGGTTCAGGAAGCAATACAGTGTTATTGGAAAATCGTATCAGACTGATAAGGGATAATTTTATTAATTCACTCTTAGAGGTGACTCTTGGCCTAAATGTCCAATAAAATATAGGAAATTAAAATTATAAAAAATATATTAGAAATGAAGAGGTTGGTGGAAAAAAAAAGGAAAAGAAAATTAAATCAAAAGAAATTATGACATCATCATGGTGATGCAAGCATGACCACATTAATATTATAATTTTAAAATATGAAAAAGTGAGGATAAATATTACAAAAATAAGACAAAAAAAAATTGGTCTTCTTCTTCCCAAAAAGTTGCCACCCACCTCTCTCACCTCTCTCTTTCATTTTGTTTTCTTTCCACCATTGTTACACATTTTCAAGCTTTTAAAGCTTGATTTTGTCTTCTAAACCCTAACCAAACTCCATAGAAAACCTTTAATTAACTCTAGATTGGAAGATTGGGAGAAGAAAAGTGAAGAAATTGGAGAAGAATTTGAAGATTGGAAAGCTCAAGTAAAGGTAAGTTCTTCTAAGCATGATTAATTGTATATTAATCGATTTTGAGTGAAATTGAGTAGAGATAACATGAAAAATTGAGAAAATTATGCATGAAAACAAAGGTGTAAATTTCGGTCAGCCATAGGGTTGTGAAGTGTTGGTGTGTTTTAGTTCAATTAAATGTGTATACAAGCCTAATTGAGCATGTGGATGTGATTGGCACACTTTGATTTGATGAATTTTGATAAATTGGAAATTAGAGTTTATGGCACTTAGGGCTTTGGGGAAAAATTTGGAGAATTAGTGAATTGATGTAAATTTACCTAATTGAGGTTTAAATTGATCAATTGGTGTTCTTATGAGTGTATGTGAATACATGAAAATTGAATTGGAATTGAATGTGATGCTGCCCCAATCTAGACAGCTTAACCCTTGCCCATTTAAATGGCTAGAACTAGAATTTTGTTGCTCCTATTGGTGAAAGGCTAATTGAAGATAAAAATTAAGACCCAAAGCAACAATTTTCATGTAGAAACCTTGCCCTAAAACTGACCATAAGTTGGTGTAAAATTTGGTCAAATCTGGATTAGGTACCCTGTCACTGGACAAAACTGATCATATGAACAGTACATGTTCAAATGGTCATAACCTTGTCTAAAGAGGTCCAAATGACCTGATTTTTGTGGCCATAGAAAGTTTAGACATAGTAGAACAACTTTCATGAAGGACACAAATCCAAATTCTGACCAGAACCAAATTAAATTGCCAACCAGAATTGGGTCACAAAAACTGCCAGAACCCTAAAAGTGCCCAGAAATCTAGACTTTGGCCAATCCGGCCAGTTATAGTTAAATGGCCGTAACTTGAGTTACAAAACTCCAAATGAAGTAATTTAAAAAGGAAATTAAACTAGACACACTAAAGAACAACTTTGATGAAGCAAAGTTGACCAAATTTTCACTGTATAGAGGTCCAATGGAACAGTAAATATAGGACACAAAAACTGAAATTTTCGAAATATTCTAAGGGAGCTTTGAATTCCAATTGACAACCAATGCCAACAAAATTGTGATCCCAAATATGGTATGTGGGTGTAACTAGAACTAACATACCTATTAAAGATGAAAAAGTCAACATTTTGACTTGAATAGTGAAATAAATAATAACCACAAATACAACAATTGCAAATGACCCAAAAGTGTATAAATCTTAGTAGATAAATTAAGTGTACAAAATTTAATTATTGGATTTATTAGTTAAAAATAAATTGAATAGATATTGAAACACTTTAATTTTGTGTTTCAGTGAGAAAAGAGCTTTCCAATGAAGGAATTAGAGAAGTTTGAATTAAGATAAGCTAAAGAGGTTAGTGTACAATTAGTTCTTAAATATTAATTGTTTTACATATTCAATTGATTAAATGGTTTGATTTTCTTCGTGTATTATGTTCATTAAATATTGATTTTTATTTCAATAATTATTGAATATTATTATGGTGTCAATGAATTTGATTTTGAGAAATTGTGATTTAAATGGGGTTTGCATGGAAAATAGAAATTTAATTTGAATTGTGACTTGCATGGAAAAACTTTGATTACTGAGAATGGCATGGAAATTATTTATGTTATGATTTTATGCTCACAAAAATGGGTAATGAATATTCGGATATTAGTTTGTATCTCACTATTAATGCTCGACATGGTTATTATTCGTCCCTCATTTGTTGAGGAGACACTGGTGTTAACTTTGTTTTAATTACCATGGTGTGTGCACATTGATGATTTGATCTTCCTCATATAAGAGGTTAGATATACTTTGAAGATGGCCCTTTTCGGAAATTAAATTGTTATGGTGTAATGGATGGAATGTGCACGATTCGATCTCTCCTACCATAGGGAGTGATAATCACTTTGAAGATGGCCCTCACGGATTAGTCTTGTATGAAGTTAGTGAGAATAATAATAGTTTTGGAAAATGAGCAATGGTGATTGTAAAAGGATAATTATTGTAACACCCCGTTTGCATAGCCTGGTATATTTCATTGTTCCGGTGACCGGTATCGGTCCGAGCAATTAAGGGGATTAGAACCATACTTAAGACAACTAGATAACCCATAAACACAAATAATTAGTAATGTCCAATTAGTTAAGTATAAATAAGAAAAACAGAACATAAGAAGTTAAACGAGCCGAGAGTCACATCGATGGTGGCCGTCTCGGAATGACGAAGCCATTTTAAACTCAAATTTCGTTGCAAATGTGGCGCCACGGTCCTTAGGACCATTACGAACACAGTGGAAAAGAGAAAATCACGAAAAAGAACTGTTAAGCCAGTCAAATAATTAGGTCAGGGAGCTGGAAGAAATATAGAATTAATTGCAAACCGAGATGAACCGGCGAGGGGCAATTTGATCAATTGACCCCGAGAGCTGACTCCTGACCTAAATGTCAAATAAAATTGGAGAAAAGAAAACTTTGGGATCGAGAATTAAATTAAAGAACTAATAGAAAAAAAAAAAGAAGAGAAAATGAAAAAATTAAAAAGGTGTAGGAAGATGACATCATGCATGATATCATGCATGATGCCATAAGTCATATAATTAATAAATTAATTAAATGAATTTTTGGGGTCTTCCATAAGACAAAATAAATAAAAGAAAGGAAAAAAAAAAATAAAACACAAAGTCTTCTTCTTCAAAACGTCACTTTCCCTCTCCCTCATATCTCCATAGTTAAACCTCCATTAAAGCTTGTCTTCAAGCTTTGAAACCCTTACCAAATCCCAACTTTTTCCATAATCACTCCATAAAA
Source organism: Hevea brasiliensis (assembly GCF_030052815.1). Lineage (NCBI taxonomy): Eukaryota > Viridiplantae > Streptophyta > Magnoliopsida > Malpighiales > Euphorbiaceae > Hevea > Hevea brasiliensis. Next base: position 6,402,242 of record NC_079502.1, read on the forward strand.
CCTTATTCCCTTCCCTTGAGAAAGAAATTTAACAAGAAAGAAAGAAGAAAAGAGGAGAAAATTTGAAGATTAGATATCAAAGTTGAGGTAAGCACATCAAATTGAAAGTTTGAGATTAATTGTTGTGTTTTTAGCTTGAATTACTTGTAAATAAACTTAAAATAAAAAAAAATAAACTAAACTTTATTACAAACTTCATACAAATTTTTGTACAAGCTGCTCAAGATCCATTTGCATGTCCATACATTTATATGCAATACATACAAGAAAAGAAATATTTACAATTATGGTATAAATTATACCTGATAACTTTAAGCTGATAGCTCCTCACACCTCAGTTTCGATCTGCTCTCCTCTAGTCTCTGTATGTGACAATAAAAGCCATCAGAGTACTAGGACTCAGTGGTGCACAACATACTAAAATAATCTTTATGCAAAATATAAATCACATTTATTCAAAAATTTGACTAAACATGAGCATTAAACACAAAACATGAATTATGAGGTTTTAATGCAAACCAAGTTCATTTCGAAGTATCAAAACACGTTTCATAAAACCCACAGTTAGATCATGCCATTGAAACAAATAGAATCTCAATAGCCAGAGGCTAAGAGAAATCACATCACAAGGCTAGCTAGCTCAAATATATGGATATCCATTCACATCCTCTTCTACTGGCACACCTCAACACTTCTCCAAAGAAGGAATCAAAATTTGAAACTAATTACCTCCACTAATCGTGCTAGTGAGGTGTTCAAATATATGGGCATGACATCTGGTTTCAAAACTTATCTTAACAATTTGCTAAACATTGTTATATCATTTCAATATACATAATAACTTTCAACAATTTAAATCAAAACATCATAAGAATGCCATAATTCAATATTTCACATTACTCAAAAGCGGTATGCAAAGATGATTATAAAAAGTATCGTTGTACACAAACCTCAAGCAGTCACTGTTGGCCTTGACTCGACTCCTCGAGTTACATCGGTATTCTTTTCCACTGAAACACACAATTTCACAGTGTTTCAGTACCATAACAACATAAATCAATAATAAATTTAACTTCACTTTTACCTAGCTCTAACGTGCTAAATTCGACGTTCTTGAAATTTTGTGTTTCGGGTTACTATTCACTGCACTATTCAAGTCAAATTATTGACTTTCTAAGGCTTAATAGGTATGGGAATTCCAACTTCACCCACATACCACATTTTGGTCACTAAACTTGTTGGTTTTGGTCATTTTCTCAAAACTTAGGCCTTTTAGGCAAAATTGCCAAATTTTCAGTTTTGCTGTTCCTAATTATCTTTGTTTCATTGAGTCAGTTCACTGCTAGAATTTCGCAAAACTTTCTTCATAGAAAATGTTCCTGATTGTCTTAAGTTTATTATCCTTTTTGAATCACCCCAATTGGAGTTTTTTAGCTCAAGTTATAAGCAAATTACATTTACTATTCATGCTGTAGAATTTGGTTCTGTAGATTTGTTGATCCAATTTCATTCAGTAATTTGATTAAGTTAGGTCCATAATTTGGTCTAAATTTCTTCATATGAAATGCTCTACTATGCCTTAGGTTTCCATCGGTTCAAGAATCACCTAAATCAGAGTTTTTTAGAGTGAGTTATAGCCATTGAAACTTTACTGTTCAAATAGCAAATCTGCAGTCTGCAGATTCAGGTCACCAATTTTGCTCAGTAATTTGATTAGGTTATTGGCATAATTTGGGTTGGTGTTCTTCATGAAAGTTTTAGGTCTATATTTCATCTAACCATTGGTAAAATTTCAGGTCATTTTGACCTGCCTAGCTCGAGTTATGACCAAATGAACAAACTCTGTTCATTTGGTCGGTTATCTTGAGGTAGCTGCGATTTTCCAACTTGGCCACTTTGTTCACTAGGTTTTAGTCACTTTTGAGCAGGCTTCCTAAATGAAAATTGTGTCATTTAGTGCCTATTATCATCACCAATTGGTCCTTTATCCATTGGACTTGTTAAATTTCATTTTTGGTCCCTCAAAGTTGACTTTTAGTTATGGTACATACCCAATCCGAATTTGACTTTGATTCAAACACTTCTAACACACTTAATTAGGTCACAAATGACTATTTCTTTCCTTAAACTATGTCAAAGACATCATTTAGCACTTCTTCACATTTTTGGTCTCTAAACCCTAAGTATCCAAACCCTAACCACACTAAATTGTTGCATTTGATTGATTCCATGCATACATACATGTTTCTTCATCTCAAACAAGCTTACATATGTATTTAAATCTATCAAACCATGCAAATATACCCCTATACACATGCTGGCCGAATTTCACTCATGGTCCCTCAATAAATTTTTCTTTTATTTAAAATTTATTTACAAGTTCAATAAGTTAAAAATGTAGAAATCAAACTAAAATCATCAAGTTTGCTTACTAACCTTTTTTTTTTTGAATTTCTCCCTCTTCAAAACTCCTTCCTTTCTTTTTCTTTTTGTTGTCAAGCTCCTTATCTAGGTCTAACTACAAGATTTAATGTTGGAGAGTAAGGTTTTTATGGTGGGATTGAAGGTTTATGAAGCTTGACTTAAGAGCTCTAATGGAGTTTAAGAGAGAGAGCTAAGGGAGAGAGAAAACGTCTTGGAAGGGAAGAAGAAGACAATGAAATTTTTTTTTTCCTTTCTTTTATTTATTTTGTCTTATGGAAGACCCCAAAAATTCATTTAATTAATTTATTAATTATATGACTTATGGCATCATGCATGATATCATGCATGATGTCATCTTCTTACACCTTTTTAACTTTTTAATTTTCTCTTCTTTTTTTTCTATTAGTTCTTTAATTTAATTCTCGATCCCAAAGTTTTCTTTTCTCCGATTTTATTTGACAGTTAGGTCATGAGTCAGCTCTCGGGGTCAATTGACCAAATTGCCCTTCGCCGGTTCATCTCGATTTGCAATTAATTCTATATTTCTTCTGGCTCCTTGACCTAATTATTTGACTGGCTTAACAGTTCTTTTTTGTGATTTTCTCTTTTCCACTGTGTTCGTAATGGTCCTAAGGACCGCAGAGTCACATTTTACGGTTCGAAATTTGAGTTTAAAATGGCTTTGCAGTCATTCCTGAGACGGTCACCTATCGCTGTGACTCTCGGCTCGTTTAACTTCTTATGTTCTGTTTTTCTTATTTATACTTAACTAATTGGACATTACTAATTATTTGTGTTTATGGGTTATCTAGTTGTCTTAAGTATGGTTATAATCCCATTAATTGCTCGGACCGACACCGGTCACCGGAACAGTGAAATATACCAGGCTATGCAAACGGGAGTGTTACAAATCTCCCCCCCTTAAAATAAATTTTGTCTCGAAATTTTACCTGGTACTAATCTTTGAATAGCTGTGGGTGCTGTCTCCTCATGTCCTCTTCTCGTTCCCAAGTAGCCTCCTGGCCCGAATGATGGTTCCACAGCACTTTTACCAATGGTATTTGCTTGTTCGTGTCGTTCATCTCATAAGCCAGAATCCCTATGGGTTCTTCTTTATATGTGGGGTCTGAATTCACTTCAATTTCCTCTACTGATAGTACATGAGATGGGTCTGATCGGTACCTCCTCAACATAAACACATGGAAAACATTATGTATCTTCTCCAACTCTGGAGGTAGTGCCAACCGATATGCCAAAGGATCCACTCTTTCCAGAACCTCATATGGCCCAATGAAACGAGGACTCAGTTTCCCCTTTCTGCCGAATCTCATAATTCTCTTCCAAGGAGAAACCTTGAGGAAAACTTTCTCACCCACTGCATACTCAATATCCCTTCTTTTCAGATCAATGTAGGACTTCTGACGGTCTGATACAGTCTTAAGTCGATCTCGGATCACCCTGATTTTCTCTTTAGTTTGTTGAACAATTTCGGGTCCAATCATCTTTCTTTCACCCACTTCATCCCAACACAATGGGCTTCTACATTTTATGCCATATAAAGCTTCATATGGAAGCATCCCAATGCTTGATTGGTAGCTGTTGTTGTAAGCAAACTCAATCAAAGGCAAGTGTGTGTCCCAACTGCCCTCAAATTCAATCACACAAGCCCGTAGCATGTCCTCCAAGATTTGAATTACCCTCTCGGGTCGCCATGCGTGCGTGGATGGAATGCGATCTTGAAGTTCAATCTAGTTCCTAGGGCTCTCTGAAGACTACCCCAGAATCTAGAAGTGAACCTAGGATCTCTGTCTGACACGATGGATACTGGCACTCCATGCAGCCTCACAATCTCATCAATGTATAACTTGGCCAATCTTTCTAAACTATAGTACATCCGAACTGGCAGAAAATGAGCAGATATAGTCAGTCTGACAATAATGACCCAAACTGCATCATGACTCTTCTGTGTCATCGGACTTCCCATCACAAAATCCATCGCTATTCTCTCCCATTTCCACTCTGGTACTGGTAGTGGATGCAACAATCCAGCTGGTACTTGATGCTCTGCCTTTACTTGCTGACAAGTTAGGCATTTAGAAATAAACTCTGCCACATCTCTTTTCATACCCATCCACCAGTAATGCTCCTTTAGCCCCCTATACATTTTTGTGCCACCAGGGTGCATGGCAAAAGGAGACTCATGTGCTTCCTTCAAAATGATCTGCCTCAAATTAACATCATTAGGAACACACATTCTGCCCTGGTGTAGCAATAGACCATCATCTCTGATTGAGAATTCTGGTTTCTTGCCCTTTCGGACTTCTTCCATCAGCTTCTGATATTTCTGATCATTCTGAGTAGCCATTCTAATCTGATCAATCAACACTGGCTATACATGCCATGCAACTGCTGTCTACCCATCATCATTAATCTCTAAGCTGGCATGCAATGATTTCAACTCATGTACCATAGACAAAGGAGTAACCCGTAGACTTGCCATAGTCTTGCGACTTCAGCCACAACATTAGCTTTCCCTGGCTGATAGTCTATCAGACAATCATAGTCTTTTATCAACTCTAACCATCTCCTCTGTCTCAAATTCAGCTCTTTCTGGGTGCCCAAATACTTCAAACTCTTATGATCCGTGTAGATGTAACACTTTTCCCATACAAATAGTGTCTCCAGATCTTAAGAGCAAACACAATAGCTGCAAGCTCCAAATCATGTATTGGATAATTCCTCTCATGCGGTTTTAGCTGGCGTGATGCATAGGCAATGACATTCGATCTTGCATCAATACACAGCCTAACCCATTGTGATAAGCATCACTATATACTATATATTCTTTACCCATAGTAGGTAAAGTCAGGACTGCAGCTTCAGTCAAATATCTCTTCAATTCATCAAAACTCTGCTGGCATTTGTCCGTCCACTGAAATTTTACATCTTTTCTAAGCAGCTTGGTCAATAGAGATGCTAACATGGAGAATCCCTTCACAAATCTACGGTAGTATCCAGCTAAACCCAGAAAACTACGAATTTCTGTGACATTTCTGGGTGGCCTCCAATTAAGGACAGCTTCAATCTTACTTGGATCTACTTTAATGCCCTCTTCTGATACTACATGCCCCAAGAAAGATATTTCCTTTAGCCAAAATTCACACTTCGACAATTTGGCATATAGTCAATTTCTCCTCAAAGTCCGCGATACAATCCATGAGATGTCTATCATGCTCTTCTGCATTCCTCGAATAGACCAATATATCATCTATGAATATCACAACAAACTGGTCGAGGTATGGTCTGAAGATAGTGTTCATCAGATCCATAAAAGCAGCCGGAGCATTAGTTAACCCGAATGGCATAACCAAAACTCATAATGGCCATAACGGGTTCAAGGCGCTTTAGCAATACTCGCTCTTGTACTTTCAACTGATAATAACTTGATCGCAAGTCTATTTTGGAGAACAAAATGCACCCTCAATCGATCAAACAAGTCATCAAAGCGGGGCAATGGATATCTTCTTTATTGTCACCTTATTCAATCGCCGATAATCAATGCATAACCGAGAGTGCCATCCTTCTTCTTTACAAACAATCGCGCTCCCCAAGGTGACACACTAGGGCGGATAAAGCCCTTATCAAGCAATTCTTGCAATTGTACTTTCAACTCTTTTAATTCTGCAGGTGCCATTCTATATGGCGTTATGGAGATTGGGTCCACACCAGGCATAATATCAATATCAAACTGCATCTCTTTTTCTGGAGGTAATCCTGGCAATTCATCAAGAAACACATCCGGAAAGTCACATACAGTAGGGATGTCCTTCAATGCTGGACTACCCACTTGGGTGTCTATCACATGTGCCAAGTATGTCTCACACCCTTTCCTAATCATTTTTCCGCCGGTCTGGTGAAATGATGTTTGATGGCAGTAAATGCCTCTCCCCATGTATTACCACATCACCGTACAAAGGAAGATCAAAAGTGACTGTCTTCAGTCTACAGTCAATCATGGCATGATGCCTGGCTAACCAATCCATGCCCAAGATGATATCATACTCTCTGAAGGGCATTTCAATCAAGTCTGACAGGAAAACATGTCCTTGGATCACCAAAGGACAGTCTCTATAAATTCTGTTGACCCGGACCTCCTGTCCTAATGGACTAGTTACTAGCACTTCAAAACCCATTTGCACACATAGAACAGCAAGTGAACTGACTATGCTAGCACTAACATATGAATGGGTTGAACCCGGATCAAACAACACAAATACATCTTGATCAGAGATAGAGAATGTACCGGCTACAACATCAGAAGTCTCAGCCTCTTCTCGCTGTCTCATTGAATAAACCCTGACCAAAGCACTCCCTTGTGCCGACTGACCAACTGTGCCCTGACTGCCTGAAGCATTACCTCTACATCTGCCTCTTCCTCTGCCAATAGATTGTGAGCCTCTGGGAGTAGGACTCTAAATAGATCCCTCGGCAGTAGTAGGAGCTGGACCAAATCTCGAAGACGGAGCACTAGTGCAGTCTCTTGCTAAATGACCCTTGCCTCCACAGTTAAAGCAAGCTCCAGTGGCCCAATAACACTCTCCCCCATGAATCTTGCCACAAGTCTCACAGGGGCGGGCAGAATGTGAACCCCTGCTCGACTGTTGACCACACCTAGGGGATCTTTGTCCGTAGAATCGGTTCCTACCAAATCTTCCACCTCGACCCTGTTTGGGTCCACTAAACTTCTTTCTCTTTTAGGTAGCACGTAACTGTTCAACCGATTTTTCCCCCTTGTCTTTTTCGATTTCTCGACTTTTCTGATTTTTCTTTCACTGGGGTTGCTTCTAATTCAATTCTCTCCAGTTCAAGTGCTTGAGACATAAGCTCTGAGAAGTTGCTGTGTCGAAATCCCACAACTTGCATCCTTATGCTAGGCTTCAAACCCGTCTCAAATCTTTGCATCTTGCCTTGCTGGTAGTAAGGAGACTCCCAGCATAATGACTTAAGCGGGAGAACTCCCTCTCATACTCTGCCACCGATCGGTTCCCTTGTTTCAAACTTAAAAATTCTTACAGTTTCTGATTAACATATGCATCTGGGATATATTTTTGTCTGAATTCTTTAATGAAGTCATCCTAGGTCAGCACTGGTGGTTCAGCCAAGCTGTGGGGGATGGTCTTCCACCAATCATACGCATCCCCTTGTAGTAACGACACAGAATACTCAAACTTCAGCTCATCTTGACAGTGCAGCTTCTTAAATACTCTGTCTATTCTTTTAAGCCATTGCTCTGCCTCTAAAGGGTCCACTGTACCCTTAAATTCTGCAGCCCCATACTTCAGTAATTTATCATATTGTCTGGCTGGAGGCAGTGATTGTGCCACAGGTGTTTGGGGTGGAGCTTGAGCAGGCATACCCCCAGCCATTTGTTGAAACATCGCAGCCATCTGCTGTGCGAACTGTGTAGGAAACTGCGGCATTTGCGAGGCTGGTGCTACTGATCCACTGACATTCGGTAAAGCTGGGGCTTCCTCTTGTGCCTCAGCTTCAACAGACTGCTCAACTGAGCGATCCCCTTCTTCCATTTCAGTCTAAAGTTAGGGTATCTCCTGAACAAGTAACACATGGAGATTTCCCTCCGTTAGTTCATATTCATGATGTAATGCACTGTATGTAATAATTATGGACGTTGAGCAGTTGTACTTACCAAAGAAAAATACAAATTCACAAGTTAAAACATACTTCAAAAATTTGCTCTGATACCACTAAAACATGTCATACCTTATCCCTCTGTAAAGCATAACATGATCCCATAGAATGCCTAATGAACTACCGAACTTCACCTACCGATAACTCATTAAGTACCCTACAAGGGATTTTAAAACAATTTTCTTATTTTTGATAAGTGGTGAGCATTTCTAATAAGTATTTAAAACATGTAATTAAGTTGAAACTAGTTGAAAATTTTGGCCCATTTTATTTTTTTTCATAAATTTTATAAAAATTTTGACAGAATTCTGTCTGTATTTTGAGAAAACAGTTCTTCAATACATGTAAAAAGTACTTCTAAAAATTCTTCTCAACCACCACTTCAATTTCACAATCAAACTCAATCCATTTCAATAACTCCACAATCATTTCAATCAATTTCTCAAGTTTAAAATTCAATAATTCTCAAAATGCTAATAAAAATAATTATAAAAATATTAAAATAATAAAATAATTTTTTTTAAATTATTTTTTTTAATAATATCTAAAATAATATTTTTATTCAAAAAAGTAATTTCAATCTTCAAAATTCAATGCCAAAAAAATCGTAAACATTGTTAATGCAGTCTAAAATTCATATTTAAAAAAAAAAAAAAAAAAAAAAGGCTAAACTAACTTGTCAACGAAGTTAATTATAATGGTAACGGACGACTTTGAAACGTCCAGAGACGACAACCATTTCATTGAACAAAAAGATACACAATCTTTTTTTCAAATACACGGAGGCCCCCCTTGGAGTTGAAGTTGAGAATTGAAATTTTTTTTTTAAATAATATCTTTTTCTAATGTATTTAAAAATATATTGAAAATAAGAAATTTAAATTTATATAATTATTAAATTTAAAAATTATTTAATGAATACATGCATTTTTTATTATTTTATTTTACATAAAATTATTCTATATTTTATAATTTCACTGATTCCGACACAACCAGTACACCACGCGCCACGCGGACTGCAAAAGTGCAACCTTTACAACTTTCAACTCGCGCCCACCAAAGTGCCCATCACCCGTATATTTTCCAGTCTAATTCCCTCAAAATTTCATTGTATTCCATATTACCCCTGCACAATCCCTACAATTTCATCCCTATCCCGCCAGACCGTTTTTCTCTACCACGTCCTGCCTTATGACCTGTTTGCCTATACCCTTACACTCGCTCCCCCACTCTCTCTCAAATTCACATTCTCACTCTCGTCTCCTTAATTTCTCTCAATTAACCCTAATTTATTTTCCATTCAGAACCCTAATTTCCCCCTCTTGTATGATTACTTGACTAGCCTCCAAAATCTCCGTAAAGCCATAGTTTTTTTTTTTTTGCCTTTGTAGAAAATTTTCCGACGAAAAGAATTCTTCAATTTCTGCTCAAGAATTGTCTATTCCCCTATTTGTGCTCCCTCATTTTGAACGAATTCAAACCCTAGGTAGATTTTCTTGGGGGAGTTTAGCAAATTCTGCGCAGGCTCAATAGAAACCCGCATGATAAAGCTCGGGTATCTGAGGCCGTTTCTGTATTTCTCATGGAGTCGAATCCCGTGATTTTCGATATCAGCTCTGATGAGGAGCCGGCCTTTAATGACCCCAGAGGTGGGGATGATGACCATGAATGGTTGACTGAACTCCTCGAGACCGTCGATAAAGAAAACGCCGATTCTGATGAGGTTCTGGTAGTGGGCGAGTATAATCCTACGAAACCCAAGTCAAAGTCTAAGTCATCGAAACCGGTGAAAGATGTTGACGATGATGATTGTGTGGTTTTGGACGGTGACCCAGATAAGCCAGTTGATGTCGTTGATGATGCAGCCAGCGATGGTGATGATGTGCTTGTTGTTGGACAAAAGGGACAGGTGTATATATGCACATTATTGTGAACTGGATTTTAAATTTTTACCACGTTCGGTGTTTGTGTTTTATGGTTATTTGGGTGGTGCGAATTTTCTTTTCTGATTGAATTTTGCAATCTTGGTTGCTTACAAAGTGAAGTAATGGAAAATTGAACTTCTGGTCGAGCTCTTTGGTGTTGATTTTCATTCCTAGGATATATAATTGCAGAGTAGAAAGAAAGTTGATTTGTTATATTGAGTTATGAGAAACTTTTTAGTAGTTTACTGTAAGTCCATGTTTTAATAGATTGCTGATGAATTATAGGTCCCCTCCACCTTTTTGTTTCAAGTCACTTACACGAGACCATAAAGTTTGTTTGGCACGGGTTTTGCTATGTTTTGCTGAGATGTGTTTTAGAATTTTATTTATGGCATTTGTGTTCCTTTTTTTGTAATATGACATGTGCATATTAGTTGGTATGGCTAGTTTAGGGAATGTATGTTAGAGCGCTTTATTAAGATTTTAAGCTTTCTTCTTGTTGATTTCTGTTTCTTGATGCTGTTCCATTCCATGATATTTAGTTATGTGATCAATTGAGTGTCCTGCTGGGAAGGTTTTTTACCATCTGAAGCACTTGTTCCTATTCTTCTTCTTTTGAGTACCGCATTTTGTTTGCTTATTTTATATAGGGAATCCAATTCAAGATTTTTTTTATTTGCCTTTTCATTTTTTTTTGAAATGCAACATTAATATGTGAGCTGTTACGTGGTGCATCCAGATATCAAGGATGATATTTGGCTAAACCTTCAACTTCCATTGTATGCTGGGAGTTTTATATGCAGCTCCTTTGCAAGGTGTTGGTATATGGCATGATTTGCGCTGTTCTATCCAATTATTTGTGAAGTGCTACATGTTATAGGTTTGTTGTTCTGTCAATTGGCTTGGATTTTCTGCAGTGAATAGGCAAACAAACCAGTTTAGTTAGAATTGGTAGCATCGTTCAGTTTGGATGACAAGTTGGAAGGACAAATCTTTGAAATTTACATTATATGGATAAATTTTATGTTAGTCTGTCATGTTTTTTAAACAGTTCGAATCTGCCAATCTCAACTACTGTTCTATTGATGACCCACTTTTAAAACCTCAGAAAAAGGTGATCATGTGGCTGAAGCATAATCAGATATTCTTACCTTGATATTGTTCCAAATCTTTGATATTAGTAGTGCACGTGCGATTGATATTATACGCAAGATATGGAATGCTTAAGGATATTTGAGGAGTACTAGTTTATATGGTTTTGAATGCTTTGCTTTATAATAATCGATGCTAAACCTTTTCTTATATTCCACTTCAGACTGATAATCTTTTGGCCTCATATGACTCTTAAGCTCCTGTTCTTGTTTTCTTCTACCTTTCATGTTTCTCACTTCATCTCATCTGTTTGGGATTGAAAGATCTAGTACTTATGTCTCTGATGCTTTTTCTAATTTTATTTTTATTTTTTGTTGCAGATTGCATGTAGAGACTATCCTCATCCGCGGCATCTTTGTGCTAAATTTCCTTTTGGTTCAACCCCACATGAAAGACACTGTGATTTGGTAATTTCACTTGTTTAAACTTGGGTCCTTTAAAGATATAGCATTTGTTGTTTACCATCTAATGGTTAACATTGTCCTACTCTGATTTCCTTCATTCCTGAATTGCAGTGCCACTGTTATGTCTGTGACTCAATTGCGCCATGTGCTCACTGGGGTACAGGTGTCTCCATTGTTGACCACTGTCATGCCACTGATAAACAGGAGATATGGAAAAGTCAGCGGCAAAGTTTCAGGCTAGGGAAAAATGCTTCAGTACTAGTTTCAAAATTTCCTGATGCTCGGCTTCCTGTGGCACCGCCCCAATTTAACCAAGTTGCACCTCTTGATATTATACAATTGGCACCCAACTCAGTGACACAAAATCAGATCTCCAGGCCCACTGCAATTCGTGCTTGCTCCTCTGCCCGATTGAATGCTCCAAATTTTATAAGCCAGAGTAGAAACAGACGACCAGGATGTGCTCAGGGTAGAAATGGATTCCTGCCTCACTCAGTTTCACGGCAGCCAGTCAGTATACATAATACTGCCGTTGTACGAAATAGAGGCCAACAATCTGTCTCCTCTAATACAATGTTTAAAAGGCCAGGAATCATCAGGGGTGCTTCTGCAATGAACCAGTCTATGTATGGTTCTGTAAACAAAATGAATTGTGCTCCAGCATCACATTATACTAGGAATAGTGTTTCAATGGCCAGAACAAATGCTAAAAATCCTTCTGGGTGGCAGGATGCTTTACCCAACATGGTTCCACATGCGTATGCTCATCCAAGCCCCTCCCAGCCCAACATGGGCAGTGCCACTTTAAACATGGTGCCTCCTCGACCTGAAGTGTATAGCCAGCCTTTTCCGCAGTCAAACCATGGCCAAAACATTTATCAGAATCAAAGTCAAAATGTCGTCAATTCGAGTTTTCCTGATTTTGACTATAATTGGATTAGCAACTTGAGTGAAAGCAATGAGCAAGTTTCAGCTGAAAATATCCATCCACATGCCACAGGGTCCAACAAAGAGCCCACATCAGTCGAGCAGTTTAGTTCCTACTATGCTGAAAACACCGAACTACACCAGAAGGACCATGATTATGAGAGCTGGTTGTTCGGCCAATCTGATGCAGTAGTCTCTGAAGATTGTGTTCCTGCTGATCTGAATGTCTTTTCTTCTGAACCTTTTGCTTTTGATGCAGGTATGCTTTGTTTCGATTTTGAAACATATTGGAATGGTCTGGCAAATGTGTAGCCACAATTGCTAATTGTGCTTATTGAAAGTTGTTAAAGCTGGGCCTTTTGCGTTTTGACAACAAAATCACTGTTGGGTACTGAAAAAAAAAAAGGAGCTTTTAAACTGTACAATCATTTTAGACTACAAGTGCACAAATTATCCATGAGACAAATGATTTTGTAGAGACTAGAGAGGATGACTGTTTTGTAGTCTTGTATTTTTATGGATACAGAAATCATGTGTTGGTCACTGCTCAATTGCCCGCCACCCAGCGCCCCACCCCACACACACACACACACATTTCTGTGATCGCACACACATATATATATATAATTCTGATAAATGAGGTTAAGCAAGTGTTAGAGAGACCTTTCCAGAATTCCAGTATTGTTTTGGAAGTAGATTGATCTTATGGTTTTACTCATCGCAATCAAGTATATTTCATTCTTTTCGCCCTTGAGTTGATTCAAAACTTGAAAGTTACAGAAGTCATCTAAAGCATAATTAATTTATTTGGCTTCTGATAGGACAATTCCTATCATTGGATTCCTTGATATTGGTGATCTTGTACAAAAATTGACCACCCGAACATTTGTCAAGCCATCTATAGTTGATGCTGATGGTAAATCAAAACTATCATCTCAAGTTGAAGAAGTTCTAAACTAGCATACTACATATGTGGCCTAAAACCGCATTCTCATTCCTAATGCACTATTCCAATAGACAATTTCGTGACTCCTTCATTAGAAACTGTAGATGTTCCTATGACCAGATTTGTTATGTGTGTTAAATTTTGTTTAGAATTAGAATTTTGTTCATAATTAGATGAATAGGTTCTGTGACTCCTTCATTATAACCTGTTCATTATAACCTGTTGAGGTTGTCATGAGCAAATTTGTTATATCTGCTAAATTTTGTTCAGAATTAGACTCAGATGAGTAATTCGTCTCATCTTCTGTTAAATCAGGCATTTTGACTGAAATGGCCATCTCTTGAGGTGGAGGATTAGGAGACATAAATTTTTTGTTTTAAAAATAATTTTAATAAAAAGTTAAAATTTTTATAAAAATAATGACTGGTAAAATATAGAACCATGTATTTTTGCTTTTCTCTTGTTTCTGAAAAAAATGAATATAAAATTTTCCTTCATTTTAATTTTTCACACTTCATCACTATTGAGACATGTGGAGAGACTAGAGAGGGAGGGATAGGGTAGGATGGAGAGAAGAAAAGAAAAAAAAATCAATTAATAAAATTTTGATATTTAAATTTTAAGGTCGCATATCTATCATTATGATTATATAAGTTGTTTTATATTTCAATTTTTTTAAAAGAAAAAAACAAATAGAAGTTGTCATGCTTTCAACTTCGACTTCGGTACAATGACAATTAAATTAGATTCATTTATATGTAAAATTAAAAAAAAAAATTAAATCTCCATTTGCATGTAACAGTATAGTAATTACACGATTAATTTTTATAATTTATCTCTAAATTTTATCTTATATTTTATTTCTATTTTTTAATTTCAATGAATTAATAAAAAATTTTTAAATTTTAACTTTCTTCATTGTGATGACATTTTTATTTTTTGAAATAAGTTTAAATAGTAATTGAAATGATCGTTTTTTTGAATGTAAGAAAAAAAGAGAAAAATATAATTTTATTATTTTTTAAAATTAAAAACTTACTATAGTAAATTATAGTGATTATTGTGAAATAAAATTAAAATTTATAATTTTTTTAATAATAAATTAAAATTATAAGAAAAAAATAAAATATAGAGTAAAATTCAATGATAAACTATAAAAAAATTAGCTGTATTTACAAACAACTAATTGAGAAGAAGGGGAAAATATATGTTCATAATACTAAAAGAATTTGTAAAATTTCTTTCACAAAATACTTAAATTCTTTATTTTTCCTTTTAAAAAATACCATAACTTATACATTTTTTAATAATCACAGTAATATACTGAATTAAGATTTTCTTCTATAATTACTTTATTACTTTATTTTTCTTTCTACAATATATGAATTGTTTTTATCATTTAAGGGCATTTATTTTTTATTTGATTTTAATAATGAAAATTTAAAATTTTAAGGTTTTAGAAATAGTTTTAATATTATTAAATTAAAATTTAATAATATTTAAATATAGTTATTGACAAAATAAGATATGCTTTCATTTTAACAAAGTAAGCATAAAAACCTCTTGGGTTAATTATAAAAATACCTCTAAAGATTTATTTTTAAAACACTTTGGACCTTATTATTTTAAAAATTAATACTTTTAATTCTTGTATTTGAAAATTAGAAGGTTTTGATAAATTAAAATATATTATATTCATTTATTTTGCAAAAAATATTTTTTTATATTTTTTACAGTTTTAAGACATTATCAAAATTAATTAATGAAAAATATATTTTTCTTATTGGAGGAAAAACCAAATCATTTTTTTTAAATAACTATTTCTTTCTAAAAGAAAAATCATTAATATATATATATATATATATATATATATATATATATATATATTTATATATATATAATTTAATATTATTTTTAAAAATTTTTATTGAAAATATTTTTTATAAAAAATATTTTTTTATATAAATTATTTTTTTGTTAAATAAAGAGTAAATTATGATTAAATTTTAGATTAGTGATTAGTTTTGGGATTAAAAATATTAATTTTGAAGTGGAATATGGTATATTTTAATATAAAATTTTTAGCAGTTAATTGGTTTTAATATAATATATTTATATTTTCTAAAAAAAAATTATATTTTCAGTGCAGAGCAGCCGCTCCGAGTTCGTGGCGTTGGCGGACAGCGAAAAAGAAGAGCAGAAGAGAAATGGCGCTGTGGCTGGAAACTGGGTCTGAACCCAAAACGGAAAGCGAGATTGCTGACCTTCAAGCTATCGCCGCCATTAAAGAGTCTGCTGCTCTTGAACTTAAGGTCATCTCTCTCTCTCTCTCTCCCTCTTCTCTCCCCATCGGCTATAGATATATTCTCAATTCAAGCCTACCATTGTCCAGTACTATTTCTGGGTTTGAGTTTGTTTACGATGAAATTTTTATTATTCTTTTTCTCTATTCGAAGGAACACAGCAATTCATCATTATAGGTTAATAGATAGTCATGCTTAGAAGTTCAACATCCGGAGGATTAAAAAATTGGTCCTGTTGGTCTTTGCTTTGCTTTATGTAATCAATTTGATCTGAAAGCTTTTTTTTTTTTTTTTTTTTTTTGCTTTATCAAAATTTAAAGCAAAATTGCTATAGGGCCAATGCTTGTACTGGTTGGACGTGTAGTAATAATTTGAGTGACTGCCACAAGTAGAATGCTTTTACATTCTTTGCACCGTTTATATTTTGGTATTTTGGGGGGTATCCTGTTACACATCAGACCTGCACACCTTTGAAACTCAAGATAACCAGAGAAGAAATAGATTGGATGAGAAAAGAAATAGAACCAGCTAACATCTTTCAACTGCTCAACTATCACAGGCCACCCTGACTATTTTATTCCTTCCACATACAATTACAGCCCTGATTCTCCTTACTAGTATTCATTACATATCCTTAATGGGTAATCTGGAAATGTTTGTTATTTGGCTGAGAATTCACCTTGGATCATGTTTTGGAATAATTGAAATTACCCATCATTTTTAATTTACTTGTTTTTTCTTCAAGTCATTGTGCCTTTCATGATTTTCCTGTCTATCTTACAGGAGCAAGGTAATAAGTATGTCAAGATGGGTAAAAAGCATTATTCTGATGCTATTGATTGTTACACAAGGGCAATAAATCAGAAAGTTTTAAGTGATTCTGAAAATTCGATTATTTATTCAAATAGAGCGCATGTGAATCTATTGCTAGGCAATTATAGACGTGGTCTTACAGATGCTGAGGAGGCAATTAAACTGTGTGCAACTAATATCAAGGTAGTTATTTCTTTCCTCATGTTCTTAGCCACGCTTAATTTGTAAATTAAAGTCTTATGATCTTTTGTTCTATTGTGTGTCTGTTGGTTCAAAAAGGCACTATATCGAGCTTCCAAAGCATCTTTGTCCTTGAATATGTTGGATGAGGCAAAATCTTATTGTGAAAATGGACTAAAGCAAGATCCAAATAATGAAGAACTTAAAAAACTTGCTAAGCAGATAAATTCATTGAAGATGGAACATGATAAGCATGAAGCTGAAGTTTCCAAGGCTGTATCAGATGCTAAGGTTTGATACTTGTAGTTTGGAAACAAATGTCTATTTATATTGATGTAGAGATTCACATCTTTTGCTTTGATGAAACTGTCAGGACCTTCTTTCTGCAATTGAAGCTAGAGGCTTGAAGATTGGGAAGGCTATCTTTCAAGAGCTTATTGGATTAAGGAAACCGGTAATCAATAAAAATAAAATTATTCACTGGCCAGTTCTTCTTCTATATGCGGAGGTTATGTCCAGTGACTTTATTGAAGACTTCTGTGAAACGGACATGTTTTCAACTCATCTTGACATGATATCCTTTTTTCCCCCCAATGTGATTATTTTAGCTCTTAAATCCTGTTTGTTAATTAATTCGACATTTGACGTGCTGTGGCCATAATTCATTGCTTGTATGATGTCCTTAACTTTCTTACATGTTTTCAGAAGGCTGTCCACCATTACCGTGGGATACAGAAAACAATTATACTCGTGAAGCTGTTGAACTCTACTATGAGGTAAGCTTTGATATATTTTCCTTATTTGGTTGGCTTTTGTTTCTAAATATGTAATCTATAAAATTTAGAAAAGAGCACTCTGAACTCTGAAGGGTATATTGTGTCAACATTAATGCAAACAAGTTCCCTTGATTTCTCGGTAAGTTACCCAAAAGTGTAGTCAAGTTACCTAGAATATTGTTAATTTACCTTCCTGTTTGGTAAGTTACTACAATACCTATTGTGTTGTCATTGCCAAGCAGCAGTTTGTACCATTATCTCTTTCATATTTCCTCTTCATTTCTAACTCCCTTGTTCTTGATTAATCAGGCTGGTTCTACAATATGTCTATCCAAGTCGAAAATTCTTCATTGTTTACTAGAAGGGACTGCAGGTGCTAATGCAGCAAGTGTTGGAGAAGAGAAGGAAGCATTTGAGGATTCTACTGATGGCAACTCTACTGGTAGTATGTTTTCTAATATCCTCCATGTCAAGCAACTTTTATCACTTTTTTTTTAAATTTTAAATTATCTTTTTTATCACTTATACTCTGGCAATCCATGTTGGAGAGTGAAATGCATCTTGTTCTTTTCTTTTCTTTTCTTTTCTTTTTCCCCAAGTCATAGCCATTTATTTTGCTGCTGGCCTTTGCTTCTGAAGTTCTACTCTGCCTCTATACATAAGATTTGGGACAGCTGTTTATATTTTTATTCTCTCTCACTCTCTCCCTCTCTTTGTTATGATTTTATAGTTACTAATTAGTTTTGGTATGCTATGAGCTAATCACTTCTGGTAAGCAAAAAAATTGAGATCTTGGGCGTGCTAACAGAATGTATTACATGCTTATTAACCTGAACTTCCTGTATTTATATTCTTAGGCACAGGCTCTTCAAAATGGGTAAAAGTAAATGAAAAGAGAACACTTCATGAAGTTCTGAAGGAACGCGACTTTGTTATCCCAGGAATTCCAGGTCTGCATTCAGTTCCTTGGTAAAGTTTTTATGCAGGTGTAAGATTCTTTTATATGCCTTATTGGAAAATTCTTTTATATGCCTTATTGGTTGTTTTTCTTTTACAAATTGGCACATATGCAGTTTTTTATGTCGTTTCTAAAACCTCCAACTTCTATAAAAAGTTCAAAGCTGGTAAATGGGCTCTTCCACCATGAGAAGGTTGTGTTCAATAGCGTAAGTAGTGCAGCTTGGTTCTCTTCCAGGCAAGCTTTCTTGACAGCACCTGAATACATAGAAACCAAATGTTAAGTACCTGAAGCACCCGTGTGCATCTGTTGGGAAGGAAAAGCAAATTTATTAAAGCAACTTTTTTTCTTTTTAATTTTTTATTATGATCCACTGTTTTTGTGTTACAAAAAAAAGGAAAATTCTATATTTTTTGGGTTTATGTAGTTGATTCAGTTTCCTTCTCTATTGTTTATATGAAGAGAGTTTAAAGAGTAGTATTATCACATGTTAGCACTTTGTACCGTAAATTCAATGTTATATACTCAACTCAATTCAACTAAGCCTTTATCCCAAAAATTTGGAGTTGGCTATATGGATTCTCTCTCTCCACTCTAAACGATTTTGAGTTAAATTCTTGGAAATGTGTAATGCTTCTAGGTCATGTTGTACTACTCTCCTCCAAGTCAGTTTAGGTATACCCCTTCCTTTTTTTCTTTCTATCCTCTAACCTAATCTGCTCTACTTGTCTAATTGGAATCTCCGTATGTCTGCGTTTCACATGACCAAATCACCTCAATCTCCCTTTTCTCGATTTATCCTCAATTGGCACCACTCCTACCTTTCTCTAATACTCTCATTACGGACTTTATCTAGTTTAGTATGGCCACTCATCTACCTTAACATTCTCATCTCCGCAACTTTTATTTTAGACATATATGACTTTTTCAATACCCAACACACTACCGTATAACATGGCCAGTCGTATGGCTGTATGGTAAAATTTTCCTTTCAACTTATTGGGAATCTTGCGATCACATAAAACTCCCATGGCATGTTTATACTTCAACCATCTGGCTTTAATCCTATGACTAACATCCTCTTCACATCCCCAATCTACTTGAATGATTGAGTCGAGATATTTAAAGTGATTACTTTGGGACAGTACTACTCCATCTAAACTAACTATTTCCCTATCAATTTGCAATGTATGTATTCTGTCTTCATTCAACTTAACTTAAGGACTCTAGAGTACTTCTCCAAAGCTCTAACTTTTTATTGACTATATCATCCGCAAACATCATGCACCAAGGGATACTTTCTTGTATTCAATTCAATGTTATATAATAAGTATAATAAATGAAATGATCGTGAATAATAAGTACATATTAAAATAAGCTTCAATAAAGTACATAACAAAATAAAAATAAATATATTTTTTTTAACAAAAGGTTAAAGTTAAAGGGGTGTCTATATAAAGCTTAAACTCATATGAGGATGAGTTTATTCACTATTAGATTGACTTTTTACATATAGATTTGTGAATTCTCTCTCTCTCTATATATATTTTAATTAATTTTGCACATATCTTGACACAAATATTCAATCTAATAATAGTTAAACTCGTTCTCATATGAGTTTGGACTTATATTAGATGTACCCAAGTTAAAAAAAAACAAAAGAAAAAGACATCGTTTTTTATTGCATATTATTTATATACATACTCATAATTTATTTTTTTTATATGTAATTTTTTTATATATAACAATAACACAATATTATCATAATATTATTATAATATATTAATTTTAATAAATATTAAAGTTTAATTTTCATTGTTATAATACTAAATTGGTTTCCCTATTTTGTTTCTAATGAAAATTTATTTGTATTTTTTATTTTTTTATATGCACGTTTAATTCATGTCCTAATTTTTATATATTTAGCTTGTTTCTCTAAAATAAAAAAAAAAAAATAACAAGAGCAATTATTATTATTATCTTTGCACAATTTTTTGAAGAAAAAAATTTACCATAAATTAGTAGATGATGATTGCAATCTCTTCTATATTATATTAATTATAATACAATTTTAACCATTTTATTTTTGCATTTTTTTTAAGAAAAAAAATACTAACGTAATCATTAGATGATGAATGTCAATTAACTTTTAAATTTTCACGTTAATCTTTAATATAAAATAAATAACTCTATTTTAGTTTGAAGGAAAATGCAGTCCTCCTCAATCAATTAGTTTAAGTTTTTTTTTTTTTTTTTAATTTTAAAATTTTTCTATTTTACTTAAAATATATTAATTTTCATTATCATAGTACTAAACAAGTCTGTATATAAAAATGATGTAATATATAAGAGTTATTAAAATTTATTATTACTAAAAAAATAGATATTTTCTATTAGTTAAAAATTAATCATTTATTTTTTAAAATTCATAAAAAAAAGAGGTAGCTTTTTTTTTCTTTTTCCAATAAAATTATATTTATATAATCTTGATTTAACTAAATTTTTAATCTTAATATTACTCAAATATTTGATTTTTTTCAAATTACTCAAAACTAAGTTAAAATCATAGAAGAGATCATCTACTTTATTTATAAAGCTATTCATTTGAATTTGAATTTTATTTTTATTTTTATTATCTTTAAAATTTAAATTATAAAATGTTTTAGAAAATTAAGAATATTATGTATTATTATTAATAGAATTACTCATACGTAAAATATGTATAAATTTCCTCCCATTAATGCGTTATATATATTAATTATATATTACAGATACCAATTATAATATCATATTATAAATTAATTACAAAAATAATATGTTAATAGAAAAAATTAAATTATATATTATTTTATTTATTAATATATTCTCTTATTATTTATATTTTTCATGTATTATACTAAAGAAATAAATTTTAATAATCAACCTTAGAAGAAAAAAAGGCTATAAAAAACAAATTTAAATTTCAATAGAGTATTCATTTTTTTTTTTGAAATATAAAAATTACCCAAAAAGGTAAATTTTTGGCTTTTTAGTTAATTTTTTAAATAAAAATCTATCAAATTAAAAAAAAATGTGCATTTCTCACTTTTTTGGCAATTTTTTTTTTAAATCGACGTAAATTTATTTGAAAACATGAAATCAAGGATTTCTTTTACAAAAAAGAGAATATCATTTTCTCATTTTAGTTTTTTTTAACAAAATTTTATTTTGAATTGTAATAAAAAAAAATTAATGAAGTATAATTTAAGTATAAGCAAAAATAAAAATTTTAAATTTATATATATTTTAAAATTAATTTAAATAATAAAATTTTAAAATAAATTAATTCTTAATCAAAATACTTTAAGAAATCAAAGGGAAAGCAACTACGTAGAGTTTCAAACATAAATATGAAAACCGCGTCTAGGGTTGTGCAGTTTTCTGTTTTAACCAAAAAACCGAACCAAACAGATTAATTTGGTTCAATCGGTTCGGTTCGATTTATAATTTTGATAATTTCGGATTAATCGATTTGGTTCGGTTATTTTCATAAAAAAATAAAAAAAATCGAACCGAACCGAAATTATTAATATATATAGGAAATAAAAAAATCGAACCAAATTGAATCGAATCGACTCGAATCAAACCGAAATCAAAGAAAACCGAACCGAACCTTAAGATTTTTGAGTTTTGATTTCTAATTTTTTTTGTTTTTATGTTTTTATTATTTAGATTTAATGTTAAAAATATGAAATTTTATAAATTTCGATTTGATCTGTTTAAAACCGATTTATCGGTTCGATTCAGTTCGATTTTCTTTTATCAATTGGTTCGGTTCAGTTTTTAAAATTTTTTATTTTCGATTTTCAGTTTTATCGGTTTGGTTCGGTTCGAAACTAAACCGACCGTTTGCACACCCCTAACCGCGTCGTAGAAATCATGCTTTCCAATGAAAACCTCTATGGCACCCTCCCATCTGAACTCTCTACCCTCTCGCACCTCCAAATACTCTATCTCCAGCAGAACCATCTTTCCAGCTATGTAGCTTATTCTAATCCAAAGTATTTGATTTGATCGCCTGTAGTGAGTTGGAATCCTTATCTTCTTCATAAGAGAATATGAACATACTAATTTTTCTTATTAAATTTTTGCTCAGGCCATATTCATTATAGATGAGATTTATGGTCCACTCATTTTGTGTATACAGTTCATTTGATAACGATCTTATATTATATTGTATTTTATTAGTCAAACTTTGAATATTGGTTGCACCCTTTTTGTTTTTCTCTCTTTTTCAATTTGTTGCTGCAAATTTCTTAAGAGTTGAGTCTTGACCTCAAACAACACGCTATGACTCTCTGCTTCCACCTCAGGCTCAGCCTCTGCCTTTTAAGTTTTCTTGTTACTCTCTGTGTTTCGAAAACACACTGGTTCAGTTCTTCACCTGGCATCTTCTCTCCCACGCAATGCTTCACCCATTCTTTTCTCTGTCATTCCTGTCTCTCCTTTTTTCTACTACCATAGCAGATGACTCCATCGCCATGTCAAAGCTAGCCACTGCCCTCGACCTCAGCGTCCCCAAGAGCTGGGCCACCGATAACAACGCTGAATACTGCAACTGGAATGGGGTCCGATGCGACGCCTCCAACCGCGTCGTAGAAATCATGCTTTCCAATGAAAACCTCTATGGCACCCTCCCATCTGAACTCTCTACCCTCTCGCACCTCCAAATACTCTATCTCCAGCAGAACCATCTTTCCGGTCCTCTCCTTTCTCTCGCCAATCTAAGCTTGCTCCAAGAACTACGTCTTGAAGATAACAGCTTTAGTTTTATCCCTCAAGGCTTCTTTCAAGGGCTTACCAGCTTGACTGACTTTCGCATAAGCCAGAATACAAATTTAGATCCTTGGACTATCCCTGTTCATTTTGCTGAATCTGGAAGTCTAATAATTTTCGAGGCAACTCAAGCTAACATTGAGGGGACTATACCTGACATGTTTGCCTCGCTTCCAGGATTGCAGAATCTGGACCTAGCTTACAACAATTTGACAGGAACTTTGCCTGCATCATTTGCAAATTCAGCAATCCAGAACTTGAGACTCAACTACCAGCAGATGGGGTTGTCAGGTACCATTGATGTTCTATCGTCGATGACACGGTTAAATCAGGTTTGGCTCATGGGGAATCAGTTTACTGGCTCAATTCCAGATTTCTCAAAATGCGAGTTTTTGTTCGATTTACAGCTAAGAGAAAACAAGTTTACAGGGATTGTGCCAGCCTCCTTGATAACACTTCCTCGTTTGCTAAATGTTTCTTTATCAAACAACAAACTGCAAGGTCCTGTCCCCAAGTTTCCAAGCCATATTTCGTTACATAGCGATGCTAATAATTTTTGTGTGGCAACTCCTGGTGTTCCTTGTAATCCACAGGTGAAAACAATGCTGGAAATTGCAGGTGCTGTGGGATATCAGGAGATACTGTCCGATTCTTGGCGAGGAAATGACCCTTGCAGTAATTGGGAATTCGTTACCTGCGAGGAACAGAATATTAGCACCATCAACTTTGGAAAGCAACATTTTTCAGGAACTATATCTCCAGCATTTGTCAATCTTACAGCTTTGACGAATTTGTATCTGAACGATAATAATTTGACAGGTTCCATTCCTGATAGCTTGACAAAATTGACTCAACTCAAGGTTCTTGATGTCTCCAATAACAATCTTTATGGGAAAATCCCAGCCTTTTCATCTTCAGTGAAGTTGATTGCAAGGCCAGGGAATCCCTCCCTTGGGATAGACACAGGTTCAGGTGGGAATTCTACTCGAAAAGGAAGTAGAGGTAATTGGGGGCCACGGAATCCCTCCCTTGGGATAGACACAGGTTCAGGTGGGAATTCTACTGGAAAAGGAAGTAGAGGTAATTGGGTATTGCCATCTGTAATTTCTGGTGCTTTTATTGCTGTTATCTCCTTCATTGCTTTTGGTTTGTTGGTGCTGTTCAAGTATAATGGGGTGTCAAGGAAAGTGAACCATCAGGAGAATATGACTGCACAAGCCAAGCAAAAGAATTGTCATGTTATTGGGGGACATGCTGATTTTTCGATGCAACTTATTCGACAAGTGACCGATAATTTTAGTGAGAACAATATTTTGGGTAAGGGAGGTTTTGGTGTGGTTTATAAAGGTGAATTGCACGAAGGAACTAAAATTGCTGTGAAGAGAATGAAAGCTCCAACAATGGCTAACACGAAAGGAATGAATGAGTTTCAAGCTGAGATAGCAGTGCTTTCAAAAGTAAGGCACAGGCACTTGGTTTCTCTTTTGGGTTACTGTGTACATGGCATTGAGGGTTTCTTGGTCTATGAGTACATGCCTCGGGGGACTCTGGCACAACATTTGTTTGAATGGCGTGAACGCGGATACCCTCCTCTTACCTGGAAGCAGAGGGTCAGCATTGCACTGGATGTGGCGCGAGGAGTGGAATACCTGCACAGTTTAGCTCAACAGAGTCTAAGTTTCATTCATAGAGATCTGAAGCCTTCAAATATACTTCTTGGGGATGATATGAGGGCTAAGGTCTCTGACTTCGGTTTGGTTAAAAATGCATCAGATGGAAAGAATTCTTTGGAGACAAGAGTGGCAGGAACATTTGGCTATCTTGCACCTGAATATGCTAGTAAGCGAAGGCTTAAATATTTTCAAGATGCTGAATTCTCTTCCTTTATCCTTATATGCTTCTCCATTCCAGTCTCTATAAAAAATTTTCCTGTGGCCTGCAAAAATTTTGAATTATGTTGCACTAACGAAGTTTTCAGTTTTCTTTGTTCTAATATGAAATTATTTACTGGACAGAAACTGGAAAAGTGACAAGGAAGGTGGATGTTTATGCATTTGGAGCAATTTTGATGGAGATGATTACAGGTAGAAAAGCAATAGATGACACAATGGAAGAGGAAGGGTGGATGCATATGCATTTGGTGACATGGTTCCGCGAGGTCCTGATAAACAAGGAGAACATCTCAAATGCAATTGACCAAGCCATCAATCCAGACGAGGAGACCTTAGGGAGCATTTGCGTAGTGGCTGAATTAGCAGGGCATTGCACCACCCCTAACCGCGACCAAAGACCAGACATGGGCCATGCAGTCTATGTCTTGGCACCTCTTGTAGAACCGTGGAAACCTGCCAGCCAGGAAGAAGAGGATCAACACACTTTTGAAGTTCCACAATGTATCTCTTGAACTTGGAAAACAACATATAGGAGTGTAGTACCCTTATGCTAATGCTATTCAGGCATTAACTAAAACTTACAGGATAACATTTAATTCTTAGTTTTTTAACTTTTTATTAAACACATTTTAATCTAAGGCAGAAGAAACAAAATGGATTGAAACTTCAAAACATTTCAGAGAACTACTACATCATTTAATTGAAATTAAAAGAGTTCACTAGCATATTTATTATGAATTATAAAATATAATTTCATTTTTTAATTAATCATTTTTATTAATCTTATGAGTTAATAAGTTTGTATATATATATATATATATAATGTAAAAATACAAATAAAGAGGGTGTTTTTATTTTTATGAATAAGTATTTTCGAATTTATTTTGAAGTTTGATGACATATTTTAATGACGACTAACTTTCATAACTTATAAATATCAAAAGTTAGCTTTTGCAAATTCAATTGATAACTTTCGTTTTTTTTAATTAATATTTTATGATAAATTATTTAGTATTTTCAAGGTATATATAATTTCTTTCATATGTATAAATCTCTGTTTATTTAACAGAAAATATTTTTTTTTTAAAATATTTTCTATATTTTTTTTAGTGTTTAGCACTAAAAAAAAATTAATAAAATTTTCTGATTAAATAAAAAATTAAATTATTTTTAAGAAAAATTACCGCATTTCTCTTGTTCTTATTTTCTATCTCAGCTGCTATTTTTCCTACACTTTCCTTCTTCTCAGTTGCCAATCAATCTATTCTTTTATTCTTCTTCTCCTCCTGAGCTCAGATGAGAACAGGTCATGACACTAATCATGGTAAATTCATCACTCCCTAAATCTGCAAAAACAGCAAATTGCCACTCTCGTTTCTTCAAGAACAATATCGTAATTGGACATGGCTATATCCCAGCTGTTCAAACATTATCCTGCTGTCAAGCTCCCATGAACAGGTTTTTAGATTTAATGAGATCAGCACTTAATAGCATTTTACTCATTTCTTCATTTCTCTCAAGATCTTCATTTCTCCATTTAATTGTCATTCGCTTCTGTTTTCCTCTTCCCTAGTCTCTCTGGGCTCATCACGCGGCATGCATCATCCTAGCTTCAGTCGTTCTTCGATCGCTTCTGTGTTCTTCCTCTGCCATCGCATGCACGTTGGGATTGGCTTTCAAAGTTCAGTGGTTTATCCCCTCTTCTAGTGTCACATGCGCCTCTAGTACTCCACAGAGGAAGAGAATACAGCTGGTCCAGGACGAAATGGAAATCCTGTTGATTGCTGCCGCTTTTGTAAGATTGTTCGATTTAACAAATTCCTTGATTTTGTTAACTTTACTTTTGAATTTCTTATCTTTTAATTTCTTAGCTTTGGTTTTTATTGTGTTAGTTTTGATTGTGCTTTTGTTTTCTGATTGTTTGCATCCTGTTGTGTAATCTGGATACCAGAGAGAATGGTTGAATCGACCGACCGAACCAAACTGAATAAATAAACATCAAATCAATTTGATTTGATTTGTTTTTATGTATAATTCAATTCAGTTCCGGCTCAAAATTGAACCAATCAATTGCACAGCCCGCTTTGTGATATCCAAGAATCTGCATTAAAAAATATCAGACAAAGAATTCATTTATCACTATTACAACAGTGACAAATGATGAACATGCATTCAGCTGCATATCCATCTCACCTCCACGCCAAACCTCAAAATCAGGCCAATCTTTTAATAGGTTAAAGCACGCACTTTATTACAAGACACTTATGGGCAATAGTCACATTATGCACTTTGTGTCCAACAAAAAGGGGAAATTGAAGCATTCCGTTCCACAAAACACTTGAGGGAGGCTTTAATAGATAACCTTAGACAGATAACACTTGAGCAATCCTTAATAGACAATAACCTTACACTTGGGTACTAAGCACACACCGGAGGCAACCCCCTTCATGCATCAGATCAAATGCCTTGTTGATCTCCCCAAGAGTCAAATTATGGGTGATGTACTCATCCACCTTAATTTCCTGTAATATGAGCAGAATGGATAGGGGCAACTCTGTGAGCTACATTGTTGGAGATATAAAACAAATTAAGATATATATATTGTGCAGGCATCACAGAATTACCTTTTTCATGTATTTGTCTACAAGCCAAGGCACCTGTGAACGGCTCTTGAAACCACCAAAAGCAGTTCCTTTCCAAACACGGCCAGTCACCAACTGGAAAGGACGAGTGGATATCTCCTGACCTGATGCTGCAACACCAACAATAACCGAGGTCCCCCAGCCCTGAAAATTTCCAGGCATATCAAAAGTGTTCTGCAGACCCACAAATGGTTTTGCCACCAGTTAAGGCACTACTTACCTTGTGACAACATTCCAAAGCAGACCTCATCACAGAAACATTTCCAATACACTCAAAACTGTAGTCAACACCACCATCCGTGAGATCAATGATGACTTGCTGGATTGGTTTATCATGGTCCTTTGGATTCACAAATTCAGTTACTCCGAAATTCTTTGCTGCACAGTGAAATTTACAGAATTAAGTAAACAATATAAATACGACAAATTCCGAACAGGCACCATCCCTTCCCCCATCTCCCTTCTCACCAACAAAAGAACATAAAAGCAATAAAGGTAACAGAAAAAGGAAGAAGATCAATCAACAATAACTGAATTATGATCTCCTCATCCCAAGCATGCAGCAGAGACAAGCACCATTTTTTATAATGGAAAATTTGTTTAAGAAAGAGGAAGTTTTGCAAATTTATATGTGGGCACTGCAGAATATTAAATGGAAGTAATAAGTAGAATATACCTCTATCAAACTTCTTGCTGTCAATATCTATTCCAATTATTCGTGAAGCACCAGCTACTTTTGCTCCCTCAGCAACCTATCAAATCACAGATGGTCAAAATTAAAAAAACGTCAGCACAGAGACGATTGTTCTATTATCTGGACATAAATATACAAAACACAGAGAAAGAGAGAGCTAGATGCCCGTGTGTACAACTTACTGCAAGACCAACTGTTCCAAGGCCAAAGATAGCAACAATAGACCCAGCTTCTACTTTTGCAGCGTTCCAAACTGCCCCAAGGCCTGAACAAAAAAAGTGTTACAGATTTCCGTGTAAATACATCACAAGTTGCTCAAAGAATTTCATTTGCTAGGAAGCTGAAGATGAAAATGACAACAAAACAAGAAGAAGCAAAGATGTAATGGAAGAGTAGAAACAAGCTACAGGTTACAATTGCATTCGCTTTTCTTCCCCCTCAATCATATAAAGGTGCATAAATCATGAATATCCTTAGGTACATCCTCGTCATATTTCTCTCATAAACTTCAATAGTCAAAACCCCCTTAGAGGCTTCAACCAGCGCAATAACATAAACCAGAAACAAACAAGGCCATACATTGAAATGGTGCTAAATATTATTAACTGATAATAATGTGTGTGTGTGTGTGTGTGTGTGTGTGTGTGTGTGTGTGTGTGTGTGTAAGCTTTTCAGAAACTTAGTTGAGGACTTTTAAATTTAAACCACAAATACCATACCAGTACATTACAGCTGAAGAAATCAACATATTAGCAACTGATTTCATCAAATGCTTCCATATTCTCAAATTAAGTAGCAATAATAGAATCCTAAACTGATGACCAGCGGGATTGCAAGTGATGAACCAATATTAGGGTAATACTTGATAGGTAACTTGAGTAGTTTTCTCTGAAGATAATGATGACAAGGGAAAAAAATTCTGACAATAAAAGAGGAAAAAAGCTTGGTACAAATAGTTTAGGCTTGAGACAGCAATCTTTTTGCCAATTGATAAGATGTTGTGTTGTAGTAAAAAGTAACCCATTCAGAATGCTAAATACAGTAGTGGAATAACCTTGGTAAAGTAAGCAATTATTAGAAATCATTACCAGTAGGAACACCACAGCCAAGAAGACAAACTTTCTCCAAAGGAGCTTGGGGATCAATCTTTGCAACACTAACATCATGTACAACTGTGTACTGGCTGAATGTTGAGGTTCCCATGAAATGGTAAATAGGCTTTCCATTTATAGAGAACCGACTCTTACGATCATTCATCATGATTCCAACACCTGTAGCTGCACGAACCTTGCCACAAAGATTTGTCTTCCCTGATCTGCAAAATTTGCATTCTCTGCATTCTGCCTGGTAACAAGGGATGACATGATCACCCGGCTGAACCTCAGTCACGCCTTCACCAACACTTTCTACAATCCTGAGCCAAAAATTCAACCATATCTCCCTTTTAGGAAAAGATCGTACAACCCATTTAATGTCAAATGATTTGCATGATATACATACCCTGCAGCCTCATGACCAAGGATACAAGGGAAAAGGCCCTCGGGATCCTAGAATGCAGATAAAGTCAGACAGCAGGTAGCAAAATCAAAAAGTTGAGAACAAAATTTAAAAATAAATAAATAAATACACAGTTACTTTTACGTTGAAAAAGTTCCCATGTCAAAACCAAAGTGAAAGGCCAGATTTATACAAAAGAAAAAAGAAAGCCCTCAAAACGCATCGTAGTGTACAGGCTTGTAGGGGTTCCCCATAGGTCAAAGTAATTGCTAAATGTTTATCTTAATTGCATTTCAAGCTATCACCGCAGATAATCACATCTCAGATGATCAACATTCAAGAACGATTTTCTTTTCTTCTTTTTTCACCCCCAAAAATGTAGAATGATGAGCACCATTTTCTGTAACAGAACCATAATTGACAATGATCGGCCAGTAAATAAAATTATCAGAAACATGAAGTGCAATGCCTGATAATATGACCCAGTTACCAATAAAATTGCATCACACACCCCCCCCCCCAACCAAAAAAAAAAAAAAAAAAATCCAACACTATAGAACACCACCACCACAATTCATTAGAATTCAGTTATCCAACAAATCAGGAAGAAACCAATACAGCACAAAAAGCATTCACATATAAATAAAAGTATATCTAAGTGTGTATCTATACCTTTCCACTCCAAGTGTAAGCGTCGGTATGGCAAAGAGCAGTGAAGAGAATCTGGACTCGGACCTCACCGGCCTGAGGCGGAGCTACCTGCACATCCTCTATGACCAATGGCTTAGTGGGCTCCCACGCAACAGCAGCTTCATTCGAAATCCAAACAGATCAAACAAACCAAATCACTAGGGTTGTATAAACAGAAAAAAGACACACAAAACACATTAGAACAGAGAGAGTAAGTACCTTTGCAGGTGATAACCTGACCCTGAGTAGCCATGGATGAGAGAGAGAGAGAGAGAGAGAGAGAGATGATAAAGGAGTGGAATGGGAGATTTTGAGAAGAATTGGGGGGTTGGTAGTGACGACAATTATAGAAATGTTATGGGAGAAAAAAATTGATTGTGGAGCTCTTGTTTCCTTCCATGGACGTGGACGTGCGTATGTGAGTGCGGCACGGTGACGGTGGGTTTGGGTTTGGTTAGCTCCATAGACTCTCTGATATTTAGTGGGCTCATAACTGCCTGTTTGGGCTTCCTAAACCGTAACAAAGTTGTGCAACTTAGCCTAGCCTCTGCCTTTGCCACATAGCTTTGCCACATTTTTAAGGCATAATTTTTTTTATTAATTTTCATGTTTAAATTGAACAAATTTAATTTTTCTTAATTTAAAATATTTTATTTAAAAAATAAAATTCAAATATAATTTTATAAAAACTCAATTGAATTCTTCTCTTATAAATAATTTATTTCAAATGAAACCATTAGAAATTGTGTTAAATATGATCAATACAATACAATAGGAGTTAATCACAATATGATTTTTTTTTTTCATTTTAGTTCCATTAAACGTAAAATAACCTATTTAGTTCAGTGATGATATTCATAAATAAAAATAATTTTAAATATTTATTAAACATTCACATACGAAAAAAGCTTAAAAGTCGAAAAAAAAGTCGACTTTTAACGAATTAATTAACGCTTTGTTAATGTAAAATAAGGTTTTTTATAATTTTTTAAGCGTTTGAGAGGAAGATTAAGTTTTTTTTTTTAATATTTGGAGGGTTTTTTTTTTATATACAGGTGAGGGAGAGAGCTCAAAACAAACAAACGGATTATACCGAAGATCAAATCACTCTAGGCCAAGAGATGCCATGACTGTTCCAACGCAATAGATCAATAACCAAGGATATGATTGCCTAGTTCATTAGCCAACTCCTCAGCAACCCCATTAGCTTCTCCATAGCAATGTTGCAAAACAACATGCCAAGGTCTCTTGAAAAAACTATGGCACTTAGAAATCAGATTCAGAAATCGCAAATTATGATCCTTCTCGGCAAATGGTAACTGAAGGACGGCCTTGGAATAGAGCTCCACAACCAATCGACGATAGCCTAACTCCCATGCCAAAGAGAGACCATGAACAAGAGCATGAAATTCAGCTTGCATCGAATTACAAATGCCCAACGGAATCGTGTAATCACAAAGCCAACCACCCATATGATCACCAAGAACAACATAGCCACCTCCTACCCGGGTTTAAAGAGAAACATTTTTAACCACTAAATTAATGAGTTAGCAAGAATATATTTTTGAAGATAAAAGCTGGAGTTTTATTACATTGGGCCAACAAAGGGTAAATGAGCACTTAAAACAAGTAGCAATCGTAGCAAGTGAGAAGGAGATTACACATGATTGAAAGGCAGCAAATCAAATGTGGAGGAAAGACAATTGAGTAGTTGAAGATGGAGATAGAGATACACAAGAAGTGTGGAATTGGAGATGGAATTGTGGAATTGTGGATTCATTGTTACGACATCTTTTTATTGCCTTACAAATGGCAACACCATGGCGACAACTTTCGACATATCCACCAATTCTATTTTATTTTTTTAATATCAAAATTTTTTTAAGGAAATCGAAGATTGAAGACTCTTCCTAAATCTATTTTTATGATTCAATTTAATATCAACTTTTTAAATTTAGTTTTACCACATATATTTTAGATAATTTGTAAATTACTTTCTAATGAATGTTGAAAATTACATGTCGATCCTTTTTTATAAGATATAATTTAATTTTAATAATTTAATTATATTAATAGATTAATGTATACTGCTTAAATTAATCACTAACTCCATTGATTCAATTAATTTTTTTCAATTTAAAATAATTTAATTTTTAAAATTTTATTTTATTAACATACATTAAATAATTATTCGTTTTATATTTAAATAATTATGTATTTTATAAAATATTAAATATTTTTATAATCATAATTATTTCAATATAAAAATTTAAAAATATTTAATTTGATAATATGCTTTTAAAATAATAAAAATGTTAGCTAGCTTGCCACATGAAATGGACATATACCCTTGAATCTAATTTGAAATTTGGATATAATATTTTAAATTTTTAGAGATTTTAATTAATTGAATTAAAATTAAAATTATTGGATTAAAATGTAAAATGTTGAAAAGATTTGAATTCTAATGTGATTGTGCTAATAAATTAACCAAGTTATTAATTTAATCTTTTTTTTTTTACTAACTTAACAAAAATGTTAATAAAATGTATTTTAAAATAAAGTAAAAATAAATAACATAAAATATTTTTATTTTAATCGATAATGATTGATGTAAAATATTTATTAATTAAATCAATAAGAGATAATAAATAATTTATTTTATTTCGATTTTCAAGGGTCCTACTCTACATGTACGGAATATATATATATATATATATATATATATATATATATATATATATATATATATATATATAATTAGTGGACTCAGGATGAAATGAGTACTAGTGGGTAAAGAGTACATGGGTTGGTTTGCTCGGATTTAATGTATTTATTCAAACCAAACCGACCAAAATCGATTTTGAAAGTGTTAAAAAGCAAAACCAACAAATCAAATTATAAAATCAATATCATCGATTTTTATAATAAATTGAATTGGGTTCGATTTTAATGTTCACATATTTTGAAATATTTAATTTCAAAATAAATTTTTTAATAATAAGTGTTTACAAATTCATTTATACACTATATAAAATATTTACTTGAGACAAAAAAAAAAATAAAAAGTCAAGTTTCATGATATACCATACCGGTGGGGATTGATTGGAGTGAAAGTGAATGAAATACATTTTAGAATAAAGTAAAAAATAAATAAAATAAAATATTTTTATTTCAAATTGAGAATGATTGAAATAAAGTATTTATTAATTAAATTAATATGAGATGATAAATATTATTTAATTGTGATTTATACTTATTAGTTAGATTCATAATGTCTAATAAATAAATTTTTATATATTTCATAAATATTTATATTTTTAAAATAATTAAAAAAAAATTAAAGAGATTAGATTAGACTTAATCATGGGTTGATTCAGAATCAAAATCGATCAAATCAGTATTTAACTTGAATTGTGAATGAATTAGACTAAAATTGAATCATAATCGTTTGGTTTGTTTACAACCAAATCAAATTTCTTTTTAAATTAAAAATCTAAAAAATTTAAAAATTTGAAACAATGGACTTGAACTAGACAAGGATCGGAACTGGTCTAATGGATGTCAAAATGGCAACGGGTAGGGTAGGATACCCGCGAAAATTATATACACAAATCAAATCCAGTTAATATTTTAAAAACATAAATCTGTCTCAAATTCGATTAAAATTTATTCTTAATTGCCTGTATTTATTCTAAATCTGATTATTATTACCCTAAAAATATCCAAATCCGTTTAATTTTATATATTTTAATTAAAACTTTACACAAAAAAATTATTTTTATTAATAATTTATATTTTAAAAATTCAATAATTTCATAAAATATTTCAATATTATTTATATAAAATAAAATATATAAATATTTATAAATATTTTTACAAAAATAAATATTTTATATTTAATTAAATATTTATATAAATGAGTTCGAGTAATTAATACTTAACATGTAAAATCTGAATTCATTATGAGTATTAAATTTTAAACTCAAAATCATATCAAACTAGACTATATACTACTCAAACTCATCTTATTGAAATTTGATTCAATCAAATATTTATAAAAATCCAACTCATTATCATCTCTAAATAACGAAATCTAAGTAGGAGCGACTTGAGGAGTATAACCCTCTAAATCCTCGCCAAATTTACCTTTAAATATAATAAAAAATTAAAATATATATATATTTTTTATTTACATATTTATTATCATATAAATTAAATAATTATATTTTTATAAAATTTAAATTTGAAATAAATTATAAGAGAATATCAAACCATTTTCAAGCTAAAATTCAAGAGTTAAAAGATTCTGCTTTTAGGAGAATGGAAAGAGGCATGAGAGTAACAAAAGCTGCCACATCCACATGTCCCAAAAGTAGAGGTAAACATCCACAGTCAGAAACAACCAAAGAGAAGAACAAGAAGAAGATCACATGGCAAATCTGAATTCTGATCCAGTCTTGGCACGTGGCTATGCACGTGCGACATTCTAATCTAATGGCAGGCAGGAAGGAAGGAGAGGACCAACCAAAAACAAAACATCATAGTTACATCCAAACACTGACAAACAATGCTCTGTCGGTATCTTCAAGGTCATCATTCATCTTTTCTCTCTCCAATTATCATCTGCCACGTGTTCTTGCATGATTTATTTTCTGGTCAACCCTTTGACTGGCGGTTTATTGATCTTTCCATTCCTCGTCGATCTTTCTTGTATTGTACTTGTATGGCTTCCATTCAATATTCAATTTTTCATAATCATATAATTAATTAATTAATTAATTAATTAATTATTAATCTTATTTCAAACGTATTTAATAAATAAATTTTATTATATATTTTATATTTTTAATTTACAATAAAATAAATTTAAATTAAAAAAATTCAAAT
The DNA here is from genome assembly GCF_030052815.1 of Hevea brasiliensis. Classification (NCBI taxonomy): domain Eukaryota; kingdom Viridiplantae; phylum Streptophyta; class Magnoliopsida; order Malpighiales; family Euphorbiaceae; genus Hevea; species Hevea brasiliensis. The sequence continues at coordinate 6,437,879 of NC_079502.1, forward strand.
ATCATATGTTCATTAATATCTCTAAATAATTAAAATGAAATATAAATTTTAGATATAAAATTACTTAAACAGAAAATTTCTGAAACCCTTTCCAAGTTTGACATTCATGAATAATTTAAGGGTTAGAATGAATTGTAGTTTATTAAAATTTTTAATAATCTCTAAATTAATAACTAAATCAAATCTAAATTAAAAAAAGTTTAACATAATCAAAATAAAAAATATTTAATTTTTTTATTAATTAGTTATAATTGAATTAATTAAAAAATTATATGTATATAATATTATTAATTAATAAAAAACTAATAAAAATATGCCCATAATTATTTAAAAATAATAAATATAATATATTTTAATAAAAAATAATTATAAATCAAAATAAATATACCAATAAAAATCTAAATTATCAAACTTTAAAATACATTTAGTAAAAGGTTAAGAGTTAAAAGGTAAAAAATTAAGGGATAATATTTACCATCCTAGGGAAAATGGAGAAATGAATGGGAGAATAATATTTTCAATAAAAAAAATTAATTGTATAATTATATAAATTTTTTATAATTATATTATCATTATTATTAAATATTTATTTTTATTATTTTATTTAATTTTTACCACTCGTTGAAATTCGTATTTAACACATTTATTTGTTATCCTTTATCTTATTTGGATATAAAAGATTAAAATTTAAATATTTAACATTTATTTAGAAGAAAAGGTAAATATCAAAATTATGGTGTTATTTGGTCGAGAATAAATTAATTTAAAAGTTTCAATATCTTAGGAAATTGATAAATTCAATTTGTTTAGTCGATATTTTATTATATCAATTTTTGAAATTAATTCTTTCACTTTATAAGAAACAATTTGTTTACTTTTATGAAAGTAAATTATTTTATAAGAAGTGAACCTGTTTGGCTTTGAAATTCTGGATAAACAAGTATTTTTTAGAAAAAAATTTATTTTAAATATTGTTAAAAAAATAATTTTATTATATTAAAATTCTTGTTATCAGAATATATCAAAATTAAATTTAAATTAATTTTTTATATTTTTAATTAATATATTTAAAAAAAATTTATCTCCAATAATTTCAATAGTAATATAAACCCTACAAAGAAAAAATATAATATTAAGAGCAGCGTGGTCGGTTTAACCTATATGGTGATTATGACATAGCATTGATGCCATGAGTCAATGATTAATAATGAGGACCCATATCTTATTAATATAAATATTCTTTACTTTATATTATATTATATATATATATATATATATATATATATATATATGTGTGTGTGTGTTTAGTGATCTTATCCTTCCACTCTCAATTTTTATTTTTTTCTTTTATAATTTCATAGAAAGAAGTTAAATACATTAATATATTGCTTCCTCCAAAACCCACCAATTCTATATATATTAACTCAAAAAACTTTGAATTTTTTACTTGTAAATCATAGCCCTCTTCATCTTCTTCTTGATATATTAACTCAAGAAACTTTGAAGAACAGAAGAAGCTATCTGCAGTTTCTTGATTTCTTTTTTTACTAGTTATAACCTTCTTTATCTTCTTCTTTGAAGCATTGGGTCATGGCTGAAAACCTAAGAATCGTAGTTGAAAAGAATCCCTCAGAGTCCAAACTCAATGAATTAAACATCAAGTGCTGGCCCAAGTGAGTCTCTCTGTCTCTCTGTCTCTCTCTCTCTCTCTCTCTCTCTATTTCTTTTTTATATATATATTTGTGAGTTTTGTGGATGTGGGTATGGGATTATTAAATCTAAAAGCTTTTATCTTTTCTGGGTTTGGGGGAAAAAAAGATGGGGTTGCTCTCCAGGAAGATATCAGCTAAAATTTGAAGCAGAAGAGACATGCTATCTGTTGAAAGGGAAGGTGAAAGTATACCCAAAAGGGTCATCAGAAATTGTGGAGTTTGGTGCAGGAGATCTTGTAACTATACCTAAAGGACTCAGTTGCACTTGGGATGTTTCTGTTGCTGTCGATAAATACTACAAATTTGAGTCATCTTCACCACCACCACCACCGCCACCACCTTCTTCTTCTTCGTATTCTTCTTCATCTTCCTCTTCATAGCTAGTACTGATCTAGACTTTGTATAGCTAGTATCTAGCAGTAGTATTCTTATCTTCAATCTTGATTTAATTTCTATTTATCAATCTATATTCTTTGGAATTTGATTACTGAAGCTTCAACTCTCTCTCTCTCTCTCTCTCTCTCTCTCTCTCAGTTGTATTGTTGAGATTTTTTCTCTCTTCTCTTCTGGTTTAGAAGGAAGGAGTGATCTCTCTCTCTCTCTCTCTGGTCAAAGAAAGGGAAAGAAAACACCTAGTCAATGCATGTCACATTCAAACCAATTAATATTTCTTTTCCTTAGAATAATCTTTCAATGTTCCTTTGACTGGTCAATTCTCTATTTTCTTTATTTATAAAATATAATTATAAAAAAATTCTCATGAAATTTACCTAGAAGTATTATTTCTATACATTTATAGTAAAAAAAAATAGAATTTTTTTTATTTAAATGTTTTATAAAATAATAATTTAAAATTAATATACAACTAAAGTTTAAATTTAATCTAAATAATTATTTTAAAACTTGATGTATAATAAAAAAAATATAATTTTATCAAAAAAATTAAAATGTGAATTTACTAATATTAAATAATAAAATTAAATTTTTTTTAAAGTATTTCATAATTAACTATTGCTTTTAATCACATGTTAGTGTAGGAAAAGAAATAACTTTTCTAACTGTATCCTTTTTGTGAGTGATATTTTTAATCATTTTTTATATATTAAAATTAAATTTTTGTATGAAGCCATTTTAATTTTATTTTATTTACATTAATTTATAATATTTAAAATGAATAATTTTGAAATATTTCTTAAATAAGTAATTGATGAGAATGATAACTCAATGATATAAAATAATTTTAAAATATTCATACTCTTATAAAAACTTATGAAAATGAACTTTCTAATATATTTGTTAAGTTTAATAATCAAATTATTTTAATTTATTTGTAATATTTATTTGAAATTTATTAATATATATATAGTAAAATTTATTCAAAAATAATATAAAAAACAAAATACATATATGATAATTATATAGTAATATAAGTGTTAGTTTATTGTTATATTTAAAATAAATAAAAAATGATTTTAATAAATTAATAAGTAATATTTTAAAATTTTAAATTTCAAATATATAAAGTCCTGTGTATTAATTTCATATTAATTTTATTATTTAAAAATATGATTTTACTTGAATTTTAATTTTTTTTATACATCTTGATTATAACTTATAAAATCATGAAATTATACAAATAAACTCGCAATTTTAATAATTACAGTTTCATATATTTTTTGCGAAATAATTATACTTTTATTCTTAAGATTTTTAATAAATATATTAATATTTATAAGTAATCTGCATTAATTTAAAAAAAAATCATTTTCCTATACAATTGTAAATCAAGAAAACAATTTTAATATAAGATGTAATAATTTATCGATATGTAAACTTTAATTTATAATATAAAATTTTTAATTTTTAATTTATATAATATAAATCTCTCTTATAATTTTTAGTACTGTTCTTTAAATTATTTATACTCGCATGTTATTTATAAAATTAAAAAAAATTATATTTACATAGGTTGGTAGCTTTAGATATATAATTATTAATTATTAAAATATCAATTTATATAATTTAAATCATCGCGACAGTGAATAGAGAAAATGATTTAATTTTTTCTTTTCATTAGTGTTGAGGAAACATAAATTTTTAATTTAATAAATGTCATATTAATAAAAATAATTATAAGAAATTTTATGTTATTAAAATTAAAAATTAAAATATTTTATATAATTTATATTAAAAGTTAAAATTAAAATATATTACTGTTACATACTTTAACAATATAACTTACCCCATTTGTTCAATTGAGAGAGGGAAAGTGCTTTTTGTCCTTAGCCAAATGACGTTTAAGTATAAAATAAAAAATAATTGAGGGATTTTTTTTTTTTAAACGCAACCAAAAAAAAAAAAAGGTGAATAATGCTCATGACTTTGATTTTCTAACTTTTTATTTTACTTGCATGAGATTAATTATGAAATTTTTCTTTTCAATTTATATTTAAAAATTTTTTAATCCCTTACTTTAAAATGCAAGAATTTAATGTAATTAAAAATTTTAATTAATTCTTATGTTTAAATAAAAAAAAATAAATTAATTGTTTATAATTTAATTAAATTTTTTTACAAATTTTTTATTTTAAAAGAAATCTAAAAAAATATTTAAATTTAATTTCTTGATTTATATATATATATATATATATATATATATATATATATATATATATATATATATATATATAATCATGGAAGAGATTAGAGAAGGATAAATGTTTATCTTATTTTAGATGTTAAAAATTAAATAGAAAAGGGAAGGGAAAATAAATAATTTATTTTTATACAAATGGGTAAGACAGAAAATAAATTATAATTATGACAAAATAAATAACTTATTTTTTATTAATTACTTGTGATTTTTTAATTAAATAATGAGAGCAAAAAGGACAAAATATTAAAAAATATTTGTACATTAAAAAATAAAATATAACATAAAAAATTTCAATCTTTAAAAAAAGAATGAGAATGATTACTCTAAATTCTCCCATCTTAGCCTATCTATATATAAAATGTTATTCATATATTTTTTTTTTAATAATTAATAGGTATCTCTTAGTCTACAGAATTATAATTGTTCATTATAGAGTGAAATACTCCTAATAGCAATTTTCGTCATATTATTCAAACTTTTTTTAAATATATTAAATTAAATCATTAAAAAAATACGACTTATCTATGGTTGAAAATTAAATACAGGACCTTGAATGCAGGGAAACACTAATTCAACAGTCATACAAAAGAAATAATGGGCTATGACCAAGTAAGCTTTATAATTTGTCATTATTGAACTTTATTTTGTAGTAATATAATCTATTTTTTAAAAAATTTAAATTTTATTTTACATAAATCTCTCTAATTTACTATAATATAATTATAAATTAAAAAAATAATAAAATTATTTTTTTATCTCATTTTCTTTTACACTAAAAAAAATTTACTACAATATATCTATTATAAAAATATTAATATTATTATAATAATTTATTTTTTTTAAAAAAATGAGAATTTAATCTTCATCAGAAAATGTTAAAATAACATTTGGAGACCTTATATTGTTGTTTGAAAAAATTTTTAATATAAAAATATGTTATTATAGATTAGAAAAAGTGAAATTAAAATAAAGTATAAAATATTTTTAATAATAAATTAAAAATAAAAATAAAACACAAATAAAATTTAGTGACTAATTATAAAAATTGCCCGGTAAAGCGAAAGGACGTACCGACGTAGGGTTTAAAATAGGACAACAGAATAAAAGAAGTTGTTGGGGGTTGCCATCTCACTGGGGTCAGCTTCAACACTGCCAACTGTAAGTTCGGCGCAGAGGAATATTCCGTATCTATTCTTCAAATCCTCAACTCAGGCCTCAGGATCCGCTTTTGGTTAAACAATTCAATTGGATGTTTAATTTTTTATTTTACAAAATTAATTATTTAATTTTTATTTTTGAAAAATACATTAATAAACTTTTTTATTTTATTTATTATTTAATTCTTTCAATTTTGATTTACATTTCATTCAATCCCTAATCTCTTTATTTTCTAAATAGTGAAATATAGTCCTCATAACATTAATTTCTCTCCTATAAATATATTAGTTAAAAAAAATTTTGATTTAAATTAATCAGAACAAAACCAAAATTACAATTAAATAATATATTTTTTAAAATAAAAAAATTAAATATTTAATTTCATTAAAATAAAAAAATTAAAATCTTATTTAATTTAATTTTATAATAAAATTTATTTCATTTATAAGTAAATTTCATGATAAAATTTATTTATAAATAATTTTTTTAATATATTTTATATTAAATATAAAATTTACTTTAAATTAAATAAATTTTATATTTAAAATAAAATAAAATAATATATAATAAAAAAATAATTTTATCACTTAAAATATATATAATCATAAATTTAAAATTTATTTATAAATTTTAATAATTTTAATAAAATTTAATTTAATTATAATAAATTTCATAAAATTAATTATTAAAAATTTTAAATTAATTTTTATTTAAATTAAATATTAAAACTTTATATTTATAAATAAATTTTACAAAATTCAATTACACCGAATACTAGCTAAATGTTAAATATTAATTTCCCTTCAAACAAATGAGTCCGCATCTATATGGATGTATAATCATGCACCCCATTTTTTAGCACTTTGATTCAATGCCAAATGCTGATTGAATTAACAATTCAATGGTAAAGATGAAAAGTAGGATTGAAAATGGGAAAGCAAGCAAACTTGAGTTAGTTCATTACCGGACCACAATATTTTACAGTTTCAGAACATGAAATTAGAATACATTTCTAGGGTTTGCTGTTGGAGACTGGTTGGGAATAAGTGAAGAACCCACCAGTCACATCTGATTCAAACCAGTATGATCAAGATTCCTGTCAGTAACGAAGGCCGTGGTCAAGTGCCCTCAAACTCGCCCATATGTTAAATTTTGTGCATCATTCATAGCCAAGACTCTTTTTCTGTCATATGAAGCATGTGTAGAAACTATGGCAAACGTTGACAATATTTAATCCGCCAATATTTCAAATTTGGATTTGGTATGAAACAAGGTTTAGATTTTCACGGTTCACACAATGGAAGCATGACAGTGGGTTTCTAACCCTCCACTGCATATGTCTGAACCTGCAATCAGTAACAAATCATAACTAAAACTAGTAGTTCGTCTCGAGTTAGATAATCTAACTCAACTCAACTCAACTAAGCCTTTATCCAAAAAATTTGGGGTCGGCTAGAGTTAGATAATCTAAATGCTTGAATGTTTATTATATTTCTACCATCAACAACAAAACTATGCATGGGAGCAAGATAAAAACAAGAGGGTGCACATTAGGTAACCCTAGTCCACTTTTCAAGTCAAATAAAAACTTCCATATCCATGAAAGAACATTTTTCATGTATCTTGCTCTTTCCCTCCTTTCTGGGGAAAGTGTGGGGGGCATTTTTTTTAATCTACTCTAGCCTCAACCTTACCAAGAAATGAATAAAATACAGATCTTCAGAAAGTGTTTTTTTATAATCCAATAAATGTTCTTTGTAGTCTATATTTATCTCTTTTTCCAAAAGAAAAAAAGAATTGCTTACAATATTTTAAACATGTTATCATGGAACTTCAGCCTAACCAAACACAACTTGTTTCTGAAATACTTCCCTTGCATTTTATACATTTATTTTTTTATCATAAAAAAAGTATGCAATATTTTCTTGCATTGGTGTTTGTGCATGTGTTGAGGAACGAAAAAAATAGAATGCAGTAAGAAAATTAACAATAAATAAAATGCAGCAACCTTTCAGATTATCCTACCTCAGCCAAGTTATCTTCTGGAGAATAATTTGGTCCAGTGCAATTCACACCATGAGCACCATCATATTGGAGGACCCTAAGTTTCCCTTCCTGAAATTCACACAAAAAGAGAAATGCAATTAAAGAATATAGAATGATGAAAAAGAAAATTCTCAGAAAAAAATGCACCTTAGTTCCATAAACAAGACCTCCCCCAGCAAAAGGATGAAAGCAAGCAACATTGACCTCGTCCTCTGCACTAGGAAGAACTCTCACCAGTTCCATATCTGAAACTCTGTAAACCTGAACAATTGGAGACGGATATAATTAGAGAAGCAAGTCTGCCAAAAAGGTATCAAGTTAAAGCACTCTACTATGATGCATTCATGGCATAAGCATTGGTTCCCCCCACCCCCCCCAAAAAAAAACAACAGAGAGAGGGGGAACACATCGCCATGTTATAAAACAAACTATGTGGAAAGGGGCAAGAAAAAGAATTTTCACCTCTAAAACTGTGTAAATAGGAGATGTTGTTTCCCCATCAATAACGATGCTTTTAAGAAGGGATCCATGACGTCGGCCGTAAGCCAACAATATATGCTCAGAAGTGGGTGAAAACTGCACACACAACATGAAGAATGACAACAAACCTAAAATAGTAAATGACAAATCAAGACTAAAACAACACTGTACATTCACACAAGCATAATTAGTGAAATCCAAAGGAATTAAAACAACATATTCAAAGCTACTTTTTGAGCACACAGAAGTACATCACGCATCCCAATATTTTCTGGAAATCAGAATCAGAGCATCTAAGCCAACAAAGCGTCAAGCATACTGAGCTTTTCCTCTTCCTCAAAAAAGAACACCCCAAATATATAGGCATGGCTAATATTCCTTGACCTAACACAAATGACAAGTCCATAGTTGATTACCAGTTCAATCAAATATACCAGAATTAACACCAGCACCAGCATTCCTTTTTCTAACTAAATACAAATGAGTTTAGAAAGCACAAAAGTAAAAATGCAGAGGAATCTAATACACTGTCAGAAATAAGCCAACAAAAAGAGTATGGTCAAGCTTTTATCTTACTATGCACGATATATGAACACAATAACATAAGGCCAAAAAGAAATTGCATCATGGTGAAAGGCTATTGTGGTGACAGCATAACAGAACACATCAAGAAGTTAATATCATGAAAATGAATAGTCTAGTCAACACACAAATCAAACAAGGACAATAACTTCCGTCTACCAACAAGCCACAGACCTGGATAGAAGTCAAACAATGAGCAGCTCTGATTGCTCGGGATACAAGAACTGAACCAAAACTGCATAAAAGAAAACCAGAAAAAATTATAGATAAGATAAACTATCCTTCAGAAGAAGAGTACAAAATCGCATGAACATATAATATGAGTTGGAGTTGGAATTAATTTTACGTTGCCTCCTCCAGGGAATATATGCGAAGCTCATACATAACTTGGCGTGCAGAGATTGGGTGTCGGGTAGGGGAAGTTGCAGCCCCAGTATCTTGTTGAACTAAAGTTTGTAATCCAGGGTCAGCTTCCATATTAGGAAGCATGCAAGCAACACAGGCAGCTAAGTATCTTCCACAAGGTGAAAAATGAGCACCCATCTCACTGCAAACACAATTGCAACCCAGAGCTGACAAAGTAAGCATATTGAAGGGTCCACCCAGAAAAGAATTTGTAAAACATAACAATACAATACTTGGCCATGCTGAGGTTTATATGTCTTGAAAACAAATTCAAAACGAGATGCAATTACAAAAATTTTAATGCATTAAAGAACCTAGAGTACACCCCAGCCATGTCAGAGCATACCACAAGATCTACTTTTAATATAAATCAGCAGATAATTTGAAACACCCTGACATTTTAGGTAATCAAGGATCTATAAAGGGAAATCATAACCTTGCACATACCTACATAGGACAGCATGAGGTATGGTTAAACGACATCTTTCGCCATTGAGTGGGGCACAAGGATTTTGCATATCATGTGACCAAACCCTGAGCTTTACCGTACAAGGTAACTCTGCAGCAGCAGCTGCCAGTGATGTGGCAATTTCAGACTGGATTCTATTAAATATGGGCTGAGTATCAGCGCCATCATGTTGCATGTTCACGGCTGCTGTATTCTCCCCAGAAAAGCGGAAAGGTGAATAGTTATGTTGCAAGCCGGGTCTCCCAGAAACCCCAGATAGGCTAGTGCTGGCAGGCATTGCTAAAGTAGCCACTGCAGTCTCCATATTGTAATTAGAAAGATAAGATGTTGAGGAGGAACCTGTAAACTGGGATGAATAGTCACGACCACCACTGTTAAGAGGAAGCACTGATGGAACACCAGCTTGGCTTTGACCCATTAACCATCCTTGCAAAAAGCGTAGCTCCCACCAAGTTGGTTCTCTAGTGGATAAGTATTGATGAAGTTGCCCAACCTCTGAGGAATGCTGCTTAACTGAAATATTTCCAGATACTCCATCCACTGTACTATTAGCACCAGCAGAAGTTTCTGGGTCAGTATAATTTCCTCCTAAAGGCTGCATTTCATCAGTCTCCATGGCATCTACTGTGGAGTCAGCAACACCACTTCTCGTTCCAGTAGGAAAAGAATTAATTACTGTACCTTCTCTACTGGAATATGAACTGCAAGGAACTGCAGGGAAAGTCTCCATGGGAGAAACTGAAGTATCATAGTTATCAGCTGCATTTGCATCTGTTTGCAATTGCCTTGAACCAGATGATTCAACTTGTATTATGCTCGAACCAACATGTCTATTTACATCTGTTCTACTATCATCCATAGAGAATGAAGGCATGAATAAGAAAGGCAACGACATGAGAGGTAGTTCAGCAGCCAAACTAACACGATCACCAGACTGAACATTTGTCATAAAAACAGCAGGAGGAGGATATCTTAGGTAGCCTGGAGATGTTGCCCGTGCCATCGTGGAATCTGAAGAGTCAAGATCATTGACCTGCATATCAGTCCAATAATGTAATATACATAATAGTAAGAATAAACAATTAATTAAATGCCCTTTGAATTATTTACCTCAGCAGTCAAGAGAAACGGAGCAGCATGTGGGTGAAAATGCACTGCTCGAAGAGAACGCTTTGTCTTCAATACAATGGCTGGTGAGGAAGCCTCCCCTCTCCTATTGTAGTGCCATATGTACAACTGACACATGATCAAACGCCAATGCAATGTTAATCTACAAATTAATGTCTCCCAATCTTCAACATAATGGGAGGAAAGGAAAAGACAGAAGCAAGCAAGACCAACTACAATACAAAGTAAGATTCAACACCTTGTGACCTGATGCAACTGCAAGCAATTCCCCTTCAGCATGGAAAGCAATGGAAGCAATAGGACGATCTGTTAAAGGAACAAATCCAGTAAGAACAGGTTCACCGCAAGTCATACATGCTTTAAAAATAAATACAGGAAAAAAAAATAAAAGTAACCAAACATGATTTGGAGTAGAAATTACAGAAATCACGAGATCCTATACACTCTGATGTGTTTGCATCCCATAAGCGAACCTCATAATCCAAGCTCCCACTAGCAAGAATTTCAGGCTGCAATGGATGGAACCTAACCTGTAACAGGAGCACTTTAATAAGTAATTTACCAACAGGAAAAAATGCATTGGATTGAGATGAGCAGGAATGAAATCTCAGTATGAGGGAAACGAGAGAAATATATATATATATATATATATATATAGAGAGAGAGAGAGAGAGAGAGAGAGATTGACAAATAGAAAAGAAGGCTCAGCCACAATTGAAACTGTTTGTATCATCAAACAGTCAGACATTACAACTATCCTACTAAATGAACAATTATAAAAGCCAGGCCACAGAAGCAGTTCATGAAAAGATTTACAAACATTTTCTAGTTCCAGCAAATCTCCCACGTATTCAAAAAACTGTTCAAAAGCACCTACTGAAAGGGGAGTAAAGATTGAACACCTATTCATTCGTTTGACTAGGAGCTACCCACAAGTGATAAAATTATAAAATTTTCCCAAAGGTACCTCCGAACATATGTGAGTAAATTAGACGTATTTAATAAACAAAAGGTGCAAGAAAATATTATAGAACAGAAAGTTCAAAGTATACCATTATTAAGCTCAATAGTTACCAACTCAAGGGTACATACAATAACATCAGCATAAGCAAGAACATATATTGAAAATAGAATAAGCAAAAATGCACAATTAAGCCAACCACTAAATTCTACTGCATAAAATGACACTGCATATGGACTCGTGACCTTTAAACTGAGACCTCAGATGATAAAAAATGCCACCTAGTGTGGTCTTTTCCCCCCATAGGAAAACAGTGGAGAGAGAAACATGAATATGAACCTCTACCAATCCGCACTACGAGGCAACTACATAACCACTTGCCTGTTGGTCATTGTTTTCACAATTCACATGCTAGAAATTCTAAAGCTGAAGGAGCAAGGTAAAAAAGACATGTCCCATTATTTTAGCTTTTTAAGGACAATATATTCCTAAGTGGAGCAAAATATTGAAAAATTATATTTGGCCGATGTCAAATAACTGAATTAAGACTTATCTTCAAGCAAATCACAATTACCATCCATTTAGCTAAGTTACTGATCAGAAATGGAAATGACCTAGCAAATTGATAACTAACAAGTGCTTCACTTGGCAAAATCTACTTTCCAACTCACCACCCAAGGAGTCCTCCGATGACCAGTCAACACCTTTAAGCAGTTTCCAGTTTGACAATCAATTATCTTCACAGTGTGATCACCACTGCAAGAATTGAAAAGCAAGCTAGGTACAAAAACATATTCACGAGTGAATAAAAAAAACAACAGAAAGTAGGAAAACTTACTGAGTAGAAGCAAGTTTTCTCCCATCAGGACTAAATGCTGCTGCAATAGTTGACCTTGGAGGAGGCACTAGGGGGCAATACTTGGCAGATAAATGCTGCAATGATTCAGCCTCAACCCTAAAATATAAACAAGTGAATAAACGAACATGAAACAACACCAATTTTATGATGCACAGTAAGTACCATGAAATAAGACCACGTTTTGCATCTCTTGCCGGTTCGCTTTTGGGCAGAGACGAAGAATTAGCATTCCATCGAGAAGTTTCTCCCCACTGCCTTTTGGGTACATGCTTTGTCTTGGGACAAATCTCTCTCCGCACTAACAAACACAAAGCATTTCTACCACTGAAAAGATAACAAAGAAAAATAAACAGATAACACGAAATCAGAGACAGACTACAATCGAATGAATGAACATTCAAAAAGTTCCATAATTCCAATGAAGCTAATATTAGAACTTGAGATTGAATCTATTGAATTTCCCTTTCTCTATCATCAAGCATCAACAAAATTACAAATGATCTGAAGTGCTCCTTATAATCAAAGCAAAAGACCATTAATCACAATGATCACTACAATCGGATAGAAAATACAGAAGAAATCTCAAAAATCCTAACAAAATGAAGAAGATTAGCCGAATAACAAAGCATCTAAAAACCAAATTAGATATCTGACCTTCGAAGCGAATTACTAGAAGCATGGGATTGAACAGAATTTCGATCATGCGATAAGGAACGACCCGTCATTTCCTTGTTTTCACAATTGAAGTTCATAAAGTTAGGAATTAAAGTTAACTAGTAAAAGCTGTAAGACGAGGTCGCCAATGGCAGAGAATTGAAGAAAAGAGCAACAGATTATTGAAAACCCTAATTGATTGCTTTAGATTAAGCCTCGGAAGACGAAGAAGAAAACGAAGAAGGATGGATCAAGTCAGGTGTGGATAGAGATTGAATTTTGGATTTGAAAATGCGAGAAGACCTAAATCCAAAAGCTCAGCGGAGAGCAAGAAGGATTAATTGAAAGATAATAATAATAAAAATAATAAATTAATAATATATGATTTTGCATTTTTCTCATAATACCTCTTCGCGAAGATGCCCTTTCCTTTCCTAAACGCACTTTTGCCGCGTGCGTGTGCGTCATCTCCTTTTATCCATTTTGTAATAAAACAGTTTTTTTTTTTTTTTTTAAAAAAGAAACTTGTAATAAAACTTGTTTATCATTACGTAAATCAAATTTCTCACTTTTTTTTTTATAGGATGGCTTTTTATTTTTATTTTTTTTTGTATTTTTATATAAATTTTTTATTAAAATAATTATTATAACTAACAAAATGCCTATTTATATACGGTTTATATATATATATTGAGAAATTACTTGTATTAATATATATGATTATTAATAATTTTAATTTATATATTTTTTTTTATTTTAATATATAAAAATAATATAATTTTTTAAATTTTTTATTAATTATTTCAAACTTTATTTTTATCACTTGTATTCATCAAATTTTTTAATAAATATTTTATAATAAAAATAATTAATATATATAATATAAATATAAATATATGTAATTAATATATGTTAATATATTATAAATTATTTTAAAATAATAACTACTTATTACAAGTATTAATAAAATAATTATTAAATAATTTATAACTTATATATAATAAAAAATTTTATATGATAGTACTATAAATGATAATCATATATTAGCTACATTATAATACGCAAAAAAAAATATATCATGTGTCAAACTCTTTCAAATATCTTTTTACTTTATATATATATATATATATTAAATTTTTTTTTTCTGTTTTAATGATAATTTTTAAATTAATTTGTTACTTAATTAATTAAAAATAATTTATTTATTTTTAATACATAAATTAATGATAATTTATATAATATTTTTGATAAGATTATAAATTTAAACTATTTTAAAATTTAATTCATCTTCTAATCAATCATTCTGAATTTAAAATTACGAATTTAGTTATAAAAAATTACTTGTACGTTTGCACATGTAAGTTTAGTATATAAATAATTTTAGTTTTTATATTTATTATTTTAAAGTTAATTAAATTATATAATTATTTTGTCATTTAAAATATCAAAACTTCTTATATCCATTTATATAACATATTAAATATTATCTTATTTAATTCTATTAATATTATTGCAAAAAAAAAGAATGGTAATGATCTAAAAAGTATAAATATAGTGCAAAAGAAAAAAAAAATGTCTATATTATATAAAGTTATAAGTTCATGAAATAAATACATGTTAATATGTGTGAATGATTGATTGGCTCATATAAAATAAACTTTATAAGAGAACTTGCTATATTATTAAGGTTTGTATTTTCTTCATAAAAATCAATATGCTTGTGTTTAAATTCTAAGATTTAGATTTGGGATTTGGATTTCAAATATTTAACTTAAATTTTAGAATTTGAAATTTATAAACTTAGAAATGTTGGATTTGTATTTTGACCTAACATTAAGGTGCAATTTTTTTTATTTTAGTTAGTTGAAAACTACTATCTCTGTCTATAAATAATAGCTATATTTAGAGTTTTTATAGTAATTAAAAAAATAATGGAATAATCTCATTTTTTATAAAAAAAAATAATAGTAATTTATTTAATTACTCTTTTTTGAAAATCTGAAAAAATGAATATCAACGTAACAAACAGCCGGTTTAATTAAAAAAAATATGATAATATTATTTATAGAAAATTGTATAAATATTTATTATATTTTATTAAGATAAATGGTAAAATCAGAAAAAAAAAATTTAATTCTCCTTAATCTTCTAAATGTGGTAAATAATTTTAAACAAAATAAAAGACCAAATGCAGCTATTATTTATGGACTAAGGGAGTAATAAATAACACTTTTCAAAGTAAATACTAACAATTTTTTTTTAAGTGATTTACCAATTTTTTTGTTCTAACTTCCAAGGTCTATGTCACGGTTTTATCCCACGGACCAGACCGACACTAAGACTTGGATCAGCATAAGGCCTCCGAAACCCGTAGTAAGCCCAACTAATCTTTAACCCATCCATCAAACACATATTTTGAGCCCAATACCAAGAATTCAACAGGACAGAGTCCGGCTATAGCATGGACCATTCAATAGGGAATTCTTAACTCACTCGACCTGTAATATCAAAATAAAACTATTTGGGGAGCCTAGCTCACCCTTACAATCATTCACCAATCAATATAAAATCAAATGGGAGTCCAACTCCCTCATCCAACAAGTCATCCATCTACACATTTATACATACATAGATTAATAAGTTTACAACCCCAAAATAAATAATCTTACAGTCCTAAGCTAAATAAAATGGTTCTATAGATGCGAAGATCTAGATTTCAAATTTAACAATACATGATACAGAAATAACAGCTAGTAGACCTTCAAGGTAGGAAGCAGGTTAAACACAAGAATAAGCTTTCCTGTAACCTGAAAAAATATGATGAACAGGAGTGAGCGTTCGACTCATAGAGTAAGATATTGATTTTACTTACAATTTCTATAACTATCTATGTCTAGTGCATCCTAAGAGTGAAATGCACCATCTTCACATATTTCAAACAAAGCAAATCATAATCATATCAAAGGCAATCTGGAACACTCACACACCCGTGTATCACATTCACATTCACACTCACACATATATATTTATGGGAGCTGATCCCCTATATAGTTCTTTTAGTTTCAACCTCTATCAGCGAGATCAACTCAAAGCCGGACTTTCTCTTTAATATCCAAATGCGGGGGCCAGCGAAATCTACTCAAAGGCGTGCTTACCTTGACTTATTCATAATAAGGATCGAGTCCCAGCAAGTTAAGCTCCAGCTGCGTTTACCCATCCAACCCATATCCATATACACATTCACTCACACACAGAGCTCCAGATTGCCATAAGACAGCAAGCACAGCAATATCATCAAGAACAAATGCAATATAAAGCGTGCCTAATATTTACTACATACATATATATATATAAATGATGCATGAATATGTTTTGAATATAATAATATTGAAATTATAAATAAAATCAATATCTACTCACAAATTAACCGAAAAGTCACTGCGGCGGCTGGGCGGAGGAGAAAGGCTGACCCGGCTCACCTAAACATTATATAAAAAAATTTTATCAATATTTACTTAAAATAAAATCTTAAAGAATCAATGGACAATCCTAAGTTTTGCTGAAAATCCAGCAGAATTTTCCATATACCTAGGACCTATCCAACCAGCAAAAAGATCCAAATAATACTTCTAAATCTCAAATTCTCATAACCACATCTCATCAACATCATATGGCCCCTCCTGGGCCCTCCAAAACAGTAAAAAATCATATAGTTACATATAAAATAATTATTTAAAAATTTGAGATGTTACATTCTTTCATTCTTATAAAAAATTTCACTCTCGAATTTTACACAAGGTAGAACAAGGACACAAAATTACATATCAAATAAATATGAGTACTTGTTGTACATATCCCACTTTGACTCATAAGTGAATCCTCCACAAATTGACTCCTCCATAGGACTTTAACCATAGGGATCTACATAATTTTTTTGCCTACTAAAAGTTGTCTTTAAACGTTTCCTGATCAAAGGAACCATCTCCGAAGTGTATTACACCAGATCTAAATCATGTACTCTCACCTCTCTAACTTCTGTCCAATACAAAGGAGATCTACACTTTCTGTCATATAATATTTCATGAAGCATCCTTCTGAAATAACTAGCTTTGCATGCACCTTATCAGAAATCATTGCTTATCCTATTTGACAATTGAAGCGTTAGCAAGACTTTTCTCTGTGATAAAAGCACATGTACTTTTTAGTTTCGTGATATTATGAGCTTTTAGTCTACTTTTTGCCATGAGGTAATTGTACCAACTCCGGCCTGTCTTATGTAACCAGCTGCGTAGAACTCCATCCATCTCCTCTGCCTCAAATTTAAATTCCTCTATTAAAAAAGATATTTTAAGCTTTTATGGTTGGTGTATATTTCGCACATTTCACCATAGAGGTAATGTCTCTAGATTTTTAATACAAAGACTATAGCCTCCATTTCCATACCATGAGTGGGGTAGTTTTGCTTGTGCTTCTTTAACTATCTTGAAGCATAAGCCACTACTTTACTATGCTGCATCAAGACACACCTCAACCTAACTCTAAAAGCATCACAGTACACTTATACCCTTCTCCATTCAATAACAAAGTTAACATAGGAGCGGTAGTTAAATAGTCCTTAAGCTTCTAGAAGCTTTCCTCACATTTAT